>NC_089761.1:19225643-19288143 GCF_040412425.1 Macrobrachium rosenbergii
TGTATACTGTGTATAAATAGACATATAATATGTATATACAAGAACATGTATAAAAAAACATTTATATTTATACCCAGAAACACAAAAAATTGTGTACGTTAATTTCAGCTTTTTGTTAAACATCTGCTTAAAGAAGAATTTGTACAAAAATAAATGAGTATTGTTTAAAATCAATAAGAAACAAAGAAAGACTTTAAAAGATACCAATTTGACAAACTGACAGTAGACTAATAGACGACAAAATAAGCAGAAAATATTGTGCAGAATTGACAAAAGCATATTCACCTGTCAGGTGTGCACCTGACACATATGCTGGTGAGCATCTCCTGACGGTGCAGGTCTCCACTTGCAAGGGTCAGCTTGGAGGATGGACTGCAATTAAGAACTGCACTGAGGCTGATTGTAAGTGTCACACGTTCATTACGTATTGTGTCGGACCTTTCGTAGATAGTGACCCCCAAGGGTTTTTGGGGTTGTTATCTACCACTAATATTTCTTGGGGGTCATTATCTGTATTATATTTACAGTCTTTTGTTTATGTTTTTACGGTCATCCCCAACGGGATTGTACTAAACACGCAGCAAACGTGGATACATACCGGGTTAAAACCCTTGGGGGGTCACTATCTAGGAAAGATCCACTTTGTTTATATATTTTAACGGTGCGTGTTCGTCTGCTCGACCACGCCCAACCCTCCGAATTAAACTGAAAGGATTCGGTTCCGAAGGTCAAGAGTGACCGTCAACGTTACCTGCTGGAGGGAAAAAATGTCATCATAAAATAGAAAAATACACAAAGAAGCTTTTCGTGCTGAATCAGCTTAAATTATTTATATTCGTACATTTATACACACCCATATACCTATGTATACATATATGTATATATATACAAAATATATATATATTTTGTATATACCTATATAGATATAGGTATATGACATTTTTATCACACCGTCGTTTATATACAATCGTGAAGCTACAAATGTCGTTAAATATCCAATTCACGCTACTTTGGGAATATCCACGAAGGGGAATTACCACTGATCCATTTATCACTTAAATTCCCTTTCTGGTGATAGTCCCCATCAGGGGATATTCCAAAAGTAAGTGAATTGATATTAATTTAGCATTGTAACTTCTGATTGTATATATATATATATATATATATATATATATATATATATATATATATATATATATATATATACCCTAAATAAATATTATAAATGCAGTGTATCAGCTGCTTCCAGCATGACAAGGGTCTTAGTGTGTTTTTTTTTTCCATCTTATGAAGATATTATTTTCCTTCAGCAGTTAATCTTGAACTTACAGAAACGAATTTTTTTAGTTACTTAATAATCCGGAGGGTTGCATCGTCTATATGGAGCCTTTATTCAGAGATTTACTTTCATGAATCAAAGACCTTGTTAAAAACAGTCTCTGTACCATTCGTCCTTTGTAGGATAATGTAAGGATGAACTCCCCACGCCATGTACATTTTAACAAAGTAGTAATTAATTTAAATAAAAATTCCCCGCCCAAAACTGTGTATATTTAAAAAAAAAATACAGGAATTGGTTGAACTGGAAATTTCTAGATTCTAGAGGAAATATTTTTGAATAGAGAGCTGTTGGGACGTAGAAGCAAATGCCTTCATGTAGTCCATACCTGTTTGAAACGTGGGAAAACAAAAGCAGGTAGAAGATACTATTACCGGTAACGATGAGACTAATGAGGAGAATCTCAATTTGTGCACGATGATCTATCTCTTCCGCAGTGTGCCTCTCGGAGTTCCCACCGGCGCCGCCCAACGTGACCATGACGCCGAATGTGACGTCGCGGCGGCTCAACGGCGTCGTTTCCTACGACTGCCCGCCGGAGATGGCGACGGCTGACGGAAACACAACGCAGATAGTGAAGTGCCTCAAGGTGCTTCTGAATCGCGCGTTCCAGCTCATCTGTTCTCGCCATGCGACGCAGTAGGCAAGAAATCTCTCTCTCTCTCTCTCTCTCTCTCTCTCTCTCATCTCTCTCTCTCTCTATCTCTCTCTCATACACATGTATATATAATTTATATATATATACACTGTATATATATATATATATATATGTATATATATTATATATTATATATATACATATACATATATATGTATATATATATACACATTTATACAGATATTTATGTACAGATTTATACATATATATATTATGTATATATATTATATATTATATATATACATATACATATATATGTATATATATATATATATACACTTCTTGCACGAAACTACATTCGATGAGAAATTTCCTTCGTAGCTGTCTTCCAGAGACGATTATTACTAACGTCAGAAATTGCGTTCGCTTTGTTATCCAAGTCCCCCACGACACTGTACAATAATTTATTCCTTTATAGACAGCAGATCTTGCCCAGGTGTCTGGTAGTCAATTGTGATATTAATTACTTCTGAAGTTGGTGATGGCGTATATAAATCTCTCTCTCTCTCTCTCTCTCTCTCTCTCTCTCTCTCTCTCTCTCTCTCTCTCTCTCTCTCTCTCTGTCAACAGCTTGTGTCGAAGCAATCAACATATCGTCTGCGACAACGGACTGGAACACATCGAACACTTGGTTGGTGGGTGACCTCGCCGTGGCCAGTTGCATAGAGGATTACCGAGTTGCTTTTGACATCTCAAACTTTACGGTGGAGTGCACGCCGCAGGGGTGGCAGGTTCAAAATTCATGTTATGAAGGTAAGATATAGCATTGAAATATAAGACAGGCATACAAAAATAAAATGCTTTAAGAAAAACGCGAACAGAAAGACTATATTGTAGTGAAGGACGATGTGAGAGTGATCAATGTGGGTTACAATGAACACTTAGGTGCAGATCCTATCTAATACTTTATGAGTGTATTTCTAAAGAATTTGCGCTCGAGGGATATTAATGCAGAGGGAGAGAGAGAGAGAGAGAGAGGAGAGATGGTTATGAGTTAGTGAATGTTAGAACAAGAAATACGAATGGAGAGAGCCTGTATGAGGAGAATGCTGACGTGTTTCGATGGGATGAGCGTTTTGAATGTGGAACATAAAAGAGGAGTTGATGTGACAGTGTTAATGTAAATTTGAAAATGCCTATGGAGCCTATAGGATATGATATTTGAGGATGTAGGGGAGCAGTTAAATCGTTGAAGAATAGAAAAGAGAAAGGAGATTACGTAACTTCAAGTGACACTTCGTTTACATGGTGGTGAAAGGGTAATTAAGTTGCGGACCAGGGTGTGTAAGGTATGTTTGGATGCTCGAAATGTTCCTTCCTAAGAAGGGGTGGGATGAATAACTGCTCCCTTATATTAGGAGGAAGGTGACAGGTAATAGTAATAATTATAAGGACATAAGATTACATAAATATACTATGGAGATTGCATGGTTGATCTTGACTGAGAATGTGAAACAGGTAGCAGGAAGGTTTGGAAGATTGAGAGGAAATGGGCAATCTGCTTTTAGATAAGGAAATAGCTGTAAGGGTCGTACATTGACCAAGAGGCAGCGTGTGACAGAAATAAAATGGATACAGTGTAGGAGATTTCACGATGCCTCTTGTACAAGGTAATTGCATGAGAGCGGTTAGAAGTGTTTATGATAATTCCTGTAGCTTGTCCTAGAGTATGCGGAGTAGAAGTGAGAGTGACTGCTATGGTGTATGAGTGGATCTCAGACAAGATTGCTTTGTCTCCGTGCCAGTTTGATATTTTTATGGATGAAGTAATGAAGTAAGTCAGATAAAGGACATGAGAGATTGTTCTAAGTCAGCAGGATAAGCAAGAGGACCATGGAATGTGTGTGCGTGCATGTGCACTCGATGCTGGTGGGTTTCGGTGAGTTTTCGTTTGTTTCCGCGTGCATCTATGTAACTACACTGATTCCCAAAACTTTTATGTGTTCTTCCAGCCTGCACAAGTCCTCCTCCAGCACTCGGAACGAACGTAGTGATGGAAGTTTACACTTCAGATGCCCTCAATGCTACTATAAACTACACTTGCCATCCTGGATACTACATTCCCCCAACAATGGTGAGAAATTGGGCCAGTTGTGATGCTTTCAGTGTGTCATTATTTAAAGTTTGACATCTCTCTCTCTCTCTCTCTCTCTCTCTCTCTCTCTCTCTCTCTCTCTCTCTCTCTCAAATAAAAGAATCTGAAGAAAATGGCAATAAGTATTAACACGTCAACCAGCTCTACCATCTGCCACGTGTCTTATATTCAGTCTTTCATTTCCTTGATTTTTGGTGGCATTACTTATAGTACCTCTTCTCGTCCATACTTTTTCAGTCTTTCTCTCGTTTCCTCCCGACACTTCCAAATTATAGATACACACTTTCGTTGCCAAACTTCCATATTCAAATCTCTGCACATTACCAAACCACCTCAAAAATCCATCTCAGCATCGGTCAGCAGCCACACTCTATCTCCATAAAAGAGAGTTGGCACAACTGTCCCTTCCTACACTTCAACCTTTGCTTTAGTAAACATGCTCTTTCTCTTCCTCATCTTTTGCAAAGATCTTCCTTGCTTCGACTGTTCTGTAACTGACCTTTTTTTCTCCCCATTCTCATTTTCAGACCCTTTCACTATTTTCTATTCCTCTTCACAAACCCCAGTCATCACTGTGTTCCATGCAAAAATCAGCCGCTCCATATACCATTCACAACCCATTATATTAAGGATATGACTTTTTACATTCAACTAAAGCACTATCTCTTGGTATCTCGTATCACACCATCTCTTAAAACAATAAAAAGAAAGGAGACTTAACTGTATATTACGAAAGGTTCACATTTAGACCAAACCAGTCGCTTTCCCTTCCACGTATACCCTTTCATCGTAATAACTTGTAATCGTTCTGTACAAATTATCTTCTGCATCATGCATCCTCTACGCTTGATACATTCCACCTTTTATCACTTCTGTCATAAGCTTTTCTCCATAAATGCCAAGCAGTTTTTTCCCGTTTACTTTCAAGAAAATAGATAAATATATAAATAGATAGTTACATATATTGTATACCGTACGTATTCTTCCCTTTGGAAGGTAACCAAACAGATGTTCATGCATGTATGTTTAAAACAAAAGTTTGCCAAAAAGTGCTATTCTAATCGATTCCGTAATCCGTAGGAGGTTAGTGCCGTCAGTGCACCTAATTCTGTGCACTGTAGGCATTCAACGGAGTTCTTTGCAGCGTGCCTTCGGCCCCTAGCTGCAACGCTGCGTAGCTTTTACTGTACTTCCTTTCAGATTCTCTTTCGTCTGTCTTACTTTCCACCCTCTCCTAACAATTGATTCATTGTGCAACTGCGAGGTTTTCCTCCTGTTACACCTTTCAAACCTTTTACTCATCAATTTCCGTTTCAGCGCTAAATGACTTCATAAGTCCCAGTGCTTGGCCTCTGGCCTAAATTCTATATTCAGTTCAATTCAATAATCGTTTCCGTCTTCTTGACTTCCTCTTCTATATTTCTTCAGCCTCTTCTATATTTCTTCAGGATAACCCTGCCCCGAGGAATACGACTACAGCGACCTGCATGAAAGACCCGACCCTGGCGACGACCCGGAACGTTTGGTGGACTCCGGACGGCTCGATTATCAACTGTAACATATGTAATACGATCGAAACCTCGTCTTATCGTGTGATATAAAATATGCTTTAAGAAACATTTGTATCTCATCGAATATTATTTTGCCATCATGTCGGCATTGAGACCCTGTATATTTGGTATTTGATTCCCAAACTATGTTCTTACGTGACGTATGTTACGTTTGAAGAAAAACAAAATATGTTCATATATATATATATATATATATATATATATATGTATATATATATATATATATATATACATATATATATTATATATATATATAAATGTGTGTGTGTTAAATTATATATTTTATATACATATATATATATATTTTTATATACATATATTTATATGTATATATACACACATATATACAGTATATATTTCTTATGTAAAACTCCTTTTAAACTTTTTATTTTAGATTTTCATATTTAATCTTATTACGGCGTCAATAACCTAGTTGTTTTAACGCCAATTTTAGTAACCGTAAATCAATCGTAAGCTTATTCCGCAATTTTAGTAAATTACACTTTCGATTGTGAGTTAGATATATTTCAATTTTGGTTTGCGAGTTCACCAGACAAATTCTCAGTTCCTCCGTGAAATTAATATCTCTCTCTCTCTCTCTCTCTCTCTCTCTCTCTCTCTCTCTCTCTCTCTCTCTCTCTCTCTCGAATAGATTGCCTCGACGACCCGCCAGCCGTCTCAGGCCTGATAGCCACTACATGGGATGGTGTCACTCGTATGGTCGGAACCCAGGTAACAAGTCTCAAGCCTTTTTTATTTATTTATTGTTATCTTTCTCTTTTGTTAAGTTAAGAAACTGAGTAAATTATTAACCGTTTACTTGCTTCATATCTGATACAGTAAAACGGCCCTTGGAAAAATTAAGTATACCTTAGTTTATACCAGACCTGAGCTGATTAACAGCTCTCCTAGAGAGGGCTGGCCCGAAGGATTGATTTATTTTACGTGGCTAAGAAACCAATTGTTACCTAGCAACGGGACCTACAGCTATTGTGAATCCGAACCCATTATAGCGAGAGAAATGAATTTCTATCACCAGAAATAAATTCCTCTAATTCTTCATTGGTCGGTCGGAGATTCGAACTCGCGGCCAGCAGAGTGCTAGCTAAGAACGGAACCCACTCACCCAACGAGGAACTGGCCCTTGGAAAGAATAAAGCAAAGCTACTGAACACCTTTCAACTAGATGTTAGAAATTTTAGCACTAATAACAAATAACTTTTTCCTTTTTTTTTTTATAGATCTGCGGGAATTTTATTAACAAAAAAAGCAGTATTTACCAAAATATATAGCTTGCAACATACATGACAGTGTAACGTATTCTTAACGTTGTTTACTTTTTCTTACTTCAAATGGAAAACCCAATGGGGCGGGCATAAGCACCTAGCGGATCCGGGGCGGTGGCACCTGGGCACGTGCGCCCCCAATGAAAAATAATAACAAAATAATAATATTGAAGATTTAGAGAAAATAACATAAATGAGAAATACAATAGGAAAAATTATTATAAAATTACATATATACATATATATATATATATATATATATATATATATATATATATATATATATATATATATATATATATATATATATATAAATATATATATATATATGTATATATATATATATATATATATATATATATATATATATATATATATATATATATATATATATATATATATATATATATATATATGTATTTAATATAAGTGAGTACTTACACTTAATAGAAATTTTCTGGATCCGCTAGTGGGCCGCATAAGATTATAAATGCAGAGAAATCATGTGTACTCCACTTTCTAAAAGATTGCCTTTATCTTAAATTCCTCATATCATCGCATAACAAAAATTCATACAATGTTTAGTCTGGATATATTTGCATCATTAATCGGTCGTCATATATCAAGAGATTAATTACACTTTATTTTCATTTTTTCGTCTTGCAACACTTACAAAAAAGGCTGTCTCCATAATGTTTAGTGTAGTTATATTTGCATCAGTAATAGATATAAATTAATCGGTTTCATATTTCAAGAGATTAATTATACTTTTTTGCATCAAAGTTCACTTATGGTTGCCCGGATACGTTGGTTTTGGGGACTTCAACTCGTCTTGGGTCATAACTTGTAAAGCAGATGGGTTGTGGACGCCAATTGACCTGAATTCATTTGTCTGCAGAAAACGTAAGCATACTAATTATTATTATTATTATTATTATTATTATTATTATTATTATTATTATTATTTATTATTATTACTGTAATTTAAAAAATTCAGTTCATTCGTTAGAAACAATTATATTAATACAATAGAAAGTTTACCTGAATTTTATTTGTTTTGTTGATGTACGTAAACATATAGTTATATTATTATTGTAAATTTTATTATTATTATTATTATTATTATTATTATTATTATTATGTTATTTATTGTTGTTGTTGTTGTTGTTGTTGTTGATGATGATGTTGTAAATAAAAAATCCACATTTATATCAATGCATTTTATCAACAAATTGCATTATTTGTACAATTTATCAATATAATCATGGAGTTTTAATTTACAACAATTTAATCACGACACTGTAAATTTTTCCAATATTATTATTATTATTATATTATTATTATTATTATTATTATTATTATTATTATTATTATTATTATTATTATTATGAAGAAGTAGAAGAAGAAGAAGAAGAGGCAGAAGAAATGTACAAATATATTGTTGTTTAAAGGCATTATTGGTAACATGCAATAAAGTTAGTTTTCAACTGCATTTTTTGTAAAGCAGCAATAAAGTTTTATAGAGAGAGAGAGAGAGAGAGAGAGAGAGAGAGAGAGAGAGAGAGAGATGCCAGTAATCTAGGCCTTTACTCAAGACTGATAGAGATAGATTCGAGAATATAATTTAGTTAACCCTTTTACATAATTTGATGTTATGTTTTCTTATTAGTGCATACAGTATATATATATATATATATATATATATATATATATATATATATATGTGTGTGTGTGTGTGTGTGTGTGTGTATCCGTGTGCGCGCGTGCATATGTATTTATTGAGAAACAAAACCTAGTTTTTCAGATAAACATAAAGTAGCAATCTAGAAGAAACTATGTTCAACATGAAAAAAATCATTATAGAAATATATTTTCAAATATATAATTAGTACAGAGATTTTTAATTATGATGAAGTTATGATTTTACAGCCTGATATTGCCCAGTCAGTGGTCGCAATGCAACTAGAAATTAAGTTAGTTTTAGCAAACATTGTAATTTTCAGTGTGCCCATTAAAAAACTGAAAGTAGTTAGAGGTGGTCTAAGCCTCAACCCTGAATTTGATATCTGTAGAACATCTCATTTATTATTACTTTTTTGGTCCTGTATTCTAAAGGGATAGCAAAATCATTTTACCGTGGAAGCTGAAAGACATTGTGCGAGGTGTCTGAATCTCATTGTAAGCCGCTTCAATCATCAGTTTTATTGAGTAGTTTCATCATTTTCAATGCGTGAAGCAATTGATGGTCTCATGTATCGAAGGGTACTAAAACTATTATCTGAACTCATAAACAAAATGTGTCATTAATGAAACGAAAAACAAGAAGCCATCAATGAATGCAAACCTGGTTGCGTAACGACTGTAAAAATGTCCTTATTTAGACTTGCGAACGTCAAAATTAACATTAGGATATGGAAAGACAATCGTACCTAACTATAATGATTAACTCTCCTTCTGTGACGTTCTTCGCGATTAGTAATTCTCCTATGCTTCACCTACAGCTGCCACTTCCCCACCTCCCCTGACACCTTTCCAAGCAACATTGGTGACTTCGGAAGCAACGTTTTGGGATGGCTCCACCGTCAACTACACATGCAGGGATGACCAGATGTCGCCTCTGGGTGTACGGCACTTCACCGTCACCTTCGGCACCGCAGGATGGACGCCGGAAATAGATCCTTTATTCGTTTGCCTGAACAGTATGTTTCTTAAGGCCGTGAATATGACTTGTTGCAACTTACTAGACATTTTACACATATGAGCTTCAGAACTGAGCCATTTTTATCCACCAGTTAAGTGACAAGTTTCTTCCCATTCCTCCCAACAGTTTGTTTGACTGAAGTGCCAGACGCACAATTCACAACCAATAATAAAACTCAGTATGCTTACTGGGGCACCTTGGTGGAGTTCGTCGCTGATAGTGGCTACTTGTTTCCTGATTATACGACCGTGCAATGGACGGAATGCTCCAACGGAAATTGGACCATACCACAAATATCTCCGGCAAAAAGTATTGCTGATAAGAACTTCTTGTTTATTGGAGTTAGTGAAACATATATCTTTTTGCCACAATAGCTGCTTGAGTGGCCAAAAATCTGCAAAATTTCGATAACTTTTTCCTTCATGGTTTCTTGTGCCTTTAGGAACATCTGTAATAAAGGTCATTAAATGGGCACTGGCAACAAAACTGAGTGGCCCAGAACTTTTTCCTCTAAATACAAAATCGTTAAGGGCAGAAGGGGAAGGTACAAAAGTTAATTCAGAACTATACAAAAATTATTAATATTTTGAAATATAATAAGAAAATCGACATGACTACTATAGCATTTGAAAAAGGGTTTATTTACTTGGTCAGTTTTCAACTCAAGAAGATAAGGTTTTTCCTACGGCGCTAAAATCCAAATTCTGTTTTTCCTCAGATGACCTACCACCTGTGCCCACCCCACCTCCTGGCAGCTTTATTGCAACAGCGCCCCCTTACCCCATAGGATCCTCTGTCAATTACACCTGCCCAGGAGATATGCGCTTCCCCAACGGTAAAGTCTACACGACCGTGAATCGCACAGAAACTGGCTGGACGCAACTGGATCCTACGTTCGTCTGCTTGAATGGTAACAGAAGTATTCTTCCTTATCTGAGGGTTTTGTTTGGCCGTGGCTTGTTTGCATTATTATTATTATTATTATTATTATTATTATTATTATTATTATTATTATTATTATTCAGAAGATGAACCTTATTCATATAAGCCCACAGGGGCCACTGACTTGAAATTCAAGCCACCAAAGAATACGGTGTTCATTCGAAAGAAGTAACAGAAGGTAATAGGAAATACGGAAAGAGATCAGTCGTTAGAAAAACAGACAAATTAACAAATTAATAAATAAAAAAAAGTAAGTAAAATTTTAAAATACAAGTCGACTTGTATTAGGCTTGTAATGCATTGCATCTTCTCTTGAACTTCTGAAGTTCTAATTGCACTTGTTAGTCAAAAAAAAAAAAATCAGAATATTTTGGTTGACCTGCAGTTCTGGAGTTATCAAACTGCAGTTATCAAATGATTATTAGCTGCCGCGAAAATACACTACTGTATTCATTGTTCATGTTTATTTCTACGAAGAATGGTGCAGTCACTGTAAAATCACTGGACATGGAATTCACTACAGTTTATATAATATAACAAAGAGAAATCAAAATCTGGCAAAATTAATGTCTACCATAAGTTAGGCTTTACTGTATCCTATTGATTGTCATGCGTTATAAATTATTAGTTTATACTTATTTATTCATTCATTATTTAATTTTTTTACTTATTAATTAAAGTCTCAAGCTTTGTAGCCATTGTCTTTTCCAAAGGTTATATTTTGTATGAACGAACTACCAAGAGTTTATCATTATTTGTATTATTTTTATCGTCGTTGTTGTTGATATTGTTGCGTTTTTCTTTTATGGAGAGGAGAGGCCGAGATGGCATGGCTGCATAGGTAGAGACATAGTGAATGTCTTTTGGAACACAGAGGAAGATAGGGAATGAATGAAATGAAAATTTTTTCACACTAGTTGGACCTATTTTCTCAATCATAACGTTCATTTTACTGAACTACATTCATGGTATTGTGATTATATATATATATATATATATATATATATATATATATATATGCACACACATATATATATATATATATATATATATATATTATGTAAATAGATACAAACACACACATATACTGTATATATACACATATGTTGTTACAAAGTAAGTTGTGGTGTTATAATTACCATTATTATTAATTATTATTATCATTATCACTTTGATTATTCGAGTTGTCCGAATTTTACATTAATCATATTTATAACTCTTTATTTATTCATTCCACTTAAATATACATTGCCCTTTGTTTTGTTAATTCATTTACATATTTATTTATTCATTGCCGTCAAAGCTCTCCCTAACATTGAAATTAATCTCCCACGTAATGCCCTCCACCCAGTGTGCCTAGAGGAACCCTTTTACGTCTACGGGAACATAACCTACAATTACACCGGAATGGTTACTTGGGGCTCTGCAATCGAGTACCGCTGCAACGGACAGTTCCACGGAGGAAACACTACCCTCATTAACTACTGCCAGGATGGAGGTACTTGGAGCCTCTTCTATCTTCCTTACTGCATCAGTTCCGGTAGGTAGGCCTAGTGCCCTTTGGATTTTTTTTTATTTTATCTAAGTGAAAGGGGGTCCATATACTGGAATATTGTCTATATGCCAGATGATTGGTTATGTGCTGAAATAGTGTCTTTATACCACATAGAGTTTGTTTACTGAAATAGCGTCTATATATATAGGACAAAATGATTTATATGCAGAGACTGTCTCTATCATAAACTATGCCTATATGATGAAAAAGTGCGTATGTATTTTAAGTGAGTTAATATTTCGAAAGCCTTGATACACCTTCCATCAAAAAGTCGAGTGAAAAAAATTAGTATATATTGTCTTTAAAATATGTACAAAAGCCCTTAGTTCTCGAACTCGCTACACTCTTAAAGGATTTTATATTTTTTAATTAAATAATGTAATTATTTTTACATTTAAGTAGATTAATTAATCATTTATTCTAAAAATATCCAGTAAGAAAATCGGAAATGCAGTAGACCAAATTCAGTAACTGCTTCGTAGCATTTTTAGCTATTATGCCATATCTTCATAACCTTATTTATGGAATATGTTCACGTTGATTGCGCATGCTCCGAAACTGGTCCATTGTTATTAAACTTAAAGTTTCATGTAAGAATTATTTTTTCCGTATAATAATACTTTTTTCCCTTTAGAGACGTCAAGTACAGTCAGAGACTGAGAGGAAATATTGGTAAAGAATTTCATGGTTGGTCTGATCATTGTGTATGAGAGAGAGAGAGAGAGAGAGCGTGCGCATGTGTAAATTATGCTTCCATATATCAACGTAAATGTTTTTTATAATACAACTTTGTAAATAAAAATGTCTAAATGTTTTGTGTATTTTCCCCTACAATGACCTCTATGAAGGATGATGTTGGTTAATTATTTGTTTTAACAACCCGAAAATGCCAATTGTATATATCTGATTTCTCCATGCATAATAATAATAATAATAATAATAATAATAATAATAATAATAATAATAATAATAATAAGAAGAAGAAGAAGAAGAAGAAGAAGAAGAAGAAGTCAAGCGCAAATTGCAGGCTCTTCTTCAATAAACAATTGACCCAAATTAGTCAAAAGATTATTATAGAACAGACAAGTCCAGACTTCTCTCCGGATTCGGGTGAAGCCCTTTCAAGTGAAGGCCTTTATAATAGCCTTCACGCACTCTGAACATAAATGAGAGACGGCATAAGAGAGTCATTTACGTTCGTAGTGGGAAAGGCTATTATGGGGTATTGAGAAGAGTTATTTGAAGAATGAATAGTATGTTCATAAAGGAGTGAGTTTTGAAGTGAAAATAGTTAAGATTTAAAAAAAAAATATATATATATATATATATATATATATATATATATATATATATTATATCGTATATATAATATATATATATTTTGTATGTATATTACATTTTTTATTCATCGTTCAGTGGAGTTAAATAAGTACATTATGATGGTTGTTCTACTGTACATATATATATATATATATATATATATATATATATATATATATATATATATATGAGTATATATATATATATATATATATATATATATATATATATATATATATATATATATATATTACAATAATATTCAAAGGGAAGTACACAACAAATGCTAGGAGTCCAAAAAGACGACAGTCAACAAAACAGTTGCATATTTATTAGAAACGTTTCGTGTTACTTAAAACATCATCAGTCTGTAAAATTGAAAATACACATTAATTCTCTAATTTAAAATAAAGCAAATTAAAAAAACGGCAGTTAAATTCTCTTTAAAATTAAAATACATAAAGTAAAAAGAAAGAGATTTTTCTTTTTCCAAGTCTACCTGATCAATAGAAGGGGAAAGATTTTAAGTGAGAGTTTAAGTTCGTTGTTGTCCCAGAGTACACTTAGAAAACTGCAGAGGAGTTTTGTCTGCCCGTTGAGTTTAATTCTGCATGACGTTTCTAAACAAAGACCCTCAGGGTCGTTAAGCAACACAGATTGCTGGTAGTTCTGCAGGTATGGAAAACGTTTTTTATCCAGTCATTAAACATACCAATTTAATGGCCTGATTTCATTGTTTTATTTTATTCGGGATTAGTTAGCCATAAGCCAGTTTGTAGCTCAAACGATATAGGATAGCCACCGCCGACCATGGTTAAAGTTTTCTTTGATGAGCCAACATACACCAAGATATCTTGGGCATTCAAATTTGTAAATCTATTTTTGGACTTTCATAAAGGTCTGTAGGCTGTCCTTATAATTAAAAAACCGGCGCGCAATTTTTAGTTCATAGGGTTTTAAATTGAGTTTTCGAAAGAAAATCTTTTATAAATGTCTTTGTTTCTTTTGGATCTATAAGAAACTCAGGTTTGTATATGGTATCGTACCATCCATTCTCAATTTAGGAACATGACATTGCACACGTAACTGCAGTTAATGACAGTAACAACAGGGTCTTGTTAACTATGTTATAAAAAGACCGTTTATCAATATGAATTTTTGCTCCTTCCCCTAAAAATTCAATTTCGGAGTGAAATTTGCTGCTGCTAGTTGGGTTTAACGTAAAAGGGCTCTAAAATAGAGTTATTCATGGCAGTAATTTTAAAAGAAAAGAAACACGAACTATAAATTTTACCTCAAGGCCTTTAACAATGATACTTTTTCTAAAAGTTTGATGTTGCTGGTGATGGTTCGGGTGATTTATTCTAAAAGCTTAGTCCATTCTCAGTGTCCCTCAATAGTAAATCTTGTTTGGGATGTTTAATTCTGCATTTAGAAAAGATTGACATTGCCACGAATGTTTATTTAGGGGCAAAAGTTCTTCTACTTTTATCTCTTTTTTTATTTTAAATATCATCATCATCATCAAAATTTACTTTCTAAATTTATTTCTGGTAAGAGGGCCCTTTGGGACAGAGATGCAATACTATAATGCTCTGCTAAATAAAGTTATTTTCTGAATAACTAGTCATTGAATCTTGCACTGCAAGTTCCAAGAGAGATTTTAAAAGTTTTAAAACTTGAAAGATAACACTACACTTCATTAAAAAATATTCTTAGAATAATTTAGTTACCATATTCAAGGCACATTTGTGAATAACATACTTTCTCGTTTAAATCAACCTACTTATATAAACTCACCATCCTGATTTATTTGTTGTTGGAAGTCAAACAACAATATTCTAAATAAAATATTGAGAAATCATTTAGCATATTCGCACCAACAAAAAACGTTTAAGATATTATAAAAAGGGCTCCACAAAACCCATCTTCAATGCTTTTATCTGATCCAGGTATGCCATCGGGTTCATTTTCAATATCCTATAAAATGCCTTTTGGTGACCATCAATATTAATGTTTGAAGGTTTCTACATTTAAGATGTTATCGAAAAACCAGCCGGAACTATTAACAAATGATACCCTTCTGTAGAGGTCTTTGACAAAGATTAGGTCTATTCGCGATGCATCATTTTTTTTTTTTTATCAGTAAGTATTGAATTAACGTATTATTTTTTTACTTTATTCATAAAAAACAAAACCCTTGCCCTTGTCGGGTCAAATAATGATATTTTATACTTTACTTAAATTCTTAGCATTCACTGTTTTCCTTTCTAAAGATAGGGAGCAATCTAAGTTTTTATTTTCTTAGTTTTTTTAAAGAAGAGAAAATATTTGTAATGCTCTTAGACAATTAATTTATTTTATTTTAAATTAGAGATTAATGTATTTTTCAATTTCCAGACTGATGATAGCTTTAGCAATACGAAACGTTTCTAATAAATATGCGTCTCATCGTTAACTGTCGTCTTCCCTTTTCTTGTTGTTATGGATGGTACATATAAATTGACAACCATATATATATATACCATAATATTCTAAAGTTAACATTATATATACCTATATTATATATATATAAAATTCTTTATCTTCTATATAATATATATTATATTACATTTTTATTCATCGTTACATGGTTAAAATAAGTGCATTATGATGCTTGTTCTACCGTCCTTACAAGTTGAAATAATAGAATTTTTAAGCAACAGGATTATATCAACAAATTCAACAAACCAAAAAGATGTCACTAAGTGAACGTAATGCCACGACCATTCCTTCCACTCCTTATTAGTAAATGAAAGATTTACATAAAATTTCAACAGTATGGAAGCCACACAAGATCAATTCAGATTCACGATGGCCAGCATATATCAGCTGAGGAATCTCTCCAGATTGACTGTTAGTTGTATTATCTGTGGGCAACCAAGCACGAGACCTCTCCATTGAGATAGTCTGTTGGAAGGATTCACTCTTTCTAAAAATGCTTTCTCCGTTTTCTGTTGCTGAAAAGACTCTCCGTTTTCTGTGGCTTGTCAAAATTTTTCACATTTTTTTTAAGTATTTTGTGTTCGATGCTGTTCTATGAGCAGCAAATGGTTCTCGTGTTTATAATGTTAGTGTAGTAATAGCAGCAAACAGCCCGAAGGTTTTTGGGGATACCCCCATTAGTGTAAACTATGGATAATGAAATAACAGATTGTTTTGAAAGTTATGTCTGTGGCTGCAATTTTCCTGATTCTAGGTCGAAATGTTAAAGAGGTGATTAACAAAGAATTACCGGAAGCTCACTCGCAGTATTTTTAATAATTCGCTGTCATCGTACTGATAGATTAGTTTCCCTAGGCCATTATGGATTAATAGATAACCGACTATTTTATCTTTACTGTTATTGTCAATTATAAAGCAGACACATAAGTGAACAGAAATCTATGAACACCACGATGACATGGCCATGTTCGAATTTGCTTATCGTTGGCTTTAGGCTCCCTAGATTATTTTCCTCGAGGAGAATAAGATAAAGTTTTGATATCTCGTCATTTCAGTAGAGATTCTTCTTTTCGCAGTTTATTGTGAGTCCTTGAACTACTTTCAACGAAGGAGCTGCAGTGGGGTTATATGGCGGATCTGAGAGGTTTACTCGAAAGACCAGTCATTGTGTCGGAACGAATGGCTTTAAAGACCTAATTCGTCTTTTGTTGTTTTAACGCTTTTTAAATTCTCTCTCTCTCTCTCTCTCTCTCTCTCTCTCTCTCTCTCTCTCTCTCTCTCTCTCTCTCTCTCTCTCTCTCTCTCTCTCTCTCTCTCTCTTATTGCCCACTTTCACTTGCAGATTCAAAGACATATCAAGGCATTTTTTTTTTTACTTTTACAACACAGATATACTGCATCTTATTTCCTTAAAACAATCCCTGTTTGGCATTTGTAATGCCATAAATACCAGTCCTCTTCCACTGTTTTAAAATTATGTAAGCTACTGGGTTTTTAATAACCTCGTACTGTTTTTGAGAGCACAGCTCTCGTTGACTAACGTGTACTCTGAACCTGTCCATGAAAACCTACTACTGTATGTACAAGGGCTACGGAGCCATAGGCCTAACCACCCAGTTCCCGTATGTTCTCTTATATATAATTTCTAAAGCTCTTCTCGGTATACGTATTTAATCACGGTGGGCACAAGCTGTCTCTGTGAGGGACTAGGAGGACAGTGAGAGGATTATAGAGAAGGGCATGACATAAAGAAGGTAGTCCGTTTCACAACTGAAAAAAATTACATTTGGTTGATGTTATACTTGATCATGTCGAGATATGATGATGCCATGATAACCAAGATTGTAATTGACTTTGGTTCAAGAAGGATTACATACAAAGATTGTAATTGACTTTGGTTCAAGAAGGATTACATACAAAGATTGTAATTGACTTTGGTTCAAGAAGGATTACATACAAAGATTGTAATTGACTTTGGTTCAAGAAGGATTACATACAAAGATTGTAATTGACTTTGGTTCAAGAAGGATTACATACAAAATACTTATAACACTTTCCGGCTGCCATTGCCGAAAAAGTACATTATGGCTTTTGCAACCCCTTGAGGGAAGGTCTTGAGGACGGCTTCCCTGTCAACCCTTGGCCCCTGGGTTACCCGGCTAAGGCTTTAATACTGAAAAAGGGTACACGACTCAGCTACTACTTCATGCGAGTCCTTGAGGGCACCATGAGATTCCATTCTGATACCATTTGAAATTCTTTGGTTCCGAACTCAGGACTCGAGTTGCGCCTTGATCTACAAATTGAACTAAACCAAAATCATTACTGGAGGAACTCCTTTGCTATCCCGGGGAAGGAGCTTAGGTTCTTGCATGGACCTCTTCCCAGCCTATGCTGGGAACCTAGTGACCCAGACCGACTAAAGGTCGTTTCTCTCCTGAGCTTCTCACAGAACCCAAAATATATATACACATACATACCTGTATATATATATATATATATAAAATTATATATATATATATATATATATATATATATATATATATATATATATATATATATATATATATATATATATATATATATATATATATATATATATGTATATTATGTTATATATATATTGCATTTTTGCATCAAGTGCCTCCACTTTTCAAGCTGCCAAACAGAACTTAACATTGTGAAGCTCAGCTAGTACATAGATCTAAAACTAAATTCAGGGACAACTAGGAAAACATAGGTAAAAATACAAAGAATATTACTTTGTAAAACTTAATTACAGAGAGCTGGAGAATGAAACAGAGAGAGAATAAAAGTTGCAACGCTAAGTCTTGTGGCCCGCAAATCTTAAAGTATTCATCAGAAGAAAAAGAATAAATTGAAAAGTAAAAAGTTATAATTCGAAGATGATCATTTCTGTATCTATTCAAGAGAGGTGAAAGTTGTTCCTTCACTAATCGGATTCTGCGTTTAATAGCAGGTTGTTTGCCAAAGTGAATCAGTTTCCAGTAAGGATACATTAATATTGAGACTTCGACACAAAGGTAATCAGACAGTATTAAGTAATTCTAATATTTCAAAAACATTCTTTTATACATTATATAATATTGTGTATATGTATAATATATATGTGTATTATATTTTTATTATATATATATGTATGTATAATTTATATAATATATATGTGTGTGTGTAAAATTTACAAAATAACAGACTTGATTTCCTCTCTAATCAGCTATGCAGGTGCTTAAAGTGAGCGCACGCTGGCGATAAACAAAGGTTAACTTTTCTTTTTCAGACCTACTTTTTCTTTTGCCGAATAAAACCAAATGCCCCATTGTCTTACAGCGTTTGGGAATTTCTTTGAACCTTTTTTTTTTCTATGGAAGGTGTTACATTTTTAACAGTCTCTCTCTCTCTCTCTCTCTCTCTCTCTCTCTCTCTCTCTCTCTCTCTCTCTCTCTCTCTCTCTCTCTCTCAAATGCAGCTGGGAGGAAAGATGTTTGGAAGTATGAGCAAATTTCTAATTAAATAAAATATTCATTCAAATAATCTTATAGATAGTATTTATAAGGAAAATCGTGTTATTATAAATCGCTTTAATGGTCAAAGTAGAGAATAGGCAAAACTCTAACCAGAGAAGAATTAGAAAACGGAATAATACATGAAGTCAGAGAGGATTTTTATAGAGGAATTTGAAATAAAGTATAATAATTGAACAAAAGGGAAATACAAGGATACGATAAGAAAAAAAGTTCAGTTAGCAGCTGTGAAGGAAGTCAATATGGAGAGTAAACGGAATTCAGTCGAAATTAAAAGGTATTCAAAACGAAGAGTTGTATTCAAATTAGTCTTCATGACATTTTATTATACCTTAGGCCGTTGGTGACGTCAGCACGCGTCACATGGTGAACTGTCATGCCACGCCGACTCTCTTTCAGTGTCTTAAGAGTTGAATGGCTGAAAACTGCCTAAGTGCCTGGTTTTACTGCCCAAATTTCATAGTTAGCATTTAATTATACATTTAATTATACATTTAAGAAATTAAAAATGCCTTTGTAAGGGAGACCTTAACCAGCCGACCACAGGAATTTGTTACTTCACTCTATTGTATATTCGGGTCGTGGAACTCGAGACAATGATTCCAGTATTTTACTTTTCATTTTTTACTTAATTATATATTTTAGATGCGATTTGTGTCCTCTTTGAATGCTTTTTAGCAGTGCGATGAACTGTCTTGAATTCACGGCATCGAAACCATGTGGAGACCGATCGTACCAAATCATACTTAATTCCTTTTAATAATTTAATGATTTGGTAATTTTGATGCCCACGATGACCGTCCAGCAACGGCTACAATGATAAATAAAAGCTTATTAAGTTAAGGTTCATAAGATAGTTATACAGAATTTTTTTATTATCTTACAGCTACCAATTGTACTCGGGGTCTTCTGAGGAAGAACAATAGCTATCTATCTGTATAACCTTATGACTGCTTAAGAATCGTGAGGCTAATGCTCTCTGCATATTGTGTATTCTACAGTATATATACTGCATAATATATATATACTGTACACATATATAATATATATATATATATATATATATATATATATATATATATATATATATATATATATGTATGTATACATATGTATATACTGTATATTAATCGTTCAAAGTCTTAATTCTAAGGAATGATTTAGCCATCCTTTCTTTTTTGAATATATGGTAAAGTTATCAAACAAGATGGTCTTCATCGCAGGTAAACGTTACTTTGAGTGTATTTATCATATTAGACTTGAGAAAGCATCGAAAGAGTTGTTGCTAACAGTAAAAATCTACTTAATTTTACAATTACTCCAATGAATCACAAGATCGCCAGAGATCTGTTCAACTAAAAGCGCATCTCTCATGCTTCTCGACTCTGCATCCTCCTAAACAAAGAGAAAACAAAAATAGACCTGAAAAAAAGTTTTCCTTTAAACCGCTTTTCAAAAGTCAAATGATTTGCGTGAAAGTGAAAAGAAAGTCAAATCGGCTTTCGAGAGGAATTCTTCCCTCGCGAGTTTCAGCGATCCCATTGAAACAGACGCTCTCTATTTTACACTTTGCTGAGCTAGTGTCTTCTTTCGCCCTTTATAAGGCGCCCGCCCTCGCCTCTCCACGTCCACTTCATCTTGTGTGTTTCAGAGAGATAGAAGAGGTCCAGGGAACCTAACTGGGAGAAGTTGAAGTCTTCAGACGAATAGGTCTCTGCAACAGATTTTGATAACTTTTTCCAGAGTCGTTTTATCAGCTACGTTTCCTAGCAAGTGAGTTCCCGTATTTCACCCTTTGAAATCAAAAGGTGCGATTGCGCAGCTTTATGCACCCAAGCAATCATTCCGGCCATATCAACATGAGCAAAATGAAGAAAGCATTCAGCCTTATATCGGCTACGATTTGTACCAAATTGCCATATTTAGCATTTTGGAATTAGGAGTTAGAATATCAGAACGTCAGGCATTTTCCACGATTCCTGATCCTCGTATCGTACGCATAAGGCAGAAAATATTATGGGTCCTAATCTGTAGAAAACACCGTAAGTACCTCACATATAGCTAAGCGTTTGGTGTGTGGACAAATCATACTAGACCATATTTCAGTCATCTAAAAAACACCTCATTGAATAACATATGCGGGTGTATGCTGATGATTCCGTAAATTTAAGGACATTATAAACCTCATTTGCCTCAATTTTTAGTCCTGATTGAGAGGTACGTCTTCAATATTTGTTTCGTTTGTCCCTTAAAATGCTTGGAAAGGGAATTAATAGTTTTTCAATATTTTGTTAGAGAAATATGTGTTAAAAACAAATATAAAATGACTTAAAGATTGTTAATAATTCATTCGTGTATTTGGTGAAAATCATTGTAGAAGCAGCTGTAAGTAGCTCAGTGATTCAGTTCACCTGGCTGTTGTAAGTGACTTCCAGCCAATCCTTATTATCGCAGGGATTGCTGAAGTCATCCCGATTCTCGTAATCTAGGATATTTCCCCTTATTTATGGGATGAAACCGGGTAGAGGACGTGAGACCACATCGTCATACTTAGAAGTTATTTATATTTTTCTTTGAGTTAGAAAAGTGGAAATAAATTATAGAATGATGACGAAAGTGACATAGAAAAACATACCTTATACTTATATATGCATGTGTATATATGTACTTGTACTTTGTATATTTGTATAGTCATCTATCTTAGTTGTGAAAGTGTCGGTGGCTTTGAATTTTAATCTATCAACAGGATGTTTCAGATGCTAGTGTATATATAGAAAATGAGAGCCGTGAACATCATTGCAAAACTCTCATGGAATTTAATGTCATCTCTTATTGGAAAATAAGACATTAATTGGTCCCCTATATATATATATATATATATATATATATATATATATATATATATATATATATATATACATATGGTAATAATAGGTCTGTGTCTGTCTCTGTGTATGTGTGAATTCGTTTGTGTGTGTATGTACACGCACGATGGATCTTAATATCATAAAATTTCATTACAGACACGTAGCACAAATTTTTTCTGATAAATAGTAAAAAAAAAAAATCGTCTAGTAAATAAACGAAATTCGCTCACCATTAGTGTCCCAATTTAGGTGCACAAAATCACTGAAGAAGGCAAGACAAAATAACTCATCCTTCTCTGAACTCGTTCCAGCATGAAATGGAACACAGCCGCCCTTGCAGTGGCCCTTGTGGCCTCGCCCGTCGCAGCGTCGTTGGAGGAGTCTGTAGGAGTTGGGCAAAGGGCCCACTCCAGGGTGGAGAGAGACTATAGTTATGGAGGAGGATCAGAAGGTAAGGGCGCTTCGGTCTGTATCGAGAGTAAATTAAAAAAATAAGATTATTATCTGCTTTAACTTGAATACCATCAAGTATTTCATTCGTTTGGTGAGCAACACACCAAATGAGTATGTTAATAGAAAATACGTGATTGGGTGTTCATTCATTTATGAGTGATTTCATTGGAAGATTGGTTGATTGATTGACAGCTATATTTATTTGTTTAATCTTTTATTTATTTAGGCTATGGAGGAGCAGACCTCAGCAGCTACGGTGGAACAGGCAGTGGAGGAGGAGGAGGATATGGAGGTAAAGTTATGTTCATCATCTTAATATGCTTCATGATAATTTATTTATGTGCATATATAAATACTTCGACCTTCTTGCCAATGCTAAGGAAAAAAACAGCTAATTATCTGCCCTTTTTCAACATCTGTAATTCAAGTGTGATCTGAGTGATAATTACCCGCTCTCATTCTAAACCTGCAGTTATTACAACTTGTCACTCACGAAAGTTTTCCAATGAAAAGCTGTACTGAGTAGCCCAAAAATTATCATTTCTTCAGCGTAAGGTTAAATATTTATAATGTTATATTTAAAAAACAAATTTAAATATATTCTTTAATTAAATAAACTCATACTCATAATTTTTTAACAAGGCTAAAAATATGTTATTTTCACTATAAGAAACCAAAATTTTATAATTTATTTGCTAGAAAACCAAAATTTTATCATTCTTGAACTTCAGGCCAAAAAACTAATAAGATCTTCAATATATAAACAAAACCTTTGTATTTTATATCATAAAAGAAGCCAAAAATCGACCATTCCTTCAATTTAAGGCCAAAAATTGATTATTTATTCAAAATCAAAAACTAGAAATCTAAAATTACTTTTAAAAAAGTTATAATTCCTTCTGTACAAGGCCCAAAATTTAAACTTTTCAAAAACATCTACGCCGAAAATGGGCATAACTTATATAAGAAACTCGTCATATTTCTCAGTGTCCATATCTGGTGGCGGTAACGGCATTGGAGGAGGTGGCTACGGCGGAAGCAGCAACGGTGCCACAAGATACGGCGGAGGTGGATACAGTGGTGGAGGAGGTGTGGGTGGGGGCCACCCAGTGGTAATTGTGCACCAGACCAAAGGTGGTGGTGGCGGGGGATACGGCAGTGGTGGGGGTGGCTACGGCAGTGGTGGGGGAGGAGGACACGGCAAAGGAGCTGGTAAGGCAGCAGCTCTTTGCACAGCCTGCTCCATATTGGCTCCTATCGCGCTCCTAGGCTCCCTGTTACCTCTGCTGGGCTTTGGGTAAGGATGAGGATTTACCCATTTGTAAATTTGATGAGAAAAGTGTTATTATTATTATTATTATTATTATTATTATTATTATTATTATTATTAAGAAATTCACAATCTCGTGAAAGATAGTTTTTGTAATAAAAATCCACGATTATACAGTAAATTGTATTACTATGTACAAGACAAAAAAAAAACTTCGAACACCTGAACGGTGTTCCTCATCAGTGTTTACGTTAAAATTTCGTTCAAGTGTTAGAAAGTTTTTGCTTTTGTGTTTTACATAGTAATATAGTTTACTATATAATAGCTTATTATTATTATTATTATTATTATTATTATTATTATTATTATTATTATTATTATTATTATTATTATTGATAAATGGCTTTCTTTTAAATCTCATCAGCTTTGTTACCGTGATGACAACAACGACGGGAGGAAAAAGGAGAAGAAGAGACATCAGCTCTGATCTAGTTAATGAAAAACTCAAGGAATTCTCTCAGGTGCAAGAGTACGTTCAGGAAAATCTCGACCTTGAAGCCGATATGAATCTGCAGGTAAGTTTTTTATATATCTAGATGACCAGGTGTGTGTGAATGTTTGTGCGTGTGTGTGAGTAGGCCTAGTTACTCATATGCAGGCATGAAATACCTGTATTATCAGTAAACAATTGTCTGCACATATATGCTCATAAAGTGTCCAAGTACTTCTTTGAATATAAAACATTATCAGTATTTAAGTTTTTTTAAATACTGCCCAGAAATGATGTTATACAGTCATAGAACGGGAAGAAAGGTTACCGTTATATTATCTTCATCATTAATCCGAACAAGAAAGTAAAATAGAGCAGATGACAGCTCAAAGGTTTTTGGAAGTAAGCACTGAGCAGTCAGCCTAAGGCTGTTGCCGGGATGTCCTTTGAACCTGTTAGTCTTTCATCTTTTGGCATCGTGATAACCTTGTATTAATCTTTATCCTTTGCTTTCCCCAGGAGGACATAATATCCAAGTACCTGAGTTGTTCCGGTATGATGGATGACGGAAATCATTGCTTAGAGCACCTGGCGTGTTCCCTTAGTGACGTCACGTACAGCCACGTCCCTACAGAGAGGGCAGCCATCAGCGTGTGAGTAAAAATGAATTTATTACTTGAAATCAGTTTTCCTGCTTCTTTGCTAATGCTTTTGATGGAATTGATTAGTAATTTGTTTATGTATAGGTTACATTTTCGCTTATTTATTTACTTAGTATGCTTTTGAATCCATAAAGTCAAGCAAGAAATTTATGTAGACTCACAGATTGGCAAAAGATTTTGATCACAGGAGCGAAATGGTAGGTGCTTGCTCTACTCACCATGAACCGTAGGAGCCCATTGTAGATCATTACCAATAGCAACAAGAATAAAAGTAGAAGCAGTAGTAATATAAAAGAGGAAAAAACTACAAGTCATTTCTATCTGTAAATCCCGCAGAATCATGCACACCATCATGGAAAACCATCGAATTGATGACAGGACGAAAGAACGTCTTCTAGAAGCTTCCCAGGTAGGCCTACACCATCCGGGTACCTGTCAGCGATACACCTGCAACACACGAGCTCTTTCTTCCTCTTACTCCAGTCCCTTGCAGGTACAGTTCGCTCCACCGAATCTTCCACCTCGAACTCATTTTCATGAGAATGTTACCTACGGTCATCAGGCCCATGTCCCCGTAGAAGCTAGTGAACACGAAATGTACCAGTAAAAAACAGTACCCCCGATACCCTCCACGGACAATCGTATACCCATGACGACATTAATTCTCACTTTGAGAAAGAACGTCCTCACGATCACGTAAAGGGGAGTGGTCAAGTCGTTCCCCATGGCAGCGTTGGTAAACACGAGAGCTATTTCCACTCCTTCAGGAGTGTTACGCCCGTCAAATCCCGACCGAAGAAGACCTCTGCGAAGGGGTCAATGCATAATTGATGGGGTAAAGTAAGAATTGTTGTTGCCAGTTTCTAATTTAGACTAGTTTGTTTATATGTTACCGTGGCAAAGCCAGTGTTTTGTCAAGATACATACATACATACATACATACATACATACATACATACATACATACATACATACATACATAATCACGCAAGCATACACACTCACACACACATGTTGTTCGCTTTGCCAAAGAATTAGCCTAAACATTTTTATTTTTTATGACAAGAATATACTGTAAGTGATACATTATTCTGTGAGATTTTTTAGTTGTTACTCAACACTTGTCCGTTGCTTCTTTCAGTGACATAGAAGGAATTGATTATATTTCTCTAGGGTTAAGAATTCTTAGATACACATCACTCATCGAATTTATGACCTCAGTTTATAGATAAATAAATGATTCCTCTCTACGAGATGCTCAAGTCATGATTGTCATTTGCTTCCTTCAGCTGGACAGGTGGTTGCTACCAAGAGTCTTTCAGTTTGGTGTAAATTTAAAATCATGACCAGATTTGCATAATTTTGTTGTCCTTGGGTAAAGTTGAATATCTAAACCCTTTTAAGTCTTGGCCACGGGAAAAATGAATTGACGTGAGATGATATAATCAATATAAGAACTGGTATGGAAAGCTAAGTCATAGAAGGTATCAAGAGGGGATTCCCATTTACATGTAACAAACAATAAAAAAAAAACATGTATAATTGTAAAGCAGAAAAAGTGATTTCATTTAATGAAGAGAACAGGAATAATATAAGGAATCTTGAATACAGTAGTAAGGAATAGCTTGTAATAATCGGATGGTCCTGAATATCCCAGGTTTCTTCAGCTGAATTTAATGGGTTCGAGATATTTCAAAGAAATCCGAAGCACCGTGTGACGAAAGATAATAGTTCTCTCTCTCTCTCTCTCTCTCTCTCTCTCTCTCTCTCTCTCTCTCTCTCTCTCTCTCTCTCTCTGGGCAGACAGGCTAGAAATAATATAAGCCCCGACTTAGTTCAGCGAACACCATAGTAATGATAAAGGGTAATGGACTTCTTTTTCCATAGCTTCATTTCGTCAAAGACATTTGATGCAACGTTGCTCTTAGATTAAGTAAGATCCTTTATGTCCTGTTGAGCTTTGGTGTTCTATCCTCGTCATTACTTACGTACTATTCTATAGATCAATAATAGTAAACGACCATTGACCCTATTACATTACGCAGTAGTATCTTGATCACACTTGAAAAAAGACGTATGGGTGATAAACGTGCAGTGGCTACAAGCTGACAGCCTCGAATTCTGGCGGACTGGAACTCTAAGAAACGGAAAACTGTTGTGGTCCTTAAAGAACTGTATCAAGAGTTTCGTAACGCTTGCCATTCTCGGTTTCAGCTCTTTGAGATCCTTGTTAGGAGATGTTTGTTTTTAGTTGCCATACGGTTTTTATTATTACCCTTTTTTATATTGCTTTAATCTCCTGGAAGTTCTTTCAACTCATTTTTTCTTCAGTTCTAGTTTAATTTCGATTGTAGCATTTTACTTGACCAGAATTCATAGTCTTGTATGAAGAATTAAGCCACTTTCTTTCACGTGTACGACATGCTTTTACATCAGGCCGAAATTTTTCTTGTAGGAAAGAAAAGGGATTTTTTGTAGTTCTGATGTAGCTGTCATAAAGTCGTAATCAATTTAGAATAAGGAATACTCTATCTCAATGGTTGGTATTAGCAGAAAAACCCAAATATAAATTTGGTTTCTTGGCTAAATCAAACTATTTTAAAGGTTAGTGTACATTCTTGATTATGTGGTGACAATATTTTCACGAGCTATTCATTAATGTATGTAATATATCAAGCCATCATTTATAGATGGTTGAATTGTCAAGATATTTCCCTAAAAGTAGCTTTCTAGTTTAATCGGGCGCATATATCTTTATGAAGGGATTGCTTGTTTATTACTGATCATGTCCTCTTCTCCTTGCAAATAACCAATGCGTTATCTAGACACTACAGAGTTTTGAAATGTATCGTTCGGATAGGGTACCTTAATAATTGGTATTTTTGAGGTATCTGGTAATTTTTCGTCGAACCTAGAGTAATGTAAACACAGCTTGTTGACGTCATAAATGTAAAGAAAACAATGAGCGTGGCCTGGGAAAAGATAATGAACGTCGCCGTTTTAAATTGTTTCTTCAATAGATGGCAGTGCCAAGGACTGCTCATGAGACCCTACATACTTCAAAGACGGAGTAGTATGACGTGGACTTTTATTTTTCATATATATATAAAAAAAGGTTACTTATCATTCGCTAGATGGCACGAGCATGTACACTTTTGACCTGACCAGCCCACCTTTTCCAGAGGAAAAGAACATTCATTGCAGTATCGTAATCGTAACTAATGAGCATTCAAATGCATAATGTGATTAAAACTAAGACTGTACAAAATGCGTTAGCAACACAAAAATAAACAGATGCAGGTGATTATTTTAGCATGGAGTAATAAAATGACAACCAGTTAGAGTAACGAACTTAGTGACTGTTGTAATAATCTCAAGGAATAACAGCAGAGCAAAATGATGCTGGGGAGAACATGTGTTGAGGTAATTGTAGGGATTTCCATGCACAAAGGTTAAGGGAACACATCAAATGCGCCTTACATCTTTAAGAACCGGGCTTCGTAAAATATTTTATTCAGTGTACACAGATTCTCTCTCTCTCTCTCTCTCTCTCTCTCTCTCTCTCTCTCTCTCTCTCTCTCTCTGTATCAGCGGAGGAGCTCGACATGTTAAAAATGCGAGCTCCCAATCTAGTTCATTGAACACCATTGCAGTGATAAAGGATAATTTACTTATTTTTCCCTGGCTTCATTTCATCATCAAAGGTACCTGATGCAACTTGCCTCTTAGATTAAATGTGATCCCTTATGTCCTTATGTGCTTGATGCTCTATACTCGTCATTCCTTACGTATTCTATATATCTACGAGGATAAACGACCATTGACCCTATTACATTGCAGTATCTTGATCACACAGAAAACTAATGGGCGATAAACATGCAGTGACCACAAAGTTGACGGCCGTCGAAATTCTCGCAGACTTGAACACAAGAATCGGAAAACTGTTGCGGTCCTTAAAGAACGATATTAAGAGTTTCGAAACGCTTGCCATCCTTGTTTTCAGTTCTTTGACATCCTTGTTTGCAGACGTTTGATTTTAGTTGTCATACAGTTTTTATTATTGCCCTTTTATATATTGCTTTAATCTCCTGGGAATTCTTTCATCTAATTTTTTCTTCAGTTCTGGTTTAATTTCGAATGTAGCATTTTACTTGACGGGAATTCATATCCTTATATTACTCATTAAATCCCCTTTTTTCACGTATTCATCACATTTTCATATCAGGCCGAAATTTTCCTTGTGGGAAACCAAAGGGATTTTTTTTTTGTAGTCTGATATATCTTTCATAAAGTTGTAATAAGTTTAGAATAAGAAAGTATCTCAATGGCTGGTATTAGGAGAAAAACCCAAATATAAATAGGTGAAAGTAAAACTTAGCATCGGTCAATTTAGGCTTTGTGAGTGACGCGAGATCTCAAAGGAGGTTGCCACAAACGTTGGGTTTCTTAACTACATCAAGCTTTTTTAAAGGTTAGTGTACGTTCTTAAGCAAAAAATTAATGATATTTTCATGAGTTATTCACTTGAGTATATTTTAAAGTAAACCATCATTTTATATATAGGTGTATTTGGGAATATTTTCCTAAAAGCAGCTGTCAGAGTTTTAATCCCAATTTATGTCTTTTATAAAGGGAGTTGGTTGTTTCTTACAGATCCTGTCCTCTTCTACTTGTAAATAACCAGTGCCTTATCTAGACACTACAGAGTTTTGAAGGGTATCATCAGATATAATATCTTAATAATTGGAATTCTTGGGGTATCTGGTAATTTTTCGTCGAACCTAGAGTAATGCAAACACAGCTTGTTGACGTCATAAATGTAAATAAAACAATGAACGCGACCTGGGCAAAGATAATGAACGTCGCAGTTTTAAATTTTTTCCTCAAAAGATGGCAGTGGCAAGGAACTGCTCATAAGACCCTGCATATTTCAAAGACGGAGTAGTTAAACGTAGACTTTTAATTTCATATATATAAAGAAAAGGTCAGTTATCATTCACTAGATGGCATAAGCAATCACTTTCTGACCTGACCAGCCCACCTTTTACAGGAAGGAAAAGAACATTCTTTGCAGTATCGTAATCGTAACTAATGAGCATGCAAATGCGTAATGCAATTAAAACTGAAAGTCTACAAAATCCGTTAGTAAAGCATAAAAATAAGCGGATGCAGCTGATTATATTAGCATGGAGTAACAAAAGGACAACAAGTTAGAGTAACAAAGTTAGTAGGCTAACTGTTGTAATAATCTGAAGGGACAACAGCAGAGCAAAATGATGCCAGGAAGAACATGTGCTGCGGTAATTATAGGGATCTCCAGCATAAAGGTTGAAGGAAGACACCAAATGCGCCTTACGAGCCTCCTAAAATATTTTATTCATTGTACACCGATCTCTCTCTCTCTCTCTCTCTCTCTCTCTCTCTCTCTCTCTCTCTCTCTCTCTCTCTCTCTCTGTAACAGCGGAGGGACTCGAGACATTGAAAATAGAGCTCCCAGTCTAGTTTATTGAACACCATTGCAATGTTAAAGGATAATTTACTTATTTTTCCTTGGCTTCATTTCATCATCAAGGATACTTGATGCAACCTGTCTTTTAAATTAAATAAGATCCCTTATTCCCTTACGTGCTTGATGCTCTATACTCGTCATTCCATACGTATTCTATATATCTACAATGATAAACGACCATTGACCCTATTATCACACTGAGAAAAGTAAGGGGCGATAAACATCCAGTGACGACAAAGTTGACGGCCGTCGACATTCTCGCAGACTTGAACACAAGAAACGGAAAACTGTTGCGGTCCTTAAAGAACGATATTTAGAGTTTCGTAACGCTTGCCTTCCTGGTTTTCAGTTCTTTGAGATCCTTGTTTGCAGACGTTTGATTTTAGTTGGCATACAGTTTTTATTATTACTTTTTTTTTACATTGCTTTAATCTCCTGGGAATTCATTCATCTAATTTTTCTTGAGTTCTATTTTAATTTCAAGTGTAGCATTTTACTTGACAAGAATTCATAGCCTTATATTACTCACTGAACACCTTTCTTTCACGTACACATCACATTTTCATATCAGGCCGAAATTTTCCTTGTAGGAAAGCAAAATTATTTTTTTGTAGTCTGATATATCATTCATAAAGTTGTAATAAGTTTAGAATAAGGAAGTGTCTGTTTCAGTGGTTGGTATTAGGAAGAAAATCTAAATATAAATAGCTCGTGAGCAAAATTTAGCATTGCTCTGTGTAGACTGTGTGAGTGACGCGAGTTCTCAAAGAAGGTTGCCACAAATGTTGGGTTTCTTAACTACATCAAGCTTTTATAAAGGTTAGTGTACGTTCTTAAGCACAAACTGATAATATTTTCACGAGCTATTCACTTAAGTATATTTTAAAGTAAACCATCATTTATATATAGGTGTATTGTCAAGATATTTCCCTAAAAGTAGCTGTCTAGCTTAATCGGGCGCATATATCTTTAAAAAGGGAGTTGGTTGTTTCTTAATGATCCTGTCCTCTTCTGCTTGTAAATAACCAATGCCTTATCTAAACACTACAGAGGTTTGAAATGTATCATTCGGACAGGACATCTTAATAATTGGTATGCGTGGGGTATCTGGTAATTTTCGTCGAACCTTAGAGTAATGTAAACACAGCTTGTTGACGTCATAAATGTAAATATAACAATGAACGCGACCTGGGCAAAGATAATGAACGTCGCCGTTTTAAATTGATTCCTCAATAGATGGCAGTGCCAAGGACTGGTCATAAGACCCAACATATTTCAAAGACGGAGTAGCATAACGTGGACTTTTTTTATGCAAAAAGGAAAGAAGGTTAGTTATCATCCGGTAGATGGCACGAGCATTCACTTTTTTGACCAGACAAGCCCACATTTTACAAAAATAGAAAGTAACTTCATCGCACTATCGTAATCGTAACCAATGAGCATGCAAAAACATGATGTGGTTAAAACTGGGACTGTACAAATGCGTTAGAACTACTTAAATATAAACGGATACAGCTGATTATATTAGCATGGACTACTAATGACAACCAGTTAGAGTAACGATGTTGGTGACTGTAGTTTCAATTAAGGGACAACAGCAGAGCAAAATGAACGTAACAGTACATGCTTTCTCTGGTAATTAGAGAGTTTTCCATTCATAAAAGGTGAAGGAAAACCAAATGCTTTACATCTTTAAGAACAGGGCTTCTAAAATATTTTATTCATTTTACACCGATCTCTCTCTCTCTCTCTCTCTCTCTCTCTCTCTTTATCAGCGGAGGAACTCGAGACAAACAGATTAGAATCACGAGTCCCCAATCTAGTTCATTGAACACCATTGCAATGAAAAAGGATAATTTATTTCTTTCACCTTGGTTTCATTTCATCATCAAAGATATCTGATGCAACCTGCCTCTTAGATTAAGCAAGATCCCTTGTCATTTTGTGCTTGATGTTCTACACACATCAACACTTACGTATTCTGTACATCTATGATAATAAACGACCAATGACCCTGTTAAATTATACAGTAGTACCTTGATCAGATTGAGAAAACTTATGGGTGATGAACATGCAGTGGCTACAAAGGTCACGGCCGTCAAGATTCTCGCCGACTTTAAAGAAGAAACGGAAAACAGTTGCGGTTCTTAAAGAACGAAATTAAAGAGTTTCGAAACGCTTGCCATCCTTGTTTTCAGCTCTTTCAGATCCTTCTTTGCAGACGTTTGTTTCTAGTTTCCGAACAGCTTTTTAACTCGCCATTTTTTATATTTTTTCAAGCTCGAGAATTCCTGTAACATTATTTTTCTTCAATTCAGGTTTAATTTTGAGTATAGCATTTTACTTTATCAGGATTCATACCCTTATATGATGAATGTACAGTAGCCACTTTCTTTCACGTTTTCAAATAATTTTCATATCATGCCCGAAATTTTTCTTACGAAAAAGGAAAAGATTATTTGCAGTTCTTATATATCTTCATAAAGTTATAAATAGATTTAGAAAAAGGCAAGCTCTATTTCAATTGTTGGTATTAACAGTAAATTCTAAATAAATATGACGTGAGAAAGATTAAGCATCGGTCTTTGAAACCGTGTAAGTGACGTAAGTGCTCAAAGACGGTTGCCATAAATGTTGGGTTTCTCAGCAACATAAAGTTTTGTTTTGAAGGTTAATGCACATTATTAAGCATTAGCTGATGATATTCTTATGAGCTTTTCGGTAGGGTATGGATTAAATTAATCCATCATTTATATATGGATGTATTGTCAAGATATTTCTCTTGAAGTAGCTTTCGTGTTGAAGTAGGTGTTAATAGCTTTATAGAGGAATTGATTGTATAATAATTATTCTGTCCTCTTCTGCTTTTAAATATCTGGTGAATTTTCAAGAAACTACAAAGTTCTGAAAGACATCGGTCGGATAGGATCTCTTTATAATTGGTATCCATGCAATATCTGGTACTGTACATAGAACATTGTGTGGTGTGGAAAAAGGCTAGTGACGTCATAAATGTAAATAATACAATGAACGCAACCTGGGCGAAGATAATGAACGTCGCCGTTTTTTATTATTTCCTCAATAGATGGCAGTGACAAGGAATGCACAGTAGACCCTATGTATTTCAAAGACGGAGTAGTTAAACGTGGACTTTTTTTACACAATGTTAAGAAAATTCGTTGTCATTAACTAGATGGCAAGAGCATTGACTTTTTGACCGGACCAGCCCACATTTTACAATAAGAGAAAGAAACTTCATCGTAAAATACGTACTGCTATAAAACTAACACTACAGAATGCATTAGAAATACTTGAAAATAAACGGATACAGCTGGTTGCATTAACAGGGAGTGATAAAATGACAACCAGTTGGAGTAGCTAAGTTAGTGATTGTAGTAATAATCTTAACTGACAACAGCAAAGCAAAAAGATGCCAACAAAAACATGATCTTTGGTAATTAGGGGTCCCTCCATATTTGAAGATTATGGAGCCACCAAATGGGGCTTATATTTTTAAGAACCAGGCTACCATGAAATGTTTTATTAATTTTAGAAGGATCTCATGTGCGAAGAGTGAGCAACAAAGTAGTATACAAGTCGGGATGCTGATGTAGTTATGTATAATATGGGAAATTTTTCTCTAGGTAGCTGCTTATGTCCCCTGACCAAATGGCTTTTGATTTCAATGCTAGTTTCGAGTAACACAGTGTAATATAAAAGAGGTGATAATACCTTGTGTCATGGATGCCTTCAGATTTCTGTTATTTGGTGGGACTCTGGGTACACTGGGGAAACAGATCTGGACCAGTTGTCTTGAAGGCATATATATATATATATATATATATATATATATATATATATATATATATATATATATATATATATATATGTGTATATATATATAATATATATATATATATATATATATATATATATATATATATATATATATATATATATATATATATATATATATATATATATATATATATATATATATATATATATATATATATATATATATATTTGTGTGTGTATGTGTCCTCGTACAAGGATTCTGCATTAATCTTTCCAATTTTCAGCATTTAGTTTTTCTTCTTTCAGACCAAAGAACTCTGTCAGATTCCATCCTCCTCCCGTTACTAACATGGTTATTGGAATTTTCGAAAATGCCATTCATAATGAAAAGGAATTCAGTTTAAAAAAATTTTTCAAGCTCAAAGTCAGCTTTTGGTTGTTACATAATGTGTACAGGTCAGTTTCCCAAGTTTGGCAAGTCTTGCCCACAGGATGATTTGTCAAGGACAAATGTGTGGGAGTTGATGTAATCAACTTGATAGGTGTTACACAGAAGTTGTCATCAGGGACGTTACTGAAGAATCCCCATTTTATTAGGTTATAAGCATCGATAATCAGGGGAAAAATTTATAAATTTCCGAAGGTAGGGAGAAATTTTAGATAAATTCTTCAGAATAAAAGTAAATAATTAAAAACCACGAAAAAGGTATAATTAAGACGATAACCCAATTAAAAGCAAGATCGAAATGATAAAAACAAGAGATTAAGATTATGGAGAAGATAGAATCTTGAGAGCTGTAAAGGAATCGCGTAAAGTTCGCTCCATATTTCTTTGGATTTTGCGGTAAATAATGTGACATTTTTTATCCCAGTTTTTCGAACAGATTTTGAAGTTCGCAGGAAATAGTCAGTTCTGTGTCAGGAAGTAGAACTTTGCATTAGGTTACTCACTGCTAAAGATTCGAGACAATACATGAACAATGCGAACTCCAGCCTAGTTGCATAAGCAGTGATATGAAAAGCCAAACCACCATCCTATGAAGCCAGGTCCTATATTTTTTAATTATCCTTATTCGTATTTCATCAGTCCATGAATTTAAACGAGCACTGACTTCAGACTTTGGACAAAAACGACCAAGTAAATACTATTCTTGCACCATTTGAAAAAAAAAACTACCCTTTTTATAATATTTGGATCATAAACTCATTGCGAAGACAGAGGTCGCAGTTTCTACGTCGTTTGTATTTGAATTCACCCAGCTGTATGAAGAGTAGTAAAACGGAAAACAGCTATTGTCCTTAAAGAACGATTTTCGCGGTTTCGTAGCGCTCGCCGTTCTTCTTGTTTTCATTCCTTTGAGATCCTTGATGGAATTCGTTCAGTGTGTAGTTTCCATATAGTTTTTATGTAACCTCTTTTTTAGAAGTTTTATTTCCCCAAGGGCCAGTTTTTATTTATATTTTCCCGTTTCATAGTTTAATTTTAATTAAATGGTACTACTTTACAATTAAAATTAAACTTGTGGGCTAGCACTCGCTAGGCCCGAATTCGAGTCTCCGGCCGGCTAATGAAGAGTTAGAGGAATTTATTTCTGGTGATAGAAATTCATTTCTCGCTATAATGTGGCTCGGATTCCACAATAAGCTGTAGGTCCCGTTGCTAAGTAACCAATTGGTCCTTAGCCACGTTATATAAGTTTAATCCTTTGGGACAGCCCTAGGAGAGCTGTTAATCAGCTCAGTGGTCTGGTAAAACTAAGGTATGCTTAACTAGTTTACAAGATTCTGTAACTTCAAATGGTGTAATAAACAACTTGCTCTTAAGCATGCAAAGCCTTTTGTTGTCACACCCAAATTTTTATTTTATGAGAGCAGAGGAAGTTCCTATTATTCTGTTATATTTTTTCATAAATGTATGCATACTTTTAAGTATACAATAATTTAGTTTCAAGGTTTCTTTCGGGAGCAAAAGTAAGAGATAAATGGAATGATAATAAAATCTTTCATGTTTTGTGTGACAGACAATCTCAGGCTCAGTTGCTCACAAATTTTGATTTTCTAAAAGTCAATTATTTCCTTAAAGGTTAGTGTACTTTCTCAAGCTTTAGCCTATGTTACTTTTCTTGAGATGCTTACAAAAGTTTATGTAAAAATAAGGTAGCTTTTCGTGCATGGATACATTTCGAAGATATATCTTTAGAGTAGCTTCTGCGTTGTGGCAAATATAGAATCTTTACAGATTGAATTGATTATAGCGTACTTATTTTATCTTTTGTGCGTTTAAGCATAATAAGTTCTACAAAATATAGAGTTACGAGACGTATCCATAGCGAATAATATCTTAATAACTGATATTTAAGCAGTATCTGGTATTGTAACTGGATCTCAGTTCACCGTAAACCACCGTCTACCTCGCCCTATGTGTAAAACAAAACAATTAAAGCGGCTGAGGGGAGTACGTGTCAGCATATGTATATTTGATATTTAATGGCCCTTTCTTTTATTCTCTAATAAATAATCTTTCATTTGAGAAGTATTTACCTATGATTGTGTACATGGCTCATGTGATATATCATACGTTCAAAAAAAATTCATTGATTGGTGTACCTGTTTCAGTGGCTATGTATATAGCATAAGGTGTTAGAGATGAAAACTAAACAAAACCATGCGTGATATTCAGTTGTATATTTTTCATGCTACCGAAACAATCATAAGTTGGTGCCATGTTCACTACGTTGCCCGTCTAAGTCAATTTTAATTTTAAAATAGAGGCGAGGAATGTTACTAACAGCCTTATTAAGATTATTGTTACTAACATGCATATCGAATCGCACGAGAACCGAAAGGAAAGAATTTTAAAAACTCGAATCATAATCTTATATTTCGTACGCTTATTCTGTGACCACACACCACCAGAAAGCATCGGCTACTTCATTATTCCCCAGTTATCGCCATATTTCCATTGTTTGAATTATTTCCGTGCATAGGCAGTGTTTCTTCCACCAATACACTCCAAATTTAGAGCGTACTTGGTGGGAAAATGTGTCATTTGCAGTAGTCGTACTTATCAAACACAGAAAACTAGGAAATAAATATTTCAAAGAAAACGTAATACTCTAAAAGAATGGATAACTAATATAAGTATGTACTTCATTTCCCCAAATCCCTGTACACTATTACTAATATAAGATTTATTTTTACAGAGGAACGGCAAAGATGTAAAGCAATGAATAACAAATGGTGTTTTGTTGAATCAGCATAGATAAAATATGAGAGAGAACATCTATTAATTGAGTGGCAGACCAAGTAGCTGTCGTCAAGGTCTCAAGAATAGTAGTGTTCTTTAGACCTTGGTTGTCGCTGTGACGTTTATCTTTCCAAATGCTTTGATGTACATATTCTAGACTGCAATGTTAATGCTGCAAAAAATATCCATTCACAATGGAGCTTTTTCCTATCGACCAGTCATAACAAACCTCGCTGATGACTACTACATCCGGGCGCTTTTGAAAATTTTAGGTCACGCGTCATTAGTTTTCCGTTTCCACCATTGAACTCCGGCTCAGCCTAAAAAACACTTTCCAATTCCCCACGTGCAAGAATACCGACTGATTTCGAAATTCATTTCTGGTATTGGGTGGCTGGAAGGACGTCTGTAGAGAAATTGTAGCTAGGCAATTGTCTCTGCATTTTTTTACCCAATGTTAGTGGGTGCTGCCTGCATTTTCTCCCACGAGATTAAAAGGCTACTGTCATGGACGCCGGAAAGGTTACACACTGAGAAGTGAAACTCGGAAGGCCATGGTTTTCGCCACCCTTGGCCCTTGCTGCAGCCTCATCTGTTGATTCCTAAATGGCATTGCAGGGCCTACGCTTCAGGTTAGTGTTTATATGATATGATTATCACAAATTGGCTGGGCTTAGGAATAGCTTAGAAGGGGTTAGTTTTAGTATACCGTACCACGTAGCCTATGTGATTTATTGGCTTTAAGTAGACTACGCATAGGTACTTCAGGAATTTAGCATTTCTGTGTCACGTTATCCAGCTGAATTGCTTCGACCTAGACTAGGTATGGTTTCAAACTGTGTATCCTTGACTAGTTCGCCCTTAGGCTATACGGCCTTTTATATACCCTGACGGTGTTTGAGCTTTTACCTAGACAAGTAAGGTGCTCCTGCTTGTGGTCTAAATTCATTAGTCTTAACGAACAGACTGCAGATTGAAATTTAAAGTAGGCCTATGGTAGGCTGAGGCTTTTACCAAGAACGGGGAAATGCCAACATTTTTCATTTTCGGCAAATGTGACTGTGATTTATAGTGTATAATGCAGTAAGATGTGAAATAGACTCGACTACAGGAGAGGGCTGAAACAATTTTGACGATTTTGTCATTGGCTTGGTTTGAAATGCATACCAGTCACCATGTTCTAAGCTACCTTTGTCCCATAAATCCTACAATGATGTGGGGTCACAGTAGCCAACAAGTACTTGGTTAGGCAAAAACAAATATTAACGAAAAGCAGCGGTACATCCTAACCCGGCACGATCTTAAGGCATGGCATTATACTTCACCAACTGACCTGGCATTTGATGTATCACTGGGTTTTTGAACTACAATAAACTTAATCATTTCATATGCACAAAACATTTCTTACGTAGACTTTTCTTTGAATTGCATAGTTCAGCCTAAACCTTAAAAATGACAAGCTGATTTCATTGTAATCCTTATTGCTGTCATTTGGCCAGTCATGTGATTATGTACCCTACCATTTTTATATTTAACGTTTGCTGTTCAGCATAATTGTTGTTGCTAAAGATATTGGTGGGTTACTTGACATTTTACCTACTGTATGTTATTCACAATCGTTACAGGAACAATGAGGCACATTTAGCATATTTACACCAATATTTATTGTTGGCAATTGTAGTTGAGAGAGGTAATAGTTTTAAGTGCATTGAGAGAAGAGCGTTTTATGCCACAAAGGCATCCCACTTACAGTACTAATGCTCAGAGGAGACACCATTGTGCCTGTAGTTTCAGATTTTAAGTGAAGCATGTAGAATAATACAGATATTGTAAATTAGTGTGCTTTAAAACAATATCCACAACCTCAGCCAGACAGTTAATGAAGGACAACACCAGTTAATGAAGGACAACACATTTCTGTGGAGTTTACGAGTACCTTAAGTTAGGCTTTTGATGGCAGCTTTTCTGCATGGTATTTATTGCCAGGTCTCAATACAAGAGTTTTTGCTTTGTTCATAAGCCTCCTTAAAATTCCTAATACAAAAGCGTACTAAAGTCAGTTGTTAATTTACTGTTAGAGAGATATGTACCAAGAAGTATTGTTGCCCATGAAGATTTAAAGGTCCTGTATGATTTGACATACATGCAAGTATAGCTCCTGATTGAAATATGTTCTATTGCATCACAAGTAAGGACCGCTAGTGTATTTTCAACGCCCTTTGATACTTTCATTTGGACATATGGGTACATGGAGAATGTTGAAACCTGTTTGGTTCTCTTGCTCAGAGTTTCATTGGTTAACTGGGATTTTGGAATTCAGGCTTGGTTGAAAAAACCGCCTTCAGTTGTCAGTCATAACTCCTCTGGTGCAATGTGCTCTTGCTCCTTGTATTGTTTTGGGGTGTATTGCAAAAATTCACATGAAAATTTTGTGTGTAGAATATTTCTGATTTTCATTTCCATCATAAATTAATAGTGTTGAAGATTCTGTATGTGACTCCCTTATATCCTGGGTAGAACTATAGGGTAGCTCCGCGTCGCCGACGGCACTATAACTTGACTTTTTCTACAGTTTTTTGGTTGCTAATTATGAATTTACCTTTCATTTTTGGCGCTCGAGTCTAACCTGTAATTAACCCCCCAAGTCCATCCAACAAGCGGTTTCCATACGCGATCTTCACAAGACAGAGCACTGGTGCGTCTGTTTGAGCGGTTCATATCCCGTCCGGCAAGTGCAATAACTTGTTAACATAGGGTACCCCCTGGGCCAGTACTTAACATGGCGAAGGGACATTCCATTTGGCCGACAACAAACAGATGCACCGCCAGTATCAGAACTAAAAAGTGTAGAAAAAACCAGTTGAAAAGGTAAAAACAGACGCAGAGCTAATATTTAGATTTACCATATCCTGTAATGTTGGGGACCACAGTGAAGCCTGGGTTGTGTTTGGGGGAAAATACAGGACAGGTGAAATACAGGGATGTATTCTTAACAATCCCATGATACTTTTGCAAGTTCTGATTCAGATTAAAGTACTGTACTGTAAGGCTTAGTGAATGTTTTCAAAGTGAGAATGCACCCCTGCATTTCATTCTGTTTTCCTTTATTTAAAATTAAACCCACTGTGGTCCTCATAGCCTGTTAGTAGGATAAAAGGGGTGTCCACTGTCTTAAAAGTACTGTATTAATTGCTCCAACAGGAATACAAACTTGTGCTTTCATAGATGGAGTACTCAGGACAAAGCATGTTGTAGCTGTCTGCCAATGAGTTGCCTGTGACCCAAGTTGGGTTAGCTCTTCCATTTTGTTCTCAGCCATCACATTCTGTGGTTGTTGCTATTCTCAGTAACTTTGGAATATGCTTATGGATTAAAATAAAATTTACCACTGCCCATGGTTCGTGATGTTTGTGTTTGGAATGGTAGGGCTGAAAATTCTCCTTGTTTTATGGATGATTAGTGCAGATGGCTGTGACGTGACAGTCTGTGCACTTCAGGTCAGCTTGTGCTATTGACTCTCATTCTATTTCAGCATGCAAAGACCAAGAGTGTTTGGGGTCTCTTGGCTTGTATTGCTTGTGCTTCTTGGTCTCCTTCCTGGATGGATGGTTTACAATGAAGAAAGGTGAAGAGGATATCTTTAGTGTCTTTTGAGGGTAATACATTATCAATATCTCCCCTTCATGTTTGCTAACAAGCCCCAACCTCCATTCCTCAAATAATGTAGTTTACTCATACCCCTCCACAGAGCATTGGGCAAAAAGTGTTTGGGAGGACTGACCTGGGTGTCCGACGTGTTCAGTGGTGGGAGAATCCCCTTTCTCTGCCTCAGTTATTGCTTCTCCAGTAACCCAGTGAACAAAATATTGCATCGGTAGCCAGGTGGCCTGGGTCGTACATTTAGCTGAACCTTCCTAAAATTAGAACAAGTGATGAAAGTCAAGCTCTTGAACCTGAGAAATCCATATAAAGACTGACTGATGCAACATTTGCTTTTTCTAAGGAAGCAGTTGCAGAAGATGGTGCTCTGCCTTTAACTGACTCATATTCCAGGCCCTTCAGGGATTCCATGAGATGTTGAGATGTTGGTTGCTTACATGCAAGAAAGCTGTAAGAAGCAAAAAAATTTCAGCAGGGATCATCATCTTCCTTGTCATCATCTGCCTCCTTTTCCACTTTTGCGTCCTCTCCAGACTTTAAAAAGACAGAAGGCACCTAAGGCATCCCTCTGTAGAAAGGCTACAAAGTCGTCTTGTGACAGTCTTAACTTTGTTAGGCAAGATGTTGATTGTGAGGAGTGTCTTCTTTAGATGGATCATCAAGATTTGCGTTTACACATGCACTCTCGCTGACAAATGACTCTGGTTATACTTTATCACCTGCTCTCGTTTTCCCAGAAAATAAAGAGTTGACCTTGACTCTAACCTAGCTTGCTCCTTTTCGGAGACGCAAAAGGTAGACTGCACTCCCCAGGACTGAGGCCTGCTTCACCCCTCCAGTGTTGTAACAAGAGGTCTTTGGATATCCCCATGACCAGTGTCTGAGAGTCATACTCCAGTGGGTGGCTCTTCCCCACTTGTCTCAGTTGGTTCAGAGCCTGCAAGGCTTGGTTCAGTACCTTTGTGAACACCTCTCACTGGTACATAAGAGCTAAGGAGCTGGTAAGCATGCAGTTCTTTTTTTGGTCTTAGATCATAATTTTAAGTTCAAGTCTAGGCCTGGTTGTACATTACGTTCTCCAGGAACTACCACGGATTGGACAGTTCATTGCCTTTGGAACCTGTGCATGTCGAGTTACACAAACACTCTATGAGCTGATTGGTCATGGTGCAGCATCCAAAGATGCCACTCAGTATTTGGTGTTGTCCATGGAGATGGATTGTGTTTTAGGAGTGACTTATTGTTTGCCTGCCGTCCTGTAATATAAACTGTGCTGAATGGAGCATCTGGCTTAATCTGTTGACCAAGTTGCTGACTGGAAAAGTGCTACCTCCCAGAGGTAGCCTAGACCTGCCATTTAAAGGTGGACATGTCTGCTTGTGAGCTGATGAACTTTGGACTGGAGTGACTGCCATCTGAGAGGGCATCTCTTTCTGTGTCTTGAGAAGGTGACTATGGAGTCTGTAACCATGATTTCAATCCTAGCAACTTCTTGGTTAGACTTACAGCTTGGCACAGTGACAAATTTGATGTTTCCAATGTTTAAAATTTGGAAAAAGTATAGTAATTGGTTTTGTCAGCTTTACCCTCCAGTGAAGTAGAGGAACCTCATTCTTGGGTAGGAACATTGGATCCAGTCAGTTTCAGGCTAGTTTATTAAGTTTTGTGAGATGCCATAAGGGTCTCTTTCTCCAAAAGAAAAATGATTAACCTGAGATTTGAGTCACCTGTACAAAGCAAAAAAATCTTCCCTTTTCTTATGTTGCGTCTGTATAATGTATGCAGAATATCCATATCCCTTTATTGTTGAAAAAGAAAGGTTTATTGGATAAAAAAGAAAACCAGAAAATGACAATAGGTCAATGTATGAAGCATTAGTATTGGAAACATCCTTGTAGGCAGGGGACTGTTTTAGTCAGTTGGTTAATTGCTGGGGTGCCACAAGGGACCCTTGGTTTAAGTTCTAGCTGTTTTATTTTCTGTATATAGTATTTTGCTGGATGATTTAGTCTGAAGAAGCAGTATCTAGGTTTTACAGAAGGTTCCATGGAAGATAACAACAGGCAGCACCCCTAGATTAGGAGTTGCCTTTTTGATTAGTATATACTGAATATGGTACTGAATGCTGTATGAGTTTATGTTGAAAAAAGTTGAATTAACACTATTTACATAAGTTTTTGTTGCAGTGGGAGTGTAAATATAGCTTTTAGGAACTCGGCATCGTGATACCTTGTACTGTATTGTATTTATGACACCTGGCGTATTTAATTATATCCTGTATGAGCAAACAACTTAGTTTTTTTTTTTTTTAAGATTAGCTTAGTGCAACTGCAATAAGTGTGTGTCAGCTTTTGAATTACAAAATTGGATTATGTCATGAGTTGCATGGGTTGATTTGCAGGATGGTTTTGCAAACATTTAAATCATAGTAAATGTTTTCTTTGGTAATAAGTACTAACTTGTAAATTTTTAAACACTGTATCTTACTCATTTATTTTTTTCTTCAACAGAACCATTGTGCAATGGTCAGTAAGGTTCAGAAAACTGTGCACTCAAGAGTTTCAAGAAATTTTTATCTGGCAGTTTAGGACATTATTAGTCAAGTCAAAACACCTGTTGCCATAGGTAATTAAGTGAAAGCAAGTCCAGTAGATTTCCAGTAGCCCAGCAGCGTTTTGAAAAGAAAACAGACCACATGCTTTCCTTTTGCATGCAAAGAATTGTAGTTTCAAAGAAATTTGAAATAAGTTGTGGATAGGTTACATAATTTTCTGTGAAGTACAGTGCTGTAAAGTAGATTTTTTACTATTGAATGTTTTTGAAGGTGACTTCAACATTTAACTGTTTTACAGCAGACGACTTATGCACAGGAGTGTGTATTCTACAAACTGTGATGTGTTCAGTTTTTCAACACTTATCAAGACACTACCAAATACCCAGTACAATGTGCAGGTACAGTATAGTTAAAATGACATGTGAATCATGCAGCCGCTACAGCACAGGATGAGAATTTAAATCATTTTCACAAGCTGATATGGAGCTAAGGCATAGATGGTATGTAGTGTTGGGTATCCTTGAAAAGTGCCCTGGCATGCTTTGTTTTATTTCTCAACATGGAAAATTTTCCCAGGTTAACCCTTGTAAACAACCTCTGCTTTCAGAGGTACTGTAGTGTTGTTCAAGGAGAGATGTTCAGTTGTCCACATCACAACAGTGCAAAATGTTTACTAGAATTCTAAACAGATTTCTTGCATGTAAAGTGTACTCTTTTGATAGTTATTCATCTCCCAATATTGTGAACTTGACTGCTTTGACAAAGAGACCAACTTTCAGCAAGTGTTAAAGATACTCTTATGATATTGTGAACTTAGCTACTTCAACAAATAGACCAAGTAAGTTACTTGTGTTTGCTTATAGCAAAGAATGAGGGTAGTTCACTAGCAGTTGTATTTTGATCGTTCACATGGATGGTGCACAGAACAACTGCCAATTTACCTGAATTGCTTAGGCTAGTCCCCTGTTGTGATCTGTAGCTAACAGCTTTGAATTACTGTATATCTTCATAAGTCATATATCAGCCCCAATGCTTTAGAGATTAACTGATAGTTTATCAGAAAAATTGTTTATGATAAGTGGTGTTAGTTTTGAAGAAATAGTTGCCCCTATTAGTAAAAAAATTGAATGCAAGTCACTGTAGGAATAAATTTATGTTGAAGCTAATCAGTGCTCGCACTTTAAGAAATGATTGTTCGTTATTTTATTTCACAAGGTGGTTTTTTCCTAAAATGTTCAAACAGTGTAGAAGTGGATGTCTCAGGGTGGTTTGAATTTAAACTTTGCTTTTGTTATTTGCTTAGTGATAGATTTGGTCTATGTTGTATCTGAGAAAATTTTGGTTATATAATGGCAGTATTGCCATTTTATACAAAGTCTGAAATATATTTTGTGTAATTTTCATTTCAGGATTTTAATATGAAATTATCAAGTAGCATGTGATCACTGGATTGCCTAGCAAGTTTATGATCAAACCCCAAGGTCAGACACTCAGATGATTCATACTTCCAACCAGTGCCAACACTTTTAACTGATTTGTTGGTTAAAATGGGGTTTCACATTTCCGTTGCTTCAGTTAAATAAAAAGGTAGGTATGTTGTCTCAGTAAGCACCATTATCTGTAACTTGATTGTGATACTGATTTAATATTTCATTGTTGACAAAATCATCTGTTGAATATTTTTTATAAAATGCAGATGAGGGGTTATGAATAATTTGATGGAAAAGTTTTGTTTTATGGAATTTGCAGTAATTTTTCTGTGGTAGCATATAAGCTAATAATGGTTTTACACAAGTAGTTTATCTTGAACTTTGTCGTGTTTGGTAGTTTTACATGGATAGCAAATGATATACTGTAGGTATGTTTATACAGTGCATTGTCGGGGTATGTCAGGTTTTCCATAAGGAGTTAGAAATGAGATAAGTTTTCTTCAGTGTCTTGTGTACATCCCTTGTCTGATTTCCTATCTCGTTTAGCCCTATGTAGGGTTGTTGCTGTCATTGCACCTCAGGCAGTGTACTGTAGGCATTACTTAAGGTTCTTCTGCTCCTAGCTACAGCTCCTTTCATTCCTTTTTCTTACCTTTGTTCATATTCTTTTTCTTCCATCTTACTTTCCACCCTCTCTTAACAATTACTTCAACATTATTTTTAGTACTGAATGACCACATGGGTCCCAGTGCTTGCCCTCTGGCTAAAGTTTTAAATTCCACCTCCTATCTGGTTTAGGCCTTCATCCATGCCTTTACTCCATGATTTTCCAGGCCATCCTAAAGGTTTCAGTCCTGTTTCTGCGACACCACGTTTTCTGGCTAACTACTGTTCCCTACTCATCACGTGGCTAAACGTCCTTTATCTTGGATATCTGCAAATTTTTTTTTTTTTATCTTGGGGCATCGTCTCTCTAACTTGCATTATCTTCCTGGTTTATTCCACCTTTGTTAATTTTTAAAGAAAAATGGGCAATCCTTATGAAGGTCTGTGCTGTGACTGTGATTTCCATAAACTACTGTATAATTTTACCTTGGAATACTATTCTCAGCATAAACTGTATTTCATTTACCCCCTAAAATTTTCACTACTTCCATATAGGCTAGACTTTCTTGTAGGCTGTATTTACCTATGACATCCCCAAAAACAGCTCTGTCTATGGTTGCAAAGGCAAAATCTGATATTACTGCCGGAGGTAGTAACTGTTTCACGTGTCGGCTGATTTTTTCGCTATGTAGAGTTAAGTAGACCTCAGTAGTTTAGTATAAAATGTTGATTAAATGGAAATTTCTTCTCAAATACAGGTTGCTTCAGAAAAGGAACTTTATAGATTTAACACATTTTTAAGTTATGTATAGAGTGTTATTTTACTTTCTTGTTCAGTTATTCATAAAGTTGCTAAAACAATAGAGGAAGGCTAAGATTAGTATGAAAGTATTAGGGATTGTGCAGACCTACAGTGTCTCCAGGAATAAGTGAAGTTATCTTAGTGATTATAAGAACTGAGACTGACCAGTGCAGATCTGAAAATTCTGGAAGTTGATAAATGCCAAACTATATTATGTTAGTGGACTACATGTCTAAAAGCCAATGCTGGTTATGAGATTTTTACTTGAGGCTTGTAGGACCATTTCAGTCCTGTTTTATTTAGATGCTGTTATTTTGGTTCAAGCTGGCAGAAGAATCATATAGCTGAAAGAACAAGCTATTGAACACCTTAGAGTCCTATCAAGAGTGGAAATTTCCAAATTTGAATGGATTCTCATCTCTAAGATTATGACCTTTATGGATTTAGCAATTCCTTTGAAAGTTCAAGGTTTGTCCTCTCAGGATGAGTTCTTTTGGCTATGACCTGACAGCAACTTTATTTGCAGGCTATGAAAGGCTTTGCAGTAAAGAACAGTAATGCTACCTTATAAGTAATCCTGGCAGTGCTGTTACAATGTATATCATTAATCTGTGCATTAAGATAGTGCAATGTTCCTTTGGGGATAGGAACTGACACCTTTCAAGTGGAGAATGTTTGTGCATGGCTGAACAGTTGAATTAACTTGGTTACAAGTTTACCTGTTTGGTAATGCTAGTGGATAATTTAGGTAGTAGATAGATAACCAGAAAAAATCGGCCAGTTGATATTTCAACCTTACTAAGTGTTCTCTATCTCCTCTCTTCCCTCAGTTGAACTAGGCTAATTCTACATTCATTTGTGTCATTATTTTAGTTTCTCTGTTTCTGAGTTGTTTTCAGAGTCTGTTGCTGTGCTTATTCTTCAGAATACAGTGGAACAACATAGATGTGAGGGTTTGGGGGATTCTTGTGGCCATTTCATGTGTCCCACACCAAAAGACACTCACAAGTATTGTTCTTGGTGTCAAGTGCAGTCTGTCTTTTCTTCCCCATGTGAGGAATACACTCATTGGGTTCTAAGTTTGAAAGGTTTATTAGGAGGAAGAGGAAAGATACGAGACATTTGCCATTTTCATCAGGGACTTAACCCCTCCAGTGACATTTGTGAATTCTGCAAAGTCTTCCTTCCTGCTATCTATTCCCTTACCACCAGATGAGAATTCTGACAAACCAAGAGGTTTTTCTCCTCCAACCAAGAAAGTTGGCCATACTTTGTATGAAAACATTGTCTTGTGCAGAGGTTATGCTTACATCTCCCACCCTGGTAATGCTGATGATTTGGTTTTGATTATTTTAGGAAAGCTTGGCCAACATTGAATGTTCTAGGTAGTCCTTCCCTCTCCCCTTTTCCAGATAGTGTAGCAAAGAGGAAGGACAAGCCATCATCCCCAAAATCCAGGTAGTCCTTTCCTCTCCGCTTTTCCAGATATAATATAGCAAAGAGGAAAGACGAACCATCATCCCCAAAATCATCTACATTGATAGCTCCTGGTGATGGTCATACAACCGCTGAGTTTAAGACTCTGTTCCTACCATTACAAGACAGCATGAGAGATTGTTCAAAGTAACCCTGCCTGCTAACTTAACTCTTAATGAGAATGTCTCCATAGTTTTGTCATTCACAGCCTCTGGTTGCAGGATGGTGAGTGTGCTTTTTTAAGGAGAAAAGGAAGCATTTCTTCATATTCTTGTTCTTTGTCTTCCTCTTTTGGTCGGAGTCGCAAGAAAAAAAAAAAATCCAAGAGCTCACAGAAACTCAAGATGGTCTTGTTCCAGGGAGCACAATCACGACAGATTTTTCAGACATTGCTTATCATAAACATTGCTTTTGTTCTTACTCCAACAAATGATGGAGAAGGTATTCTTCATTTCATGATCATTCTTCCTCTCATCTTGTAAATTTGTGCAGAGGGAGGTGTTTTCACCCTTCCCCTGTTTGCTGGAATCAGATGGTGGGGTTTAGGTACTGACGACCCATTGGGTGGAAGGTTCCAAACTAGGGGGCCATGCAGATTGAACAGTGATTAGGTCAAAGTACATGCAGAAAAGTAAAGGAGAGTACATAATTAGAAACTAGAAACTAGTTCTGCTTAAATCTGGAATGCATCTCCTCCTGTGATCACCTTTCAGTTATTAGGGGGATGGTAACATAAGAGCTAATTTTGACCCTTCACTTTAGCTACCTTGTGGATCCTATTATTGTACTTGACAACAGTCAGGGCTTGTGGGGTGTGATATGGTTTTGCAGAAATTCTCTTTCAAGAAGGGTTTCCAAGTCCAGTAATTTCATTTTCTGGTCTCACTAGCACCAGATTTGGTGAATTGTTTTTCTCTTACGGTTTCAGGAGCATTTTCCTTTTAGTAAAATATGCATACTCTGCTATTAGGGCAAGCCTCTTAAGCAAAAGGTGTTGGTTTGTATAAACATATTACAAGAAATTAATATAGGTAGAATACAGTATACCCTTTGTGTCAGTGAAACAAAACTACCCTGCTTAATCCAGCTTCATGCCAAAGATCCTGAGTTACTGGGTATACACTATCCACAAGTTCCACATATGGCTAACCTTTGAACTCCATGAAGTTGACTTGATCAGCAACACACATCCACTTGTTTCCATACTTTTGTATGCAGAAAAATAGCAATTGTAGAATTTGGTCTATTTTATTGACATTGAAATCTTTTACAGGGAAATGGGTGATTGACAGCATAAGCAGGTATCAAAACTTCTTAATATCTTGAAGACCAAGTAGTACTGTCATGTTGAGAGAAAATTGAATTTTGGCTTCCTTGGTGAAGACGGACAGTATAACTGCTGAACCCAGCTAGGAGAGGAAGTAAGGTAACTATTAATCTCCGTTTTCTTTAAGGTTATAGTGAATTGAGAAGTGTTTTAAAAAAACACTGAATTGAAGGCAGCATATATTTATGGCTCTAGTATTTTGGACAATCAATGAATCATTTATCTCTCCTCTTTAGTTTGTATCCCAATTTCTTGCAGGGCCTGGCAAGGTAGAGTGTATGCAGAGTAGGCTTCATTACTCATCTACCTGTTCGTGGTTATAGAAGGATGTCGGTGCTACAGGTTCCATGGCTGGGTGCTGTCAGAAAACTGCTTGAATGTGTGAATTGCTTACATTCAGTTTAACTTCTAAGGGTTTACTGAGAAACCTTGCCACCAAGAATTATGGTAGCGGAGTTGTCATACACAACTTCTTAGTGGATTCAACAAGTGATAGAGAACCAATGCAAACATTTTTGCCAGCCAGCAGGTGTACACCCCCACCATCTGTGTAGACGGTTCACGTTTTTCCAAATCAGCAGGTGTAATACCACCATCATCTGTGTAGAAGAGACATGTTTGTACCAGCCAGCAGGTGTACACCACCAACGTTTTTGCCAACCAGCAATTGTAATACCACCACCACCTGTGTAGAAGACTCGATGTTTGTGCCAGCTAGCAGGTGTATACCACCACCATCTGTGTAGAATAGACTTCCATTTTTGCCAACCAGCAGGTGTACACCACCACTATCTGTGTAGAAGAAACTCACTTTTCTGCCAACGAGCAGGTGTTGTACACCACCACCACCATCTGTGTAGAAGAGAGACACATTTTTGATGTCCAGCAGATGTACACCTCCACCATCCATGTAGGAGAGACTCATGTTCGTGCCAGACAGCAAAGTGTACACCACCACCTGTGTGGAAGAGATCCAGACTTCTCAGTGATGTAAAGAAAAGAAAAAATACAAAAAAAACTCAGGTCCTCAGATTTTTTTTTACCCATATTTTAATTTACAATTGCAGATGAATATCTGCACTGCATTACTATTAATGCATTGACGAAATTAGGACATACGGCAGTAATGCATTGAATCAGTAATGCATTGAATAGATGTTCAGGGTTTAAATTACATGCAAAAACTCACCATCTCACATCTCATCCTATAACAATTTAACATAGATGAATCTAAACATTTAAAGTTTAAATTTTACTATTTTAAGAGTAAATTTGAAATTTAAAACAGCAAAGCCCATCAACAAGGTCCAACAAGGTCCACCTTTTCCTCAAACACTAACTAAATTAACGGACCATATATTTGTGGAGCAAATTAACACAAGGCACTAGGCATTCAATTTTTTTCAGTGATTACACAAAAATCTTGATTTGGAATACATCAGAAACACAATTATAAAATATATTCTAATGACTCGGGGGAGGGGAGGGGACATCTCCCCAATAGCTAACCCATCAAGCATATGTACTACCAAATAGTTTCAGACCCATGCAGCAGGAGTCCTCAAATACTTTAAACCAAGGTGTTAACTTTCTAATACTGTAATTGTATTTGTATTACAAAACTATTAATCTAAATTGTGCATAAAACTTGAGGCTGGTTCAGTTAGTATGGGTACAGTAAGACAAAGGTTATCCTTTAACTTGCACCTACAACTTGATTAGATTTACATTACATACACAAGTCCTATATGGTGGCCTAATTCCATTACCAGAAATACAAGGGAATCAATTGTGCTTCCTCTGATTTTGAATAATTATAAACCGAATAAATTAATATATACTTGTAAAGTTAGTACATGCAACAGCTAAGGTAAACTAACAGGCAGTATCTAATATTTTACACCCATGGATCTTACTTGTTCAACATACTGTATAGAAATCAGAAAATTTTAATATAGTGGCTCTACAGATAACTGCCTAATAAACTAAAACTTGCATAAAATTATGGAAAATAGGGATGTGCTGGTGTACTAATACAGAAGAGAAAGACTATTGCGAGAGGATGTGTAAAGCCTCTTTAAAGAAATGAGCAAGCTTTATGGTGCAGGTGGTCCTTGTGGAAATACAGTAATGTTTATTACTGATGTTCTTTTAGGAAGTGTTACTCCAGAGTGATGCTTCACGAGTTACCTTTGCATTGCATTTTCTCTGCAGAAATGTGTTAATAGATTGATTTTTAACAGGAATAAATTGCTTGATTTTTTTAGACATTTTGCTTAAAGCCAACTTGATGTACTCGATATGCTTCAGTGAAATGGGTGTGGCCAATTAGGAACTGACTGACTTCTTATGGATTGCGCTTTTCTTGATATTACTGTACTTTACTAATTGCTTCATTTTCTGTTAAGACCTCCCATTTTGAAACTGTCCCTGTGACGAACAAAAAAAGGCTTACGAAATATTTTTCCCACTTCAATTCCAAACTTACTGTTCTACCAGTAAATTTTGATCACTATGCTAAGTAGCACTGAGTAATAAGATATTAGCTTTGGATGGTGCATAGTAATACAGGAGCTTGTCAGTATTAAAGGGTAAGACTGAAGATTATTAGAGAGGCAGCTTCAGCATTTAAGAACATAGGGAGAAATAATGAAAACAGGAAAACAATGCTCAAGAAAACTATTGACCTACAGCTCGATGTCCCAAATACTATTAAATACATCAAATTTATTACACTTGCAATACAGTACTCGACACTTCTACTACAAAACTTTTATTACCCATGAATTATCTGAAATACCCAACTTCAAAACTTAGGAAAATCAGAGGAATGTCAACAGAATCTGACCCTTGCCAATAATAGCGTCCTAAACAAGACTAGTAGACATAGCTAACTTGACACTTCTTTGATGCTATTCACATTGAAAATGTTATACAGGAAATCTTAGAATCACTGCTGTTAATTACAAGGTGACATTCATGAATACTATTAAAATTATACACTCCCCCAGATTTTTACAGGATTCCACACAAATTTTAAGCCTTAATTTGGCAGGGAAAGAATCTTAAGACATCTTCGTATTTGGATTTTGGGGATGAAACTGTCAAAATAGTTTGTTTTCAATCTAAAATGTCCTTGCTTTCAATCTAAAATGCTAGACAGAATCAAACATGATCACACCGACACCTTAATGCTTAAAATTTCTTTCCTTCCAGTGAGAAAAACCAATTACTAATTTTTAAAGGATGTGAGCACTGACCTCTTCCAATTGTTTTCTTTAAATTTACTAGTTAAACACGTCTACATTGAATTCTACCTCAAGAGGATGGACGTAATCAGTTGACGTAATGGCGTTAAACAAAAAAAATCTGACTGCCTAATTTCATCTGGTCTAAAGCCCTGTCCACACTAACGAGCACTGCCCAAAGGGCGAACACCGTTCCCATAACCCATTCCACTATACTGACCGGCAGAGTATGGAGCCAGAGCAATGCGATTGTCTAGGAACTGCTTCAGAAGCGAGCGAAAATATAGAGAGCTCCAAGTGCCCAACGGGCATGCCCGCTAGTGTGAACAGGCCATAATAGTCTTCACTTGTACCTTTTTCTATCCCTAAATGGTGGTTCTCGTAACTCGTGTAAAACCATTAGACTTGCCCAAATTGAAATCTGTAAAAACCCTGTTTTACTTGGAACGATCATATGAGACCACTTTTCATTATGTCTTGGCAAATACATTTTTCTTATCCTGTCAAGTGATTAAACCACTGAACATTCAAGTTTTAGCAAGATATTTGGCTGGTGTATCAATCACAGGAAATTTAAGTTAATTCATCAATTTTTTTCAATTACATGCACACCATTTTCCTTAATCTGAAATATATAATCTCAAGACTGGAAACAATGGGCCCTTTCAGATACCCTTCATACATTACCTGCCAAATACAAGCCAATATGACTACTCTGCTCTGCCTAAATACAAGCAGGACACCACCAAATAACGCCTCCCACGCCAAAAGACTCAGAACCATCACGCATATTAAATATATTGCTGCAGATCTTTACCCTTATTTCAGTTGCAAGAATTGATACAAAAGTATTAAGCTCTTAAGTTTCCAGCTCCACGAATCACAAGCCAATCAATGTAAAAATGCCATTGCCAGAATTCCTGAACTACACTGGCGATTAATAAACTTATGAAAAGATGTTTTACACCTATATCAAGTGTAAATTCTAAATTGCAATGATCTTTAAATTTTGCTTATGCTCCAAACATTACCCAAGCAGGTGTTGATAATTTGCGATAGTCCTTTATTAAAATTAGCACCTTTCTCTTTAAAAGCATTAAATTTTGCAAAATGACCATACAAGTTAACCTGCACCTTACGTTATATAGATAATCATATGCTAAATTTGAAGTTACTTTCTTTCATCAAGCATAGGCAAAACCCTCCAAAAACCTCATTTAAAAAAAACAGGATCAAGACTTCACATTTTCTGACACTTCAAATGTAATTTGAACTAAAAAAAATGTGATTACTATGAGCAATAATGATTACTGTATGCTGTACATGAAAACCCTGCAGCCAATTCTTGACCTACACATTTGCGCTTGCTTAAGTGAATAATTCCAAACTTAAAACAAGTGCTTTTGGGGTAGTAGAAATTCAGTATGAAACTTTTTGCTCCCTTTAAGGTTTGGAATATCTGATAAATGGGTAGTGGGGGAATAACTACAAGGGAACTCTCAAAACATTTTACCAACAGTAGTAGTTCAATCTTTCCTTTATATGCCCTAGTTTTTTCGAGAACGCATTACTTAGAAAGAACTAGTCAACTATAAATTACTTTACTCAATGCTTAGAACCACTTAATTGAAGAGCAGCCATACAAAATCGAACAAGCATAATTGCTTTATTACAGACTAGATTTGCTAGACAGTTACATAAAATGTTAGTCAACCCCTTAACTATATCCTCAAAGCTCGAAGTAAGTTTAACTTAGTGACCACACCTTTATCTTTTACCCTGAAACATTTCATGAAGCAACCACTTCCCACAAGTAGACCACCCAACTTAATACTTGCGTTTTAGGCCTGGCTGGAGATTTTTTTCGTTCAAAATTTTTAGCAATTGCCAACTGGTCTTATTGTAATAACTGAAATTCACAGTTAATGCAAAATTAAGTATTGCAATTCAAATCTTGAATTTGAAAGCTTTTGAATTGATCTTCCAGCATTGCTCATTTTTTCGGTCCTTAATTTTTTGGGGCTCAAGTTACTATAGTAAACCTATTACTGTTTTACAACAGACACTGCTAAGCAAGCACAGAATCATGGAAAGGCTTTTAGTACTGTACAGTTTTTGACTGCTACTAATCTAAGATAATTGACCCACACAACCTTTAAACAGTATTAAACAGTAATCAGTAATTAAATTTTACTCAAGGCTAAGTGTAGGTAACAATTCTGGTTAAATTAAGACAAACTGCCTTACCCTTGTGAACTATTATACCCATTGAATTTTATGTAAACTCCATTTCGCATATAGTTAAAAGTCTGTTGAATATTTGCCTTATACCCAAAGTAATTGGAGAACCAAAAAGTTTCATGACCATTTCCACATGTAGTTAAGAAAATCAAGAACTACACAGTAAAAGATTAGAACAGGTTAGTACAATACCAAGGTTCTCTTTTACTAAGGTTAATAAAATACATGAAAAGATCCTGTAACATTTATTAAGGTACAGATTACCAACAGTGTTTAATCAAATTCACCTTCAGCTTCACTAATCGACTACTATGATAGAAACCCTAACACCATCACAAGTTCACTTTTCAATACCTTTGTTGCAGTCTTCCCAGCCATTTACAATACGTTCTGCTGCATAGGCTTCAGTATTCTTTTAAAGCTATAGCTGACCAGGTTAATGTATTCAAGGCTATCGAAGCTTCAAAATTTAAAATTAACTTTTCCCAGAGACTCCCATAGCAACATGGATGGTACCATGCCACGTACCACATCGTCGGCCATCAATCAGCAGTTTCAATTTCAGGTCCCATACCTAAGGAAGAAATTACACCAATACAATCAACTTTAAAATTATGAATTTTTAATTTTAAATTTTATCAAAGTCATTTACTTAAAATATATATTTAAAAATCTCAGTCTTATTACTAAAGTATGTGACTTATTGCTTTACACTAATATCAACCACAAGTGAAGTTCTTGTTTCCCTGAACTAGGATTATCCCTTACCCATATTTTAAACTAAGATGCCAAAGCAAGCGTAGTTAAAATGCTAACCTAACAATTTCAAGTTACTGCCGAAGCTACTTTAAACTTTGTATCTTAGGTTACATGCACCACCCCACTGAATGTGGCTAATTTACCTAGTCAAAATCTGTACATATATTAAACTATACCTACCTTTTACACTCAAGGTGCTTCAACTGGAATAAGTTAACACTCCTTAACCATGCAGCACAGTATAACCAATTTCCACAATCTCCAAGCCATGGTATGTACTTCCTAAGCTTCAGACTCTTTAGTATGTTCTTCCTTATCAAGACACTAGGATTTGGCAGATCCTCTCATTCCATCCGTGCAACTGGCAAGGCTTTCAGCAACGGGTCCACAGACCTGCAGTTAATGACGCTAACTGTGAAAAATGAAAATTAAGACTACAGCTAGAAATTTCCAAATAAAACAAGTTCTAGCTCCATCCTAAACAGCAGTACAGGGTGTATAATCTATAAAAATACTAACTTCAAAATAAATTTTGTTTCCCTCGGAAACAAAACTAACAAAGTCTTATTGTTAACAGAAAACTATGAAGATTAAATGATCTTCACAGCATAACCATAAACTGGAGCAAATCACATTGCCCTATTAGCCTTGTTAACCGCCCGCTTCCCCATCATAACCATTCAGGTACTTAAAAGTACATATAAAATTAAGCTCATTCACAGAATTTGATCGGACTGCATGAGTACCACATCCACTTGAAAAATTGAGAATTCTAACCCACGGATATTTCAAGCTACTTCTACAGTATATCCTGGCATTTACTAAATTTAATACCCCAACTTACCAGTTCCCTGACACTACAGATCAAAGCACTGATGGTAAAATCTCACATGCAGTAAGATTTAACAAAAATGGCAAGCTTATCAAACTGATAGTGGATTTACAGAAGTTTGACTAAAGGGACTAGGGTTTCAAAGTGTTTACCACTCCCTGCCTTACAGAACTCAGCTCATTCCGAGGTATAGTAAATTTTCAATAAAGCAGGACTGGTTGCCCTTGAAAACCCTATGATTTCCCACCTAAAATAGCCTATTCCAGTTCCTGGTGGTTACCACTCCCTGCCTTACAAACTTACCTCATTCTGAGCTATAGTAAATTTTTCAATAAGCAGGACTGGTTGCCCTTGAAAACCCTATGATTTCCCACCTAAAATAGCCTATTCCAGTTCCTGGTGGTTACCACTCCCTGCCTTACAAACTTAGCTCATTCTGAGCTATAGTAATTTTTCAATAAGCAGGACTGGTTGCCCTTGAAAATCCTATGATTTCCCACCTAAAATAACCCATTCCAATTCCTGGACAATGTATACCAACAGCTAGTACAAAACATTCCACCCAAGCATCAAAAACTTTTCACAAGCTTCACTGTTGAAAATTAATGCTCCCGGTAATATTGGAAAATAACTGCCACCTAAGAATTTCATTAACTTGTCATTATAAAATATAGCCAACAACTTTGACCTGGTCTTGATTACTGCAAGATCCTTTAAAATAAGATCCCTGTACACTGCCCGGATACTGAAGATATTAACCTCTAGTTGCTCCGTTTACTTTTTAACTTAAACTGCCAAGAAATAGGAATTACTAGAAATTAACAAGCTAACGTGCATACTAACAGCATAATTACCATACCTCTACCATTTGTAAATTTTGACCCAGTACATCACTTACGAAGACCAACGCTATTCAGACTGGCTAACATCCCAAAGGCTAAAACTAAAAATTGCATACAAAATTTAACAGACTGGAAAACAACGGACTTTACAGATTTACCAAATTTAAATAGCACTCCTCTCTACCTGGCTTAACCATTCAAAGCTAACCTGGTCATGCTCCACCAATCTAGATTTTAATCCAATTTAAGGAACCGTTTCAGTTTTGAAGTATATTCAAACCAATTATAGTAGAACTAGGCAATTTTTTCCAATTCCACGAAGCAATACCAACTAAGTTTAACCTTTACTAAGTTTTCAGGCTAACAATCTACAGATACCTGATCGATCCAGGTATTTTATTTGTACACATCCTGTTAACTTTTATCAAGCTTCATTAACCTAAATCAGCATTCCAAAGAGCCTTAAATACTAAAAAATCACGAACTGCCGCCCTTTATGCCAAACCACAGGCATTAACTACAATCTGCAGGTTTCGAAGTTACCACAGCATTGTTGATTCCGTTCCGTAACAGACAAGGAATCTTCACAACTGTTTTTATCAAAACGTCAGTAAACCAACATCCTTTGGAACAGAACCAAACCAGTTTACACTTAATTTAAACTGACATGGGTATGGATAGAAAATATTTAAAACCTTTGACCATTAAAAATAATGGGGATCTAACTATCCACTACTCTTTGGAGTTTTAAGATACTACAGTAGGTAGAGAAGACTAGATACTAGAGTAGGCAAACTTTCAGTAGCTCTACCAAACAATACTAAAAAAGACCCTACTAAAACACTGATGTCTGACTACAGAAATTAGCTAGCTTATTTGTAATAAAGCAAAATCCCATTAAACCAACCATGTTCAATAAAACATGTGAACTGTCTAGCATTAGTTGTAACTACTTGAAATTAGGTTTTAATTTTATCCTAATTGTCAATAAAATCTAATATACAGTAATACTGAAAATCAAAGAAAAACCATTTTGGCAGCAACAAGTGCTTCGATAAAAAATTACAGCCAAATAAAAACATTGACAGTCCCTGAACGTATATTCAAAGAACTTAAAACTAGTTCCTCGACACGTTCGATAACCAATTTCTCACAACACACTAACATGCCAGCCTATTTATGCGTAGCTTAGATAGGAAGAAAATAGGTAACTTCTCTACAAAAATAAAGTCCACATTGCCACGTAAACCAAATACTGACAAACTACCGATCTTGGAAAACTGGCCATTACAAAATATAAAGAATTGCTATATAAAAACCTATAAACTTTATGGGCTTCCAGAAAACATTAATACCACTACTGGAAAAGTGGGCACCACTATTGCCACGTTAACATTAAAACCAAGCTGGGATGTCCAAGACTTACAGAATTTAATTGCCGGTATAACTACTAATCAAAATACACTTCACAGCTCGTGTTACACTAAAAACTCGCTTGAAGCTGAAACCTAGACAAATGCACCTCCATTTCCAAAGCCTTCAAAACTCTCTTGAATTGGAAGCTAGCCTTAAATACTTCATTCTCCCAAGGAAAGATACACTTAAAATACGAAAAGCTTAAGAATCTAAGTGGCAACACCATTCATTTCGCCAAGGCAAGATACACTTCAAACATGAAAAGCGTAAGAATCGTAAGTGGCAACACCACTCATTTCGCTATTAATCAACCTCACAAATACCTTAGACAACCTCCGTCGAAGCACACAACTCGTAAAGGCCGGTAAATTGTTGTCCAGGCCCGAATTCGACTTGACTGCGAAAAACAAGGAGAAGCAATCACACACTTATTCATACAGCTGAGAGTTTAAGGTCCTTGCCACTCTGGTGGCGCCATCTCTTTACCTGGTTTATGCCAAATACGTTGTTCTTACCATTATTTTTCGTTAGATAATAACGTTCATGAATCGTAAGTGTTTAAAATGGTCAGTGAGGAAATGAAGTTACGAACGTATTAGGGTCTTGAAATATTTCCTAAAATATGAAAAATCTAACTTCAAAATAAATTTTCATTTTCTGAATGCTGAGAAAATATTACCTAGTAGGTATTAGCATTAAAGATATATTCCGTATTCTCTTGATCAGCGTTATTTAGTCAGTATGACCCGACCATAACGCGTCTTTTAGATATTTCAGTATGAATATTATATAAAAAGTAATACTTCTGCGATACTTTTAACGTTAAATACCATATAAAGTTGGGAAAAAACGAGGATACCGATGGATTTTCTCCCAAAAGATAGGAAAGATAACAAAACTTTTCTTATACCTAATTTGCAAGCCGTTTATGCATCCACCATCAATTATCCTGGTAGTTGTTACGCCAGGAAAAATGAGTTGGCTGAGAATTTTTACTGGCTGGACACACATACATATACATATATATATATATATATATATATATATATATATATATATATATATATATATATATATATATATATATATATATATATATCTATCTGATATTTAAAGCAGAATAAAGCAAGATAAAGCAAACCTATTAAGCAAAACAAAAATCAGCAGGAAATTCCATGTATGATTCAACTATTTTACTGGTAGCAATGGGGGATGGGAGGATTGAATGCTCTTTTACGAAGTTGACCCTAAAAAGCCCAGTGTAATGAAATATTTTAAAACTCAAACTTTAGTAGAGAGAGAGAGAGAGAGAGAGAGAGAGAGAGAGAGAGAGAGAGAGAGAGTTGAAAGGGGTGGGAGGGGAAATAGTCACAGAACTAGGAGATATTATCACTTTTATCAGTCGTTCAGTTTATATGACTGACAGGAGTCTAGTTTTCAGAGAGAGAGAGAGAGAGAGAGAGAGAGAGAGAGAGAGACTGAAGGAGCGGAGAGGGGAAACAGTCCATACAACTAAAAGGTTTGCCATTAATCTAAGAATTATCGATCTTCGGCTTATACTGCATGTTTGACAGGAATCTAGTTTTCCGAATACGCTGAAAAATCCGAGGATACACTTTAATATCTCAAGCAATTAAGACGTCAGCTGCCATCACCAACACAATTCGCCACGAGAGATGACAGAAACCCGACAGGAAAGATATCTCCTGAAAAGGAAACTTTCATAACCTGCCAGTCAGATAAATATATAAAGAAAGTTGGCGAAAAGTAGCCCAACTGGCGGTAATGGTCGGGCGGGTTATGACCCTACCAGCCCTCCCGAGCGGGGCTGCGCGGACCCCCTGTATCCTTGCTCCAGATGGCTTTTGCTTCTGTTTTGTATATTTTTACGTTTTCGCCGCAAAGGACTTGTTTACGGTTCCTCAGTTTGTCTTCTCACAACACGCTAGGCCAGCGAGCTGTTGGCAAAGTAAGCGTTTCTCTGTTTATTTGCCAGGGACTTTCCATGTTTTCGACCTGGGTGGATTTCTGCAAAGATGTGACTGGTTTGTGGGGGGAGGGGGAAGTGCTTGTTAATGCTTCTGGCACGAGAGAGAGAGAGAGAGAGAGAGAGAGAGAGAGAGAGAGAGAGAGCGAGAGAGAATGTTTATTATAGAATATCATATCCTGGCGTGAACGAGTTTACTCGAGGCCACAGAGATTGGGTCTAACCTGTGAAAGATATTGTAGATGATAATGATTTACCGTTCGCCGCTTCTTGGCGAAAGACTGTGGCTACAAAACAAATAAAAACAACAAATGGTATTACAGACTAATCTCTTGACTGGACAAACTCATTGCCTTAAAGATACTCTGGATACTGATAATCTAATATCCACTTCACCTCCTTACCCAATAGCTGATTTTCAAGATGGCGACGAAAAAGATAGAGGTAAACCTGCCATTAAATTAGGGGTTCCATTGAGCGGATGCGGAATTGGCAGATAGCTAAACAGTCCACCCTGCTGACTGTGAATTTGTTAGTATTCAGCCTTTCGGGAACTAATAAACAAGACGGTAAGTGGGCCATGCGTGTGGCCCATAATGCACCCCACTTCCAGGTGTTGGATACAGCGCCATATCTAAAACAAGTTGCTTGAAAGTATTTAAGGTTCATTTTACGTCCCTTATCACTAATCGGTCCAGTCCTTCCTATCCGCTTATACTAGCGAAACGTCTTTCAGGTAAACTCATTTCCGTAAACGTTTCTTTAAGTGAGGACACCCATCTGCTTCCTTTCATATCAAAGACTGGGAAACATTTAATATCAATTGGAGCTACAAGTGAAGAAGGAGGTCACCTGTAAGCAAAAGCCTGTCTAACACATGGCCAGGTGAATCTAACAAGTCGAAGAAAAATAGTGACAGTGATGACAGCTTAAACATAATTTTGCTTTCGTCTTTTCATGGAGGTACGATTTGAGAGAGAAAGTCTGGTCATTTTCATACACTGACAATGGCTCAATGACTTTTTCAGGCACACATCTGGGGTTCACGAATTCTGTGTATTTTTTGTAGTGCATTTCCTAATGTGAGAAACAAAGCAATAAAATAAAGGTTGCCCAAGAAACACCCTGTACTCACACGGAATGAAGAATTTAGTTCGACTCAAAAATGGCACTCTGAGATAGGAACCTTCTTTCCTGTAATATTTACGGATGATTTTATGTCATGGAAATCATTTTCATTCACTCAGTGATCACTTCGACTAAACCTCTAAAATACTGCATGGCTCTTGGTGGGTGTGATCTGCAAGTGTTAACTGGTCCTATGAATTAACCCTCTCTCTCTCTCTCTCTCTCTCTCTCTCTCTCTCTCTCTCTCTCTCTCTCTCTCTCTCTCTCTCAGCAAACAATATATCATTTCAACGGTTTAAATGTAGACCAAGTAAGTTACACAATGCCAATTCTATCCTGAATTGTCGAAGAGTCAGAGGTTTGGCCACCTTCTTGCTCCACATTGTTCTATCTAAAAAGATAC
>NC_089761.1:19298143-19308143 GCF_040412425.1 Macrobrachium rosenbergii
AAACAGAAATACTGAAAATGTCGAAATCATTACAAAACGAATATAATTCAACCACCGTTATTATGGGACAAGTTAGCAAGTGAGCAGTCTCAGAAAATAGCTACTGAAACCGTGTTTTTGTGGGATTTATTACAATTGCATAGGAATTCCTTTTGGTTAGAATTCCCTAAGGCGACGAATTACCTACAGGGGTCAGTCATCGGAGACAATGATCAAATTTCCGAACTTCCGGGGAGAGAGAGAGAGAGAGAGAGAGAGAGAGAGAGAGAGAGAGAGAGAGAGAGAGAGAGAGAGAGGAAGGGGGCCGAGTTGCAGCTACTGAAATAATTGAGATAATTAAATATTAATCAAAACTAAAGACATGTGTAAAATTTTGTGTACATATAATCATCATTGCCTGTGCATACATACATATATACATACATACCTGTGAATACATACATACATACATACATACATACACGTGGTTATAGCATACATACACCCACACATATGTGTGGCATGAATGCATACATACACGTTAATAAAACTCACATATGTGAACATATAACACGCCGGGCACCTCCACCAGATAGATGACGTTTAGTTGTCTCAAACAATGCATGTCAATGGACGAGACAAATAAACCCAGAACATATGCCGGCTGGGTGGTCCCAGCGTGTGTTTATTTATGCATGTAGCGAGACATCTTGTCCCCCCTCTGCAGTCCTTTTCTCTCTCTCTCTCTCTCTCTCTCTCTCTCTCTCTCTCTGTTGTGAAGAATGTTCTACGGCTTACATTCATTTCTAGTGACTGATTTTATCTTGCCAACTGGCGTTCTGTTATTTTCCACAAGAGTGAAAGATAATTCATTTTTTTAAAACGACTGTCGTGGTACATCTTTCCGGGAGTATTTTGACTTCCTCCTCACGGGATCGGCGTCAACGTAAACGCCGTCTATTGTTGCTACAACACATCAGTGCGTAACTCACTACATTGCAACGATTACCCCGATAAGCTAATAGCATGATTGTTTTTTCAGACCGACACTGTGTGTTTACCCTCCGCTGTTCTGGGTCGACATCCCACCCAACTCAAAATAAACCCGGGACTTCAAAGCTGCGTGCATTTGCACAGTGATCCTCCACCTCCTCCACCTCCTCTTCCCCCTAATCCCCTCCCCCCTCTCCTTCTTCTACACTTCCATTTCTCCCCTTTGTCTTCCCTCGTCGTCTCCAGTCCCTTGTCTACACGTCTATTATCTGCCTGCCGATAATGAAAGGGGGTCTTCAGCATCACTTAGAGGCTTCGAACGCTTGGTGACATGTTTAGAAGGCGGTGTTTTATTAGGGCTCGCGGAGCATGGTCATAATGAGAGAGAGAGAGAGAGAGAGAGAGAGAGAGAGAGAGAGAGAGAGAGAGAGAGAGCGCCATTAGGGGAGGTACCATATAGATCACTCAGTGGGTGGGCCGTTCTTCCTATGTTATGAAAGCTGTTTTCATGTTTTTGTGGCTGTCCGACGGTATCGCGCACCTCGACAAGATGCGAGTCTAAAGGCACTACCGTCCAGGATTTTCAAATAAATTCTCTCATATTTCCGTCAGTTCCTAATGAATTGATTGTTTTATACTAAAGGTAATCTATTTCCTTATATATTAAACCGTCCATTTACAATACCCTTGTTATTTTGTCTACCTTGCAGTTGCTACTGAATTTGTGATTATGAAGGGAAAGCAAAAAGACATTACTATATTTACAGTTGAAGCGTCTAGAAAATAAAATATCCTTTATTTCTGTCAAATTCTAATGAATGTATTTTTATAGCAAAGGGAATCTATTTCCTTATAGATTAGTTGGTCCAATTACAATATTCTTGTTACATTATTTATCTTGTAATTGCAACTACTTTTGTGATTATGAATGAAATCAAAAAGACTACTATAATTGCCGTTGAAGCGTCTAAAATTAATTACGTCAAATCCTAATTATTGTATTTTTATAAGAAAAGACGTATATTTCCTTTAGATTAGACCTTCCATTTATAAAATTCTTGTTATGTTATTTACCTTGTAACTGCTACTGAATCTGTGGTTGTAGAAGGAAAGCCAAAAGACATTACTATATTTACAGGTGAAACGTCTAAAAAAATAAATCCTAGCGAATGTATTTTTTTAGCTAAGGGAATTCATTTCATTTTAGGTTAGACGTCCATTTAATAATAATTCTACTAGCTTGTTTAAGGTCTAATTTCTATTGAATTTGTGGTTAAGATAGAAAAGTAAAAATAATTATTACTTTTACAGTTGATGTGCCTAAAAATCTTAAACATTATTATCAAGATACACTTTCTTACCGAACGTGTTTTAATCGAGGGAAAAAATCTTATCAAGATACACTTTCTTACTGAATGCTTTTAATCTAGGAAAAAAAATCTTAAACATTCTTATCAAAATGCATTTTTTTATTGAATGTGTTGTAATCGAGGGAAAAAATCCTAAACATTATTATCAAGATACGTTTTCTTACTGAATGTGTTGTAGTCGAGGGAAGAATCTTAAACATTATTATCAAGATAAACTTTCTTACTGAATGTGTTTTAATCGAGGGAAACATCTTAAACATTATCATCTAGATACACTTTCTTACTGAATGTGTTTTAATCGAAATAAAAACACCTTCCCATACAGGAAATAGTTATCGGCATAGTTAAAAAAAAAAAAATCGCTTCTTGTAAAATAACCATATCCAAGAACTGCTTTGTTTCATTCATTCTGAGAACAACTGACTCATCCTCCTTAACTCAACGGTTGAGTTTAGAAAGACTGATTTTCTGTTTTCATTCGGATTCATTTTGATGTTGAACGATGTATTCAAAGGAAGGCCTGTTTTCTCTATTCTTACTTTTCCCGTGTTATTTTCTTACGTCACTTTCACTGTAAACACAATCGTGTTATTGCTCTCTCTCTCTCTCTCTCTCTCTCTCTCTCTCTCTCTCTCTATATATATATATATATATATATATATATATATATATATATATATATATATATATATATATATATAGAAGAGAGAGAGAGAAAGAGAGAAGAGAAGAAAGAAGAAGAAAGAGAGAGATAATTACTACTACATATATATATATATATATATATATATATATATATATATATATATATATATATATATGTAGTAAATTCATCTCTCTCTCTCACACACACACACACACACACACACACACACACACAAATACATGACACACTGTAAGGAACAACTGCAGAACAGTCCCCTGATATTGACAGGGTACGCCTTGGACGGAAGAAAGATTCCATATGTGAAAATCTGATGGAGGATATTCGGTCCGGATTCCACATTAATAAGTGAGTTTCGCATCTAAAAGATACACTGCCTAATCCACACGACAACAGCTTATAATACAACACAATAGTGACAAAATAACTGAGTGTTTGGTTTAAATTTCTCTGGCATCGCGACTTGCAGGTGTGACAAGACCTGTCAAGGTGTTACTTGAGTGTTTGATTTCTAACGTTAGTTGTATTTCTTACAAGAAAGGGGATCCTTCTACTCATGAATGTACCTACATAATTTTGTCACTACTATTTTTTTTTTGTTTCTTTGTAAATTACATTCTTTCCTACGAATATTTGTTTTATTACTGTGTTAACTGCTTTTATAAAAACGGCCGTTGCATTCCTGCAACCTCGTCAAATGCACGATTCATCTCTTTGAACCAACTTTCGACCAAATCTCTTCTTGGCTTGGGAGTAGGTTGCGTCATTTTTTTCGTCCTTCGAAGTTTGTTTACCCAACGCCAGTATCCACTTTGTTTGCGGCCGTGTCGCATCTATCACGCCCTTGTGGGCCGAGGCGGCCTTGTTTAGAGAGATTAGCACTTGTATACGCTCCGGGGAGAATCACAATAAACTGCTTGCATTGTCTCCCAGAGTGGCAACTTCGCTGTTTTGATCGGCTGTATCGAATGAAAACAAGCACAGGAAACCCCAACCATAACCTCTTGTAGGAAAAGGATGGGCCTCAGTCATTAATTGTGTTGAAAGACTTTCTCTCTCTCTCTCTCTCTCTCTCTCTCTCTCTCTCTCTCTCTCTCTCTCCATAACCAATGTAGTTTATTGATGTCTATCTGTCTATCGTCACTCAAAATCTGCTATACACTACAGATTTCTTCCCAAGTATCCAAAGTTTGTTTGTTATTTTTTTCCACTTCGATGGAAAGCTAACAGAATCTGTCTTAACACCACCATGCGTTAAGATGAGTGAGTCAGGCTGTTGAAGTGGCTAACGACAGTCAACAATAACTGAAGACTGCAAATGGTATTGGGTCCTTTTTTCGCTACAAAAAATACTTTGAAGGTAAAGAATAATTAGTTATTCCGACCGCTATCAGGAATAACACAGAAGGCAAGTCTTCTGCTACAATGGCTAAGATGGACGAGCACGCCAGATAGGCAGTCATAGCCTATTTCGTAAGACTCCTGATCTGTCTTATCATAGTTGTAATGAGATAATTTTTCAATAAATCTACCAGTGATCTCCGTCAAAGAACGTGGTGGGAGTAAAGTACCAAAGTCATGCCCAAATGTTTGGGTGCTTTAGGTTGATTTTCGTGATACAAATTCTTGTATCATTTGATAGCAGCACCCAGACCCTCTTATACCAGTAATCATCTGATATCAATAGTGAATTTTATTATAAGCAACATCTGAAATTTTTGCCGGGTCGTCAAAAGTCCTTCAGAACAATAATTATTGCCTAGTGTCCGTATTTAATTGAGTCAACGAACACTGCGTTCCAGAATTGTTTGAAATCGTTGATTACGACGCAGCCATTACAGTAACCAACTTCTCCCAAAACTCTACTGTCGGAAATTCCAACAATCCTTTTAAATAAATAACCTACATGCTTTTACAGTAAATCCCCCCTAAAATAAAATCCTTTACAACTACGCCCAGAATCTCTAATTGCAGTGGACATATCAAATTTTAAAACGACGATCAACCCCATTTTTATAGAGATGTCCGGAAATCATTTAATAGCGAAGACCAAAAATCTTTTATGCTATGCCAATACAAAATAGCTATTACCAGAAAGCTTTGTACACCTCCAACCCCGTAAAAATAAAATGAATTCATTAAAGGCTTTTATTGTACTGATCAGAATATACTTCACATCAGTAAAACTTTCTGTAATTACTCAAGAACTTTGAACGTAGTACAGACTCCTTTTATAACAAGCAACCTTTCGACGGAGAGGTACCATTTCTCGGATGGGTTTTTCTAATAAAAATAATAATAATTTCATTTATTAAAAATCACTTTTCTAGATTTATATTTTTCACAGCAATGGTATCCCTTATAGAAAATACGTACGGTTTCTTGAAAGTTTTGGTTTTATAAATACAAATGACCCGAAATATAAAGTACGATGGCTGCCGATCATAGCGGATCTTGTATTAGTCAGTGAACTACGCAATACTTAGCATTATTCATTTTCAAATTATTAATGCATAACGATGTTCTGATTCATATTAAGTTTTATAGTGAAAGCTAGATTGAGAAATGATTGTGCGCTGTACTATTTCTCTTTAATAACTTCGTTTATGCAAACGAATTCGTCGAAGTCCGGATGTGTTTAGCTTATGACAGAAATTTGGTGGAATTGTTGTGGAGTAACAGCTTTATAATTTACATTTGTTCCTCAGAATGATGTGTAACGTCAAGGAAAATAAGTAACGTTTAGCTTTTTATAACTACGGGATTTTGTGTCGTCCTTTTCTTTCTCTTTCTAACTTTTTATGGGATGGAAAAGAATTTCTTCCCTAGATATTTTCAATAACAAACACAGTTATTACACACACACACACACGCATATATATATATATATATATATATATATATATATATATATATATATATATATATATATTTATATATATATATATATATATATATATATATATATATATATATATATATATATATTTATATATTTATATATATATATATATATATATATATATATATATATATATATAAATTATATACATATATATATGTACATATGTACTGTATATGTATATGTATATATATATATATATATATATATATATATATATATATATATATATATATATATATGTATATATGCACGTGTGTGTGCATGTCAGCCATCCACACGCAGTGCGCCACTCACCTCAGTCCTGCGTAAATTCAAGCCTCATGGATGTTGTTAAGACTCCGTTCCATCAACTCTTTCATTCTGTTTGTTTGGTCACCCTCATCTCGTTCCTCCTGAACAATTTTGACTAACACTTTCCACCAGTCCTTTCTCAATATAACCAAACTGCCTCAACCTCTGATCCTTAGCCTTTTCGCCACTTGTTAGTCACATCTCACATTTCTCCCATTTCAGCCTTTCTTACAACTTATATACAAAGCAACAATTCATCCCAGCACTGGCGCTTGCCCTAAGGAAGCCTGTTAGTAAGGTATGGAAGGGAGTACAAGGCCTGGTGTGGACCTTAAGACTCTTTCCAGATAGCAGAGAAGTTCCTATCTTCTTTTTTTTATTTTTGTTGTACTTCCGCTTAACATCTCTACTTCACTCTCCATTCATACAAAGCTATTTTTAATGTATAAACTACTCATCTTCTAAAACTTTTGCAAATATCCTACTTCCTTGCTTGGTCCCTTCTATTGGGCACCTCTGACTCGCCATGCTAATTCTATTAGATTTTCTCCGGAATACCGATTAGAATTATCCATTTCCACTCTTCCACCATCCACACTAACATTCATTCCTCTATCTTTTGAGATTACAAACAGACTCATAACTTTGCTCTTGCTGGCAGTAAACTTTCCCCCCTTTCTTGACCCTCAAATTCATTTGCCAGTTTTGGCCTCTTCTCTTCACGATCATCAAACACAGCAAATCATCTGCAAACTCTACCAACTCCACAGTTCATTCATGACACATTTTTATATCACAAACTTGCACTTACATCAACACTCCTTTCTCTAACTTTTCTGGTTATTCTACCCGTAAAAATGAAATAGCCATGGACACAATACACTCTTCTCTGAGGCCAGAATTTATTTCAGATCAGGCAACCACCATCTGCTTCTTCTTGCACAAGTTTAGTTTTAACTCAAAACACTTCTAATCGCTCTAAACAAATTGCCTTTCACGCGTTGCATTTTCACAGCCCTGCACATGAAATCGCTACCTTTTATGTCATAAGCCCTCTCTCTCTCTCTCTCTCTTCTCTCTCTCTTCTCTCTCTCTCTCTCTCTCTTGATATATATATATATATATATATATATATATATATATATATATATATATATATATATATATATATATATATATATTATAATTAAGAGAGAGAAGAAGAAAGAAGAAGAAGAGATATTAGCCTCATATACAAGAATGCATAAAAAATGCTTATCTTTAATAAATAAACAAATTACACAAACTGTAAATATGTCTGAATAACCCTCCTCTCTCTCTCTCTCTCTCTCTCTCTCTCTCTCTCTCTCTCTCTCTCTCAAGATGTATAACGACAAGTGTTTTTCTCTTAGCTTTATCTTGTGTTTATTATAAAACTGATGAAGAGAGAGAGAGAAGAGAGAGAGAGAGAGAGAGAGAGAGGTCATAAAAGCAGAACTATAAATAAGTTTCACTTGATGAATCAGATGTGTACCGACGTCGGATCTCATACTGACAATTTGAAATTGCTCGACAATAATTCATTTACACATTAATTCAAAATTCATTTACTCATGTATTCATAATTATTGATCTTATTCATCAGACATTACGCTGGGTATAAATCGTCTCAAGACGCAAAATATAATTTTGTAAACGAGAAACTTCAATTATTTTATTTGCTCTATTTTTCATTACTTCGATACATGGAGAGTGCCAGGGCTGACGGGGTGATTTCTACTTGGTAGGTCGGTGGGTGGGGGTAAGGGGTGAAGAGTGAGGGGATGGTAAAGTTTGGACTGATGGGCAGGGGCGATAGGGGTGATGCTAGGTTGAGGGGAGGGGTGGCACTCTGTAGGTGGGCGGATGGCCGTGGGTGAGAGTGTGTGAGAAAACAAACAAAAGGCGGCGGTGGTGGTCCTGGGGCGGTACCCTTCAGTGGAGCAAATGTTTGGCCTACCATTGTAAACAATAACATCAGACAAAACTCAAACAAACTTACTGGAGCCTTTAAATAAGATGTCGCTCTCTGGTACACGCTCAGTTGCTTTTCATTTGTCGTAGGCGGAAGTCGTTGACGGGTTGAAGTCCGACCAAGAGGTCCGGCCCACGTTTGCCCCGCCGAAGTCCTCGCGTCTCGGGTCCGTTCCCAGCGTCTTCGGAGGAAAATCGTCAGACCGGAGAGAGGATCGATCGTCCAGAATCCCCGACTGGAGTCCTTCCATACCTTTCCAGATTCCGATGAATTCGCTTTCGCCAACCAGTCTCTACCACAACTTGCCTCTTTCTCCCTTTTATCCTCCTTCGTTTTACTTCTCCCATCTTCTCTCCGCTTCTCTTCCCTCGTCTTATCCCTCCTCCATTCCCGCCTCCATTTTGTTCCCGCCATGTGGTCTCGGTGCCTCCACTCCAGAGTCTGAAGGTGAGAATCCAGGTCATGTTTTTTCAATATAATACTCTATTCATTCATCAAATTACTGTACCTACAATGTTTTCCTTTATTTTACTAACTGATCCTGTTTAAAGATGTTAATACCTTAGGAGGTCTCTACGGTCATATCCACAGATGCTTTATACTGTAGTAGTCAAAATGACCATTTTTCTTTTTTGTTGCATAAATTAAAAAAATTCGACTAAATGCCATAAAATTCGGAATGAAATGATTGAAGAGATTCTCCTTCTCCGGTTTCGATTCGAACCCACGCGCGGTGGTTAGAAAACTGAAATTAGCGCTCAGTCCATTGGACCATAAAGGATGTTAACATTTTTCTCTGCCTCCGAAAAGAAATTATCACTATTAGACTTGGAAACCGCAACCAACTGTATATTATAAAATTACTAAGTCAAATGTATACATTCTAAAACTAACAAAATAAATCACAGTCACTTATTCCAATAAGCGTTAAATGAATTGACAAACTGCGTGACGATGTGAAAAGACATGGCATAGCAACTGAGTTTATGTGCAATTGATATTATGATTTAAATTATTTTAAGGCTCACTGCCTTATTTTACATAAAAGAAAATCTTAGTTATATTAATATCAACACTGCATTGAAAATTATTAGTTATTATATATATATATATATATATATATATATATATATATATATATATATATATATATATACATATTATTATATGTATATATATGTATATATGTTACATATATATAATATATATATAATATATATATATATATATATATATATATGTATATGTGTGTCTGTGTGTTTTAGTGTACTTACGGCATGCACTGTTCGGTTGCATCGAATTATAAATGATTAACATTTTGGATTGGTGGCATGCAGTATGTTAAAAAGTTCTCAAAAACAGATTGGAAGACTTATGGGAAATCACAGATTCATCTGGTAAACTTTTTACCATAACACCTAACAACAAGACGTGGGAAGATGTCAACTGTCGGCTCTCTCTCTCTCTCTCTCTCTCTCTCTCTCTCTCTCTCTCTCTCCTCTCTCTCTCTCTCTCTCTCTCTCTCTCTCTCTCTCTCCCCTCTCTCTCTCTCTCTCTCTCTCTCTCTCTCTCTCTCCCCAAGCACTCCCCAAATTATTAAAATCATGTAACTTCTCTACGATTATTTATATATATTATATATATATATATATATATAATATATATATATATATATATATATATATATATATATATATATATATATATATATATATATACATACTGTATATACATATATATATGTATATATATATATATATATATATATATATATATATATATATATATATATATATATATATATA
>NC_089761.1:19313143-19343143 GCF_040412425.1 Macrobrachium rosenbergii
AATGATAAGAATGAGATATGCTCATACACACACGCACACTCACGCACACATATATATATCTATATATATACACAAACACACACACAAATATATATATATATATACACACGCGCGAGCGTGAATGTCGTGCGTGTGTGTGTGTCTGTGTGTGTGCACGGGAGTAACCGTGCCTGAATGTACAAAAACGTCAGAAAGCTACTGGTTAATATTTTTCCTGATTTTTCCTGACGTTAACATTTCAGGCACAATCGCCAAGGCTGGCAGAACAGCATCCGGCACAACCTGTCTCTCAACGACTGCTTTATCAAGGTTAGTTTATCTGTTTGTTAGTTTACCAGCTCATCAGTATTACCGTTTTATCTATCTGTTCATGTGTGTGTATCTTCTTACTGGCGTTTGAAGATGAGTAAAATAATATGGCTTTGGATTATAATTACCTCATGTATGGGTCAAACATTGCTCAAGTTCAAAGGAAATTTTTACCCCCTCTCTCTCTCTCTCTCTCTCTCCCTCTCTCTCTCTCTCCTGTGCTCTTAAGTCTAAATCAATTATCGATTAAATAGAATATAATGAAGAACCTTCTTTGAAGTGTCAAATTATGTTGCTGTGATTATAATGGCGGAAAATATTTAAGCTTGTCAGTACAATGTCTAGTGTTAACAAATACTGGGGGAATTTTTTGGAGAACGGAACTAATCTGGCTGTATCTTACTGCTGGTATTCTGTTAATTTGTCCTTTACAGAAACGTACAGTTAATCTGAAAAAAAATGATCTCATTTTATTGTTAGCTAGATTCCTCCTCTGCTTCAAAAACAGCGAAAACGTAACTGATCTATGGACTGGATTATTTTTACCCCTTATGACAACTCAAGAACAGACTCAGTCCAATGATTATTCAGGGAAGTTAATTTAAAAAAACCTCGGTTCATTAACCCAGCAGACAATATTATTTACTTAAAACAATACACTCTTCCTTGATTAGATTTTCTAACTACCAAATTCATTGATTTAAAAATAATGACTTACTTGAAATGTCGAACCCTGACAGAACAGATGTCGGGTTTTCGCCTTCGGTCATCCGAGAAGCCGAAAACGAGACTACTCTTAATTGTCCGAGAGTAATATGGCGTTACAATATCGTTGGTCAAAAATCCTTTACCCAGCACTTCGCTATTTCAAGTTTATTGTGTTCTTTTTTCCAAGTGTCGTTGTTACTGTAAAGGAACTCTTTTGCCACTGAAGACTGAATGGGAAACTTGGAGACTGAATGGCCATAGCTAGTTTTTCCATTGTGTTCAAATCTTTAAAATTCAGCCATTAAAAACTTATCTACAATGTTGCAGGCCCATGAGTCACACCAGCTATATTGATATGAGCGAATTTAGAAATATCTGTTAATATAAATATCAATATTGATAGTAGTACTCCTAGTAGCAGTGTTGCTACTGCTCCCTTGTTTAATAACCGTTATTGCACAAAAGAGGTTTAAACAGAAAGCTGTGCCGCATCTTACAGGGAAAATATTAATTCAATGAAGCTTTACCAAAAAGATAATTCTCACCAGTTACCTCTTCTAAATGTAACAGGGATCTAATTCCTATACTTTTATCAAAAGAAAAAGTAGTATTTTTATATACTGCGAGGTTGACTGAGCAATTATTATGCAACTTTGAAGTCTCCGAGTTCTCGAGAAAAATGGTAAGGATATGTAGATAGTAAATTTCCTAAGAAATTTTCTTTTAGAAAATTTAATTTATCTTTAAAGAACAGGCGCTGTAATTTCTCTACCGTAACTGATAATCACGACTGTTCACTTGATGCCCTATACTTTGAAACTGCTTTAAAGGAGGTTACTATGGAATTAGAGAATAAACTTAAATAGCTGACTTTCAAATACATAGATGAATCAGTGTCAGACTGAGATGTTAAGGAGATTAGGAGTTACACTCACCAGCCTGCAAACATGCAGCTTTCTTCAGCTTGCAAACATGCAACTTTCTTCTCTAAAACAATTAAGATCCTACTTTTTTCTTTGTCGTCAGGTCCCCAGAGAAAAAGGTAGGCCAGGTAAAGGAAGCTACTGGGCCCTCGATCCAACATGTTCAGACATGTTCGAAAACGGGAATTACAGGAGGCGAAAGAGACGCCCCCGGCAACCGTCACATCTTCCAGAGTCATCCAAGGATCCCCTGTCCAGGCTAGGCAGGACCTCCATTCCAAAGAAGGAAGAAGAGGACGCGGAGATGGAGTCCGCAGACAGGATAACTAATCCGTTAGGCCCACAATTCGATTCCCGTGACATTCGTGTGCATAATCCGGTCCTCTTGGGATACCCAAAGCAATATGGCGGTCACTCACACTTGCAGGAATTAGAAAGCATTTCCAAGTACTCAGGTCAACGGGATTACCTCCGGAATAGCACATCGCCTACAGAAAATCAAAAGTCAGGCTTGAGAGCACACAGTGGTGGCACTGCTGATGACGAAAGCCTGAATCCAATGGCGTTAATCACAGATTTAAGCAATAGCAGTCTGTCGGTGGAAAGCCATTCCCTTTTAACCAGAACGGCCAAACTGGATAGACCAGGTGACAGGTTTGTAAACCCTTGGTCCTTTCTACAGTGCTTCCCAAAATTTCTGCCGACCAAAGAGGAAACGACAACAGAGAACCCTTCTGCAAAATATCGAAAACCAGAATCGAGCCTAGCACCTTCCAGCTTACAGATTCCAGGGATACCAAAAGCCTCAGACATCGTTGTGCCCAAGTACAGAGGAGCAGAATGGCCGACAGGAATGAAGGGCCATCAGGAACAGAATCAGGAATCAGATTCCAATTTAGATCGAGTGAGACAGCAACTTAGTCCTCTCGACCTTCCATGTTCAACTGAAAGAGGCAAGAGTTTTCTGATAGAAAACCTAATTAGTTGATTTCGATGTGTAAAACCCTTTTCTAGAAGACCGGTTAAAAATAAATGTTAGTTTCAGTGTCAGAAGAGAGGTCACTTTGTGGAATTTGTTGAAAAGAGTTTAAGTTTAAGGAAGAAAACTGTCACCTGGAAGTTGTACAGTACATTCCGAGCCAAGGTCCACTTTCGATAATGTCACCAGGGCAATTATGTGCCTTTTCTTAAAATCAGTTAGAGAAATTTCTACAGTTCTGTATAATGTCAGCTTTGTGTTTTTCGATGAAGAGGTCGCAAAGATAAAAATTCAGAGGAGAAAACTATATTTTACATAAGTAGTTTACTTGATTTATAGTAATTTATTAAAACATATTATTTGTAACTGATTTTTATTTCAGGCATGTGACAAAATTCTTCCTAACGATCTTAATCCCCTCGTAAACACTTTACATAACTCTCTCTCTCTCTCTCTCTCTCTCTCTCTCTCTCTCTCTCTCTCTCTCTCTCTCTCTCTCTCTCTCTCTTCCAGATAATGCCGTCAGTAAATTTCCAGAATCTAGCTTATATTTTTGTAAAGAACCCTTTAAATCTAGGTTAACTCTAAGGTTTCTGTATGACGGATACCTAATCATATTTATGGCTCTTTATTTTTCTTGATAGGTGTGACCGGGAACGCTACTCAAAACATTATGTGGTAAACTAGTAGGCAATTACAAAACTTTCTTCATGATTATTGAGGGGAAAACTTCCAAAGATTGTAGTTTATCAAGCATGTACTATTATTTTTTTTTATCGCTGTTTTTCCTTAAACAATTATTCAGACGGAAAGCATCAAGAAATAAGAGTGACTATTTCCCTCCACTTAATTCTCGGGCGAAAAAAAATTGTGAAGAACTAAAAATACTCAGCAGTTGCCGTGTAGCAGATATTCGTATTTCTTCCATAAAGGAATAAAATTTCTTAAAAATTATCCCAAGTTTAAAACCTGAAAACAACGTACTTATTCATTTCAGTAAAGATGGAAATACTGAAGTCTCTTTAATGTAGGTGAAAACATCGTGACGTTTACATAACAACTGATAAGCATCTTTGATCGATTTCTTCCATGAGATCCAAATCTACGTAAAGGAATCGTGTAATAAGCAATGATCTGCATCAAGAGTAGTGAGTCTTAAATGAAAATAAAACAAAAACAAATATTAATTATGAAATGAAATACTAACCACAATAGTGGATCGATTCGCAGCGGTTTCAAATAAAAAATGTAAAGTTATTCCTTATAGATAAGCAAAATCTTAGCGAAGCCTAATGAGTAGAAAAAATAAAAAGTTGTCAGAATCGAGGTAGCGTAGGGTGCATCCACACTTCAGTAAAACATGTCTAACACACACGTAGGAAACTTATCTGGCAAACATCACAAAGTTTAAAAACAAATTAACGACTTTTTGGTAGCCCTAACATGTGTGCCATACAATTATTCAGCATTTGCCAAAGATTCGCTCTACTTTTTTTCAACCTGTTTGTGATATGTATTCGACAAGTTCCCGACGTGCGTTTTCGCCATGTTTACTGTAGAGTGGATGCACCATTACCTTTGAAGTATACTAGAGGGTTGAACCTCTTTAAAATCCAAAGTGATCATTTCTATACGTTGTGGCTGATGACATCTCATTCGCTCTGGTTACATTCATAATATCGAAAAGAAAAACGACGTTTGCAACAAGAGAATATTTGACCCTTTATTTCTGGTCAGTTTTTTCTGTGCGAAATGACTTTATCTCTCTTGAACTTCAAGCAATTACCCAGGACATAAACATCATCTCGGCTCCGTGTGAGGATGCTGCGCCCAAGTCCAAACGTCATCTTTTCTGGATGTTTTGCTTATAAAACATCAGCCTCCTTGGGCAGCAAGCTACGTGACTTGGAAAAGATAGGATCTCTCTCTCTCTCTCTCTCTCTCTCTCTCTCTCTCTCTCTCTCTCTCTCTCTCTCCTGAAGTATGGTGTCTATATCTTCACTGTCACATGAAAGGTGAATAAACTGATCGCTTTTAAGAGTGCAAAATTACGCACACGACGTATTAAATATACAATATGAAAGCAACTGTAAATTTAAATCTGACTGATTTTCTTTGGACTACCATTTTTCGTACGTTCTCAAAAGTTCAATAAAAGATGCTGATCTACCAAAAGGATGTGCTCAAAAGAAAAAATATAACCCATATAATTCGTATGCAACTATCTTTACGTACATTCATATATAAACATAATATAAGATGGTCAGTATCCCTACAGTTGTCACTGTTTGTGACAACTTTATCCATATCATAGTTTTTTTTTTTTACTCAGATTGCATTTAACGAAGTATCTTGTCATCGTAACACATCTGATTCAGTCAATTTAATTTTTCAGATACTTCATTTAGCAGTGCGCATGCCTGTAAGTCTACTTTTACCATTCTGGTGGACATTATCTACAAGTAATAAATCAGAAACGCGTGTCTTCCACGGTAAATCACTATTTTAGAAGAAAATTAAAATACTGAAAATATTAGTCTTTGTCAACTAATTTCAACTTCACTGGTGAAAGAGTTTTTCTTATTAACCATAAAATCCGAAGGAATTTAATTAAGTGTACGGTACAGCCATTTTCATCAGAATCGAATGGACTTTAATTTAAGCTCATTTTCATCAGAATTGAAAAACTATAATGTCCATATGGTACCCGATTCAAAATAATACCCACGACCAGAAATGTGAAAAAAAAATAAATCTAAAAAAACAAATCAGGGTTCAAATGATCCCTAGTTGCCAGACAAACTATACCACATATAAAGTGTATATACCCAATGTCACATCGAATTTTTCTCTGATGTGAAAAAAGCTCATGATAATTAATTTTTTTAATAAATCACACAATTCATTCAAATTTATTAACAACCATTAGAACACAATAGGAGAGGCAAGGACTCGACCACTTTCAAACACTCTTATAACATCTTTTTTTAAGGTACTGATGCTAATTTGTCCAATATCAAAATTACTGTAAATCATTCTCCTAGAATCTTTCCAAATAATTCAAAACTTCGATTTCAGGCAAAACTACAATGCTCATGTAATGCAAATATTTTTTCAACGAGCAAGGCAGATTTATTTTAAGAGGAAATCGGGAAATATTTCAAGATTTTGAATAACTGAAGATTGAAAACGTTCCAAACAAAATAAATTGTGACTTTAATTCATGTCATTTCCTTTTGGGATTTAGCTGATTTATTTTCCTTTCTCTTATCCTTTTTCCACTGTACTAATTCGAGTCAAATATTGCCGGAAAATCTGCATGTCATCGAATTTATGTACATGCTGCAAAAAATAAATGCAATGATAATAAGCTGAGTGACGTCATAGCATTTTCTATGAGAAAAACTGCCCTAGAAATGTCTGCTTCATGCAACTGTAATTCGCCGTTTTCCATTCCACGCCCCTCAACGTGAAACGTATGCATGACGTCATGAGCTGGGCAAAAGCGACCCAACGGAGACACCCATAAAAGCGCGCGAGACAAAAAGATTCCGCGCTATATTCCACACAGCCGCCGTCCAGGTAAGTTGATTAGCGACCCCGTTTCGACCTCACTTCAGATCACATTGTCACCTCCTACCTGTAAAAAGAACCTAACCCGGGTTCACATTTTCGCGAGGAGACAATCGGTTGGATTCATCTGTCGCATCTTTCCTAGATAGTGACCCCCAACAAATTTCGGGGTCTAGGCCTAATCTTTCTTGGGGGTTATTATCTTCATGATATTTACAGTCTTTTATTTATGATTTTACGGTAATCCCCAACGGGCTCGTACTAAACACGCCGCAAAGGTGGATACGTACCGGGTTAAAACCCTTGGGGGTCGCCATCTAGGAAAGATCCCATCTGTCTGGCAAAACTTCGGGTGACCCATCAGGTTTTAAATGCGGCTGAATTTTCTAACAAGTAACATAGGTTGTAGAATGAGGTTCTCATCTAAGCGTCATTTTCATCTCGAGTGAATTGATTACATTGTTTCTACAAAATCTTGAACTTGCGTTTGCGCGTTGGTTCTTTGGTGATCAGCATCATCTGAACTTTCTTCACCGGATATCTTGACTATTTTATGGTTTCACAGGAAAAAGAATTCGACAGGGCGCTTTGAAATCTATCTTGCAAATGATAATCTTAGCTCGTTTAAGTGAATTGAACTGAATACAGAATTTAGGCCAAAGGCTAAGCACTGGGACCTATGAGGTAATTCAGCGCTGAAAGGGAAATTGAGAGTAGAAAAGTTTGAAAGGTGTAACAGGAGGAAAACCTCGCAGTTGCACTATGAAACAATTGTTAGGAGAGGGTGGAAAGTAAGATGGAAGAAAGAGAATATGAAAGGAGGTACAGTAAAAGGAATGAAGGGGTTGCAGCTAGGGGCCGAAGGGACGCTGCAAAGAACCTTAAATAATGCCTGCAGTGGAACGCATGGGGAACACTGACGGCGTTACCCCCCTACGGAGGATTTATTCCCTTTTTAAATTTTCGCTACCACTATGGCGTCAGACACAGATGACATTTGATACAGGGAAGATTTCACCTTGGAAATCATCTAGAATTTTATACACATGCTTTCTCAAACAGTATTCATCGATTGTCTATATATTATTGAGATTTAGACGATGGGATGTTGAAATCTATCTTGTAAATGATAATCTTAGCTCGTTTACTACCTATCAATATAACTTCTTAATGTAATTATATATAATTACATGGACATTTCCAAGATCGTGACCCTCAAGGGTTTTCGGGGTCGTTATCTAATACTAATATTTCATGGGGGTCATTTACTGTATAATATTTTCAGTCTTTTGTTTGTTTTACGTTAATCCCCCACGGGCTTGTACTAAACACGCCGCAAAGGTGGATACATATCGGGTTAAAACCCTTGGGGGTCACTATCTAGGAAAGATCCAGTTATATATCATAATTCTTGTCTTTATTGCATCAGTAATTAAAGCTTTATCAATAAACAGTTCCGAGGCAAAGAAGTCAAACCCAAATGTTACTCTCGCAACAAAAGTAAAATAACTTTTTAGTTTTTTTGTAAAAGGAAACTACTGTGCCGGTTTTGTCTGTCCGTCCGCACTTTTTCTGTCCGCCCTCAGATTTTAAAAACTACTGAGGCTAGACGGCTGCAAATTGCTACGTTGATCATCCACCCTCCAATCATCAAACATACCAAATTGCAGCCCTTTAGCCTCAGTAGTTTTATTTTATTTAAGGTTAAAGTTAGCCATAATCGTGCATCTGGCAACGACATAAGACAGGCCACCACCGGGTCGTGGTTAAAGTTTCATGGACCGCGCCTCATACAGCATTATACCGAGACCACCGAAAGATAGATCTATTTTCGCTGGCCTTGATTATACGCTGTATAGAAAACTCGATTGCGCCGAAGAAACTTCGGCGCATTTTTGACATGTTTGGTTTAGAATCTGAAGCTGATGTCTGGAACTCTGTCTATGAGGCAAGTGTATGCGGAGATGTTGTATAGAATTTGGTGATAACAAAACTGAACCGAATATGAAGATTCTTTTAGCAGTCATATTGATTTATTTTAGCAAAAATTAGACTGTTGCAGATTTTGGGGATCCAAAGATAATGATATTCCGGAAAAAATGTACAATTAGTGTACACTAATGTAATGTACAGTATATTCGTGAAAGCCCCCACAAAGATGCCAAACATTAAACTGAGGGGCAAATGAGGCCAATTTGGACTTCATGCAAGATGACAATTTTAAGAAATTTGGCAAGTTGTGCATCCAAGCTAAGCTCTGACCGAGAGGTTTTCGTTCTCTTAGCGATAACACCTCCAATATAATTGACGTTTTGCGATAAATTGATTTATCTTATCCATAGAAACTACCTGGACACTTTAAATGATTCTTAGGTGACATACATTCAAACTTTGCGGGACTATAATGAAAAACAAACATCTCGAACACTTCCTTTGTAGGTTACAGTATCTTCAACCTCGGGACGTCCATAAACTGATCAAGATGCTGTTTAGAAACACCAAATCTATGAATAAATGGAAACTAATATATTGGGCATATACGGATAAGGAAAATCTCGTGAGATCTCTTGCCTGCTGCTTTCGTTAATGAATTAAAAATTTTTCATGCTTTATCTCTTCCCTGTGAAAAAAGCGTAACTATGGTTTAGTATGGCGCTTTTCATGATAGAATATATTTAATAATCCGATGAAGGATAATTTTTCGCTTAACTTCCCGGCGTCTTAAAGGTACGCTGTCTAAGAGTAAAAACCTAAGGCAGCTAGACTGCCAGAATATTACTGTACTGTGATCACGAGGGGTACAATAGAATTTACGACGTCTCTACTACTACTACTACTACTACTACTACTACTACTACTGTCATTATTTAATTAAGACAGACTACTGACATCGAAAGTTGTACTATAATTTTTGAAAAGTGTAGTTAGCTCCTTGACCGTGCCATTACAACTTCCGAGTTTCTATGACTTGTACAACAGTTATTCCAACACGGCTGTTGTTCTTGGGCAAACTACTTGGGTCCTGTAAACAACGATTTTCAAAACGACAGACGTTAAACATTGGTCGCCTCTATGGTAAGTGTATTACGTTCACACATCAAAAGTTAAAATAACATTGCTATATATGCTATTCTCTCTCTCTCTCTCTCTCTCTCTCTCTGTCGGTTTGTCAGACTACCTGACTCCATATGAACACAGAATGAACTCAAAGAACTTTTTTTCCATTTTTCGGATAAATAAAGTGAGAACTTATTAACTCTCTCTCTCTCTCTCTCTCTCTCTCTCTCTCTCTCTCTCTCTCTCTCTCTCTCTCTCTCTCTCTCTTTAACAAAATGAGCGCGAATCTTCAAAAATGGAGATGTTCCCATTCACAAACATTGGTTTTTTGCCTGGCAGATACTCCAACATGTGGATGAGCTTCAGTGCCCCAGAAGTGCTATTATCCTGCCTCTTGGGACTGCAGATTACACTCGGGGTTACCACCAGTGAGCCGAGTCTTGTCCAAGACCCTCAACTTTTACTCCAGTCTCCAGTAATACTGCAACTGAGTAAGTCACTCCTTTCCAAGATGAAGCCTTTTTCCTTATTCTTGTACTTTACAGGACTGGGCAAGGAAAGGGCACGTTGTCGCTCGTCACGTTGCCCTTTGAACTTGAAAGTAGTAGTACAGTCACTTTCAGTTAAATTTCCCGTGAGTGCATAATTACTATGCAGGTCTTCATAATATCAGTTGTCATTCCTTTTTAATATTTTTTTGTGAGTACAAATTATCTAAAAAAAAATAAAAAAGTTCCCAGACTAAGCCTTTCAAATACACGATTTTTCTTGTCACTTTCATCAATATCAATGCGAAGAATAATGCGTGCATTGCGAATAGGTTTTTATGCTGTTATATTTACTAACGTCTCTTCTAAGTAAATGATAGGCACATCCTGTCAATTAAAAGCACGAAAAAGGCAACACCAAACTGTAGATTACGGAGGGCATCGTAAAATTCACACATTTGAAATTAGTTTTCGATTTATTTTCTTAGGAAGCTAAAGAAAATCCCCATTCTTTACTATAAAATGTTCGTTTTCAGGAGACAAGTTTTTTTTTTTTTTCAAGTCAAACATAAGCTAACGGTAAGGCAAGTGCAAGTCAATCAAAAAGCTGGTTTCCTATCATGTAAATTCTTACGTGTCCACTTACTTACGACATCTAATCAATTCGGTTATTGTCACCTGCTGGATAAGACTGTAATCGTCAATTATCATTTCCTGCCTTACCCGTATTTTCTGTATTTATTTTTAATTGTTTCTACATCCAGTTTATACGTATGTACTCAGTTCTACATGCGCATTCCTTCCAGAAAATGTCGCATGCGCAAAGGAGGCATCAGCCGTGGAGTGCAACGCACTGTTCAACGAGTGTCTGTTGCTGCTTTCACAAACTTCGGACGTCCAAGGTGGTAAGGCAGAAGATGCAGTTATAATAACGATAATAATTCTGATAAAAACAAAAGACTAAAGCTCCTAAAAACAGCCACAAACATTGGAAGTGTCTGCTAACTGTACTGGTTTTTTTAATAAGGGTTAAACAACTAGCAAGTGGGTCCGCCCGTTAACGTTTCTTACTTTCTCTCCCATAATGACTCCCATCACGCCCAACCCCCCCCACACCAAACCAAGCAACTGGCTCTTCACAGCCCCATAGTCTACTACCATAATAATTTAAACATTTGAAACGTAGTTAAAGCAAAGTTCCTTTACCTTCGTATTTTAATGCAAAGACTGGCCAAACGGGCAAGCCAAGGCCCTTATCTGCCCCTTGATCTGAGGGGAAAAACGGAAACAGAAAGAGAATTCCAGACCATGGCATATATATAGTATAAACACACGGCAGTCAAACGGACATAGTGCAGGATGACAGTGAAGAAGAAAGGAAAGGAAAGGAAAGGAGAGGGAACGTAAAAGCTGATGGCACAAATAAAAACAGACGCATATGTTTCCACCCCCGCCCCCCACAAAGAGCGCTCTCTGAAAACTGGGAATGGGATATTTTTTTGAGACTTGGAACAGCATGTGATTTTTATATTTCTCAGATATTATTCTTATTTCTTCCTATAAGCAAGACTACATTTTCTCAAAATATTACTCATGAAAAAGCTTGACAGACAAAATTCTCGGTTCGAGTGTGGAAGATTAACTGATCTGGAGACGTTATCGTAGGGCAGGTGTGAAGTGTATGTGAAAGTATTAAAAGTGACACTCCAAAAGATTTTTTTTATGGGACTAGCAAACCTGTTTAGCGGAAAGATGGCAGAGCAACATGCAATGAAACTCGATTACTTGAAACCCACGGTGATATTTACACGCGTTCTTCTTCTTCGCGCCTTTCCAGGGGAGAAATGCGACCAGCCAGACTGTCACCAGAAGAGCCAGAAGTGCGTGGTCCTGCTCGAACCCTACTTGGAGATCCTGAAACGGATTGCCAAAGATGGACAGATCGTCGATCCTTCCTACTACGGCGACCTCGGCGAGGGTCCGGAGGATACGGATCATTCCCTGTTCAAAAGATTCTCACTTGACGAGGAATCTCCGGAATCTTCGAATGAAGAATTCAGAAAGGTTCCCCCCCTGCTAATAAAATTTAAACATGGCGAGGAATCTACGCGTGGAGAATTCAGTGTGGGGGAAAAATTGGGTAAGGTGTCAGTTTAGCTTTGGGAATATAACCAAGTTTATATACATACATAAATATATATATATACATATATACGTACATATATACATATAAATATATATATATATACATATATATGAATACAGATACACATACATACATATATATATATATATATATATATATATATATATATATATATATATATATATATAATGTCTGAAACGGCTGTCGGAGAAATTTTCCGCTCGGGGGTTCAGCTTTGAATCCAGCAATTAAATAGTGAATAAGGAAGTGGTAAAAACTTTTTTTTTTTTTTTTGAGCCACCGCAGATTGTGGGAAACCAGTGTCATGTCTGAAAAAGTGGGTCAACATTGAGTCTCAAAAGTTTTAATTAGCATTTACACCTTCAGAATGACCAGTTCAATGCCATAAACTAGAATGTATTTATGTCATAAGCAAAAATGTATTTATGCTAAAAACTAGAATGCATTCGTGTCCTTTCGTAGGCTTAACTTTATCTGCAAAAAAGTGTTTAAAGTTAAACATTTACTTCCCGATATTTTTTTCCCGTAGAATGAATGCCTTTCGAAGCATGAAGTTTCTGCGAATCATGCTATCCAGTTCAACTTCCTGATAGAATGACGACCTTTACGCAATATAATGTTTTGTTAATCTTTCACCAAAACTTTCCCAATTTTCCAGGTGAATATATTTATCGAATATATAATTCTCTTTCCTTAAACACTAACATTTGCTGTCACCAAGGAACGAGAATTTGTGCCAACAAGGATACAGAGAACTGCGTTGAGCAAGTTGCCAAATGCTACGACCTGATTGGACCAGAATCCCCCGACTTCGGATCACTGGAGACAGGTAATAGTTTGCATTTTACACCCGTCGGGAATACCTTGCTAACTTTTCAATTAAAACCCGTTCGTCTGTCTGGCCAAATCTGTGTAAGTACTTAAAATGCAACATGATTTTATTCCTAAAGTGTAAAAGAAAAAAAAAGAAAAATGTATCTTGAATTAATTTGTGAAGTACGTGAAAGAAAATTTTCGATTTCAAACCTAGATCTCGGATCAGTGACTGCATATTAAACTTAAATCAATTTATGATTTGCAAAAGGAAAACAAATATTTCGATTTATAACCTGGAATTCGGATCAAACATTTAAGGTGATAAGACTGCATTTAAAAGACACCAGGCATACTTCATTAAATTATAAAGGGCACGCTGTTCACTGTGAAAACTATTAGAAATAAATACTTCAAATTCGTCACCGATTCATTTTTGGTTTCCGAAAGAACGAAATATTTCGAATTTCATTCCAAAATTTGGTTCAAAAACCACAGCCAACTTGATTACTTAGTTGAATAATAATGGTTTTCGTACATTAACCTAATTTCATTTGTAAACGTAATTTCTAAACGAAAGAAATACTTAAATATTCAGTCCGGAATTCGGATCACGCATTACAGGTAATTGACAATTAGAATACTTTATCATGCTTCTTAGGAAAAACTGTCAATATGGCTAACTTGGCTGAAGTGAATATTTTTCAAATAATGGAAATTTATTTCAGTATAGTAAAGGAGAAAAATGCGAAGATTTCGAATTGTAATTTTTCACTGTAATACAAAAGTAAAGGTGCCTTTAATTCATCCCAGCATCGTAAAGGAAACTGTAATTCCGAATTTCACCAAACTTAATTCGTAACACTTAATTCGATAAAAATGAACTAAGAAAGTGGATATATATTTCAAGAGTGTAAAAAGGTTAGCAAAACTATACACAACTAAGATTTAGTACGATTGTTCCGAGTAAAGATAATCTAATCTATTCACTTCAATCGGATCACATCGAAGAATTCGTAGTCCTTTCAAGTGTGTTTCTTTCATTCGTTTGCAGTAATTATTCTTAAGTTAGTATTATTTTACTCTTACAGCGGAAGCGCAAGAATGCTACCAGCGGATTCAAACCCTTGTTCAAGGAGAGGAAGTGAAATCAGGTAAGTCTGGAATAAACAGGTGACCAAGTATGGCACAGAGCGAGAGAAAAATTATATAAAATTATATATATATATATATATATATATATATATATATATATATATATATATATATATATATATATGCAGTATATATACATATCAGTATATATTATCCATAATAGGAGTGGGTATTGCGTGTGCATGTGTATGTATATGCAATTGTAATTACAGAGTAATGTTAACATTCATGACCGTCTGTTTGCTTACAATCAAGTGGAAATTTTTTCACATACGCTGCTTGTAGCTCACACTTAGAACACATGGTGAGTGTATGTATGTATGTATGTATGTACTATATATATATATATATATATATATATATATATATATATATATATATATATATATATATATATATATATATATATAGTGTATCATTATGTATGTGCATATATTATTATATATATATATATATATATATATATATATATATATATATATATATATATATATATATATATATATAAAATATGCATTTGTGTGTAAATTATAGCATAAAGCTTCGTCTTAAGAGGATGGATAAGAGTCTATAGTAAATAACTTCTTACTGTACCCTAATGATACGTAGGCAGAACAAATTTAGTGGTAATGGGATAACAATGGAATTTTGTTGCAGCCCATATGAGTCATACTGTACAGTATACGACAATATCAAGAGCCACATTTCCACTAAATGTATAGGCCTATTTTATTTAAGTACTAAAGGACCCTTACGAAACTAAATCATCAATAATAATAATAATAATAATAATAATAATAATAATAATAATAATAATAATAATAATAATAATAACTGATATTCACCATTAGACATCATTCCAAAAATATAGGAAAAAAATACAGTGAACTGTATTGGTAACGTTGAGAACATCTGTCGTAGTGCAGTATTGTACTAGCAAATCATTTACTGCTAAGAGATGATTACCTGTATTTAAAAAGTTAACGCTGGCCGTTGGGTTATACAGTACCAAATTAAGCACGGTTAGTCCGTCAGATTCTTTGTTATTGTTATAGCATACATACCCTGTACCTCTTTCCGACTAAACTTTTAATGTTGCCCTTTTCTTTCTTTCAACATATAAAACTAAGAAAATATAAAATGTATGAAACTTTCTGATACTAAAAACTTTACCATATATATTTTATATAAGTCACGACTTAAATTATACAGCATTTGAATGCTTCAATATCCAGTGATAATGGAGCAATTAGCCGGGAGTCGATAAATATTAAACAAGTTGGCTACCAAGTGACATATGGCTGCTGTCTTAAACGCATTTCCATCTAAGCACGTAAAATAGCATCGTTCGAAAATTAATCGATCGCGTCAACATTTTTTAGTGAAATTCCCAAAATTAATGTTCTCTTACAACTTTTGTTTCGAACGGTTTGTTAGTTGTTTCTTACAAAATACAGATGGTTAGCAACAAATGCTTTCAATGGAAGTTGATGCACATCAGCACATACATTTTGCATATTAGGCCTATACGTTATTGGTTTAACTCCAACTACAACAAGTGCGTTTTCTTTCAGTGTTTTTTCTGTACGCTCGAACTAGCGGTTTTGCTTGTATTCGGTGTTGGGCTAGGCTAGGCTGCTTACAGATTCAATTAAGAAAACTATGGATATATTTTCGGCGATAATTGTAATGTGAAATGGGTAAACTGCTTTTGTATTCGTTCAAGCTTAAAGATGAAATGTATGTTTCCTCCGTAAGTTGTTCGGTTAATGAATGACTTCATTATATACTCTGAAAACGAACCGTGTCTCATGGGAATCGCTATCATGCAACCCAGATCAAACTCTTCGACAACCAGAGTACGAGAAGACCTGGGTCCTTAAGAAATGAGCATCACTATAAATTAGTCTACATATCCTGACATATTATGGGGATATGAAGGCTTATGTGACGCCTTGAACAGCAAAGGAAAACACCCAGACCTAGACATTAGTCCTTACCTTGTTTCAACAGAAGTTCCTTGACCTACATTGACATTAATGGGCTATATAATCTTCCTTGGTGGATTAGCCTACTACTTCGAAATTAACCTGGCAAACTACTGTTGCTTCACTTACCTTAATAGCAACCGGGAGTACTGTACATGTTCGCCGTCTTATTGGCCATGATTACGTTGCACCGCTGTCGCCATCAAAGTCCCTGTTAGTTGGTCGCAATAATCAATTTGCTCTTGACCGCACTATCCATAATCAACGACTTATTCATTTAAGAAAGGGGTTACAAGAAACCGCATAATATTGAAACCAAATAATTATATAAAGAGTCCGCAAAGCCTCCACCGACGCATTCAGTTCAAACGATTACACAAATGAAGCCGCAAGAGACAGGCTCACAGAAAATCTGTAACTTCTTTACCAAAGACATAGGAAAATGGGGTGCCTTGAGTATCAGCATTACAGAAAATGATAGCAATAGCACGTTCATCCTGTTTTTTATCCATTCCCGGTTAATTAAATAACTTGAATGAACCTGCTTCACCGTTCTACTCGGCTGTAAGCACACAAATTTCGCTGTTTATTAACGTAGTACAATTGTGAGACAACCGAAGCACCTCGTCTAGAGTAAATTTAGCATGAGCAGCGTTCCCATATTTCCTATCCTTAGCGTTCCCTCCCATACCAATTCTATTATGACGAGTGTGTAACAAGAATAGTTGTGGCAACATAAACATATTGATGAAAGAGATGCTAGTGTACGGTATATAAGATAAAAATTAAACGTATTCAGCGGATTAAAACGACTGATGCCAAATAATGCAATGAAGTTTTAACAAAAATCTAAGCTCGAATAATGATGGGTTTTCCTGTTGTTTTCAATGAAAATGCAGTATCAGACGGTTTTTTATACATTGTCTTACAATGGTATATGAGAATTCAGACGTTTGTTAACCCAGTACCCGACTTAATTAACAGCTATCCTACAGTCTTACACCGGCTGAACTTAGTCTGTTCTCCCTAGCCTGCAATTCTCTCATTGCCACAAGCTAGCAGGGTCAACATAGGCATAGTAAATAGCAGCTTACCTTACCCTAACAGTAAGTAGGCAGGCCACACTGAAGGTAATGGGATAACAGTGGAATTTAGTTGCAGTCAGTAGGATTACGGAAGCTTAATTTGTTTTCTTCCTAGAGCCAGTGTGCGACAATGAAGAATGTGAGACATGCACAGCTCAACTCCAGGGAAACAAAGAACTAAAGAGAGCTGAGATTGTTTGCCTATTTCAGATCACAGGTGGGTTAGATATTACAGAAATAGCTAGTAAGAAAAACAAACTTTTAGTACTAACGAGTATCCTCATCTGATAATGGTTCTATATTTTGCTTCAGTTTGGTTATACTTAATGAGTATTTTGGATTTATGGTGGGAATAAGGACGATTATAATGAAAATAAGAATACATTTTCATTAACGGCAATTTCCTTTCTAACGGAAGAAATTATTTATCATGAATAAAATATGAGATAGTCTGTATAACTACCATATAGATACAGACATCCATTGATTCACTGTATCTGATGCTTCATTTTTCAATTTTGTTCCAAATCGTCTGTTCCCGAGAACTATATTCCAGATAACCTCAGCATGAAGGAATGCATGATTTTCGTAAGTACGCTTTGAGGTTTCTTTTTCTTTGTTAATCTCAATGAAAATATGTGAGAACAAGTACCTCACTGTGGTCTTGCTTACCAATATTAGTAATGGGCCTAATTCTTTGAATATGAAAATAGTTTTCACACTTGTATTTTGAGAAGGATATCTAAAGAAACAGTTGCTGAAGTCCGGAGAACCGTCGTGCAACTTCACTCTAACTGCATGTGAACATGGGCAGCAATTTCCTTTAACAGAAAATAAAGAATCTTCATATTCTTCCAACTTCCATTAACTGTCCAAAACGCCTTTCTTCCCCGAAAGCCGGTGAGGAAGCATCTGTTGACCACTTTGCCAGGATACTTAGGCCAACAACTCTATCAGAGGCTGGATATATGCTATGAAACCAACACTTATGAGGTAAATACAGTTTACTGTGATTGTATTTTGATTATTTTTTTTCTTAGTAGATTGCCTTAAGACAAGTGTGTGTGAGAAACGGCTTGAAGCCTTTATCGAATCATAGTCTAAGGAGAAGCAAGACAGAAAGGGTGAATATGGCGTCAGTGTAGCTATGTTACTCATTTTCCTTTAGTAGTTTCTTTTATAGATGATGGAAACGGGACAGGAATCCAAACGTCCTTATCGAAAGAGGAGAAAAATATCGAAAAGCTCAGTAATAAAGAAACTAAGCGTATTCTACAAGCAATAAGCAACCAACGGCAAGGTTGCTTGATGCTCTCCAAAATCTAAGTCCATGTAGTTAAGATTCTCAATGTTCTCGCTTGGGGGAAAATTGTTTGCTTGTCTGCCAGGGCGATGTCAAACGTGGAGAGTTCAAAATCAGTAGGATCAAGGTTTTGGGGATGATAAATCTATCTATGAGATATAGTTCCAGTTTGCCTCAGAATTCGAATGGTTCAGGTTTACCTGAATCATTTGAATTGCATTGGGAACCACCGGTGACTGAATACACTTCACCCAGCGACATTTGGCACTACGCAAACTGATTTTGATCTTGCCAACAAAAACATATTAGAACGAGTGATTGTTCTTTTCAACCTTCAGGCTCTTAAATCGGAAAATAGTCTTCAGAAACCGAGAAAACAAAAGGCCTACAATGAGTCTGCGCAGGTTCCAAGTAGATAAATGAAATGGCGTTTCCGCGGTTCAGTGTCTTTGGGGCGTTACCCATTTCTAAATGTTCCATGAATAATTTTAAGGCATGAAGCTAGACGCTTCATAATAACATTGTGGATCTTAACTATAACTATAGTAAACGAACACAGCCATTTTTGTACTGATGACGAAAGATTTAGAAGGTACAGAGAGTGAATATCTCATAGAACTACCGGATAGAAAATAAAAACTACTCTAGTTTGGAGGATACCGTAATCTCAACGAAAAAAAAAGCAGTGTTTTTCACTCCGCTGTTAAATAGTATTGATAATAAAATGTTATAGTGGTGAATTTGACAAATAATACATTAGATTAATCTGGTTTCAAAGTTAATGTGTTATTACTCATTTCCTTTTTCAGGGAATCTTCCCATGCTTGGCTAAATATTGCTCAGAAAGTTGGTTCCTGTTCTGGTTGTAGAAATACAAGGGACAATTCTTGGCACGTTGGAAGATCTTTACCCTAAAGTTAAATGAAAAAACAAAAATAATCAAGAAATATACCACTCAATATACTTATACCATTGCAAGGAGATATATTCGTGAGCATTTGGAGCAAGACTAGACGAAGAGGAGGAACAGGAGGAAACGCAGACGTAAAAGGAGGAATTGAATCGTTGATGAAACTCGAATGTATATACACTTGATGAATTCACATCTCGTTCTGTTGACGTACGGTTTTCTTTGAATGGCTTTGTTGAAAATCAAATAAAATTCTGTAGTCCACTTTATTTGGGAGATTCAGTAAAATGCTTCGGCAATAGCGATTTCCTTGACAAACAAAAACAGTACTGGCAAAGCAACGGGACCTTTGCACAGTCGAATAAATAGGTGTCATTTGTACTTTGACTGAAAGAGAGTGATCACTTCCATTTGTTTTTCTTAAGAATTTTTGGGATTATCATGCTTTTGGCAGACAGTTTATCTTGTACATCGATTATTATTATTATTATTCAGAAGATAAGCCCCTATTCATATGGAACAAGCTTACAGGGGCCATTGACTTGAAAAGCTTCCAAAGACAACCCTACGGTGTTCATTTGAAAGAAATTACAGAAGATAATAGGAAATACAGAGAGAGATCAGTTATAAGAAAAGAAAAAGGATACGTTAATAAATAAACTGATAGCAGCATAAATAAATTATTAAAATACAAGGTGAATTGTTTTAGGGTACTAATGCATTTCATCTTCCCTTGAATTTTCGAAGTTTTAATTGCACATCATTACTTTAAGGAAAATAAAATTCCATATGATGATAAAAATCCTCATTAGATTATACATCATCTGATACTGCTGCTACTGTCTAATAATAAGTAGATGGGTCAGAAGGCCTATTACAACGCCGTTACAAGTAGGCCTATGACGTAACTTCCCTATATTCCTGGATCTAAGTGTAGTGTTTGCCTGTGGCTTCATATTAGTATAGAAAAAATTAACATCCAGGAAGGAAAGCTTCCCAAGGAGCTCTAAAAATGCTCCCAATAAATCTGGAGAGTTTGTTCTCAAGTCATCACTAGATTTAGAATTTTTAGAATTTTCACTACGATGAATATTGCTGTTCAAAATATATTTTTTTTATTATATTCACATAACAGCAAAGTAGTGCAACGAACAGACATTAATGTATGACGTCACCTCATGACTTGTCATTATGTGGAGGTCTGTAGAATATATGAGGGAACACGTTGCTGATAAATTTTCGTATTGAGTTTTTGTCTCTCATGGAGCATTTTTCTTCCTCTTTTTTTGTCACTGTATGTTATAGGAAAATTATGCACAAAGAACAGAGAGAGAGAGAGCACAGAAAAATACTATATATATATATATATATATATATATATATATATATATATATATATATATATATATATATATATATATATATATATATATATATATATATATATATATATATATATAAATATGGAGTATATATATATATAATATTTACATTATATATATTATATATATATACATATATATATATACTCGTATATATATATATATATATATATATTTATATATACATATATATATATATATATATATATATATATATATATATATATATATACATATAATATATATGAATAAGAACTTGAGCAAGAACAACTAACAACTGCCTGAATATGACAGCTGCTTTTGCATCATCAAGGAACATCAAACCAAATAATGAGAAACACAGCCAGGGATACAAAAATCGCTCTCACTTGTTAAGGCGAAACAGAACTAAAGAAAAATAAAAGCTACGAAAAGCATCCACAAGGTCTTTATTGAAATTTCGTGCATAAATAAATCCATGGTTACTATAACCACACTCTAAGGCAGGTCTAACAGATGAATTTCCAATCATGCAAGAACCTTTTAACATGAAGAGCATAATATCTACTTTATCATGCAGTAAATGACAACATTGGATTATCATCTAGTACTACCAAAAAAAAAAAATGTGTTGACGGGAAAAGCAAAAAAACAAAATAAATACTTGTCAACAAAATCTATTGTATCCAAAATTAACTTTACCTTAACATTTTCTTAATCACTTTATTTTCTACACCTACACACACGACGCCAGAAGACTCATTTAATCAGTCAGTTACATATTTAAGTCTATTTATATGAAGTCTGAATCTTGACATTAAAGTTGTCGCGTGTCCCATTGACCGAAATTTTCAATCAATGACTTAAGCTGAAGAGAAGAGATGCTTCTTCTTCGTTTTAAATGATCTCGGCGCATCTTGCAATGATGCACGGAGAGATTCCCTGTAAAAAAAAATAATAATTATAAATAAATATATAACAGGAAAGAGTAAATGGAATAAATCAGAAGAAGAAATTAAATTGACTTATTATTGCATTTCAATCTCGTCACTTATTTCAAATGGACTGTAATGAATATTACGCCGTAGACATTTAAGAAAAATGAAGGAACACACGATCAAAGAATGGATGAAAACATGAACTGGTACATACATGCACTCATGCAAGCCCATAAAACATACTTTTGTACTTTTATCCTCTGATTAACTATGCTTTATTACTCCTGGGCTTACTATACAAGAAAATATCTGAAACAACTGTTCTCGAGTGCCGGAGCAACGACTGTTCTCAAACGCCACAGCAACTTACCCCGAAGGAATTCTTGGGGTAACAGTTGTTGAAGAAGCCGATGATGTGTTGTCGAATGTCAGGTCTGCCGACTTGGTTCAGGTGCCTCTCCATGACCTGGGAGATAAGGGTGATTGTTATGGCTGGTATATAAGAGTAAGAATATGTGTATACTTGAATGCGCAACGAATCCAGAGTCTCTCTCTCTCTCTCTCTCTCTCTCTCTCTCTCTCTATATATATATATATATATATATATATATATATATAATGTGTGTATATAATATATATATAAAATATATATGTATTTATACACATATATACATATACATATATATGGATCCATATACCATATATATACATTATATATATATATATGTATGCATATACATATACAGACATATATACATATATATATATTATGAGAGAGAAAATTACAAAACTTAAAATATACATACATTACACACATGAGCGTTGAAAGCAGGTCTATTTATTTACTCTATTTTTTATGTATGTATTTGTGTATATATGCATGTATGTCTGTATGTTTTTACATTTGCGTGGGGGACGAGTGTCTGTACGAATATTGCGTGTGCTTGCGCGTTGTTATAGCATGAAATCATACCAGTACCAGTATACAATTTTAATGTTTCAGTGTGAAGGAACTTTCTCTTCTGAACTCTCTATTATCAGGGAATTCAAACGAAAAAAGAGAAATCTAAAAAAAAAATACTTACGGGTTTCATGCACTCCTTCAAAGTGAGTTCTACTCGTCGAATTTCATGGAAGAAAAGAAAAAAATAGATTAGAATTGAAAAGCAAATTACCTTTTTGTCTCTTTTTTAATAAAACGTCTTATTTTAATTACTCGAATTACCTTAACACAAATTTTCTCCAAGTTTGCGATACAGAATATTCACCCAAACATGCATATGTATAGATTATACTGTACACATGCTATTCAGTCATATTGCAGGTAATGGAAGTAAGAGCAAATAATTGCATAGTCATTACATGTATAAAAATACATTCTGATACATTCTGCTATCCATATTTACAGTGAAGTTATATATATATGTATATATATATATGTATATATATATGTTTATATACATGTATATATACATATGTATATATGTCTATATATATATATACATATGTATATATAACTAAATATTTATGTATATATATATACATATATGTATGTATGTATATATATATATATATATATATATATATATATATATATATATATATATATATATATATATATATATATATATATTGTCCAACTCACCTGTGTTGGTACTGCATTCTTCCTGTGATGAGGTGAAGGTCCTGGTGGGCCGGATGAGAGTCTCGCACCTCTTGCAGGGCTCGGTTTCGCAGACGCGACGTTCTGCTTCTGTAGAGAGGTCAAGTAAACCTTTAGTTAGAAGGAACAGTAAGGTTACTAATCGATCAATTTATGGGGGAGGGGGGCTGGAGAGGATGGTATGAGGGGCAGCGACGAGTATTATAGTTAACGTAAAAGATTAGAGATTGATGAAACGCAAAACCGTTACAGAGAAAGTGATCACTGATATTTTACAGACAGGCAGGCATACGAGAGAGAGAGAGAGAGAGAGAGAGAGAGAGTTTGCGCTGTATGTTGCCTGGTCCAGAACGCTGCCATTTTTTACTATCTTTTCATTTTTTTACATGTTGCAATATTCATCACAAGGATGGACAGTTGCAAACGTCTCACGGGCTGCTCAAGAATCAAGAACCCGTGCAGGCAAAAGGCCACCTTAAAAGCATCACTTTCAAAACAATCTCCACCAAATCACCTCGACGTGAAATAAATCAACAAACAAAATCAATCTGCTTTTACGTACCTATCCTCTCTGTTAAATTCTTGTTGATATCTTCGTAAGACGTGACGACCTGTGCACATTTCCCGGCTTCTGTGGGTTAAAAAATAATTGCAAACGTCAGTAATTAATTTTATGTGTCAATTTTTATTCCCTTATGCCAATGCATTTGCGTCGTCTGGTAAAAATTCACAAACCAATTTCAATTTTAGAAGTTATTAATGAGGTTTCCTCAATATAATGTTGGCTTCAACAGTTCAATAATGAAGTGGAAATATAAAAACAACAGTTACATAGTGTGAGTGAGTTTCTTGCATTTTCATATTTATCCAGTTTTTGTATTTGTTTACAATCACCATAACAAAACATACCTGTCTTGTTGGCCGTGCTGTTATCACGCATCCGGAAGCATTCCTCGACCCTGTGGGGGCAGTTGGGAATTTCCAGGAAGTCGCACACGGCCGCAACTGAAAGTATGACATCATCGTTATCACAAAAACTGTAAGAAAGGTTGGGTTAGGTTGATTAGGTTAGGTAACTGCTCATAAGATAAATAAAAAATAAACTCAATGGAAAGGAAGGCTATCGTGTGACGGGAGTTGCTTTGTTAACCAGACAAACACAGTAGTTAGATCATAGTGCTACTGAATGGATTCAAACGAGGAATGACGAAATGGTTTGCACGTGTAATGAGAAAGGGGAAAGGGAGAACTGCGTCAAAAATATTCTTTAAAACGATAGTCCTCTTCCAGTAGGGTTAAATAATACAGTAGATTAATGTATTAACATGCATATCAATAGTAAAAAGAAATAAACAAAAAGGATAGCAACCAAACGGAGGTCTATTTTTAGATAAAGAAAAGTGTACATAAACACAGATAAATACATAAAAATTACATCCTAGGAACATGACCATGAACGGATCATAATATATCATTCCATTCACGGCACCGTTAGCGTTTGATGTGTAACGACTATGTAGACTAAAAATAGGGACACCGCAATTGCCAAGGGGGTTTCACCTGTAATTTAGGAGGCGGGGGAAGGGGGAAACAGTGGCTGATTTTTCAGTACATTTAGACCGAACTTTTTATAACTGGAAACTCTCTCTCTCTCTCTCTCTCTCTCCGTTCAACTGTGTTCGTATATAGTCACACACTTTTGCACATTATTTTCGATCTCTATTAGTAGACATAGTGAACATAAGAGAGGTACACCCATACAGGTATATCTAGTAAATGTTTGTAAATGCCACAGTGTATGCAGGGGTTCGATGAGCTGCTGGTGAGCCCTCTGAGTTGATGCATGACGATTTCAATGTTATGATTTACTGAACAGAAGGTTCGTCTACGATTCAGCAGTTAAAAAGATGTATGTGGGGAAATTGCTTAAGTTTGTATATATATATATATATATATATAATATATATATATATATGCATATATATATTATATTATATATATATATTATAAATACAAATGTGTGTATGTTTTGCTTCATAAATATACACGTATTTATACACACACATAATAAATGAATAAATATATATACGTTATATATAAAACTGATAAATGTACAAAAACCCTTCACAAGTAGGTCCTTTCCCATTCTTAAATTCTGACTAGAAACGAGAAGTAAAACATACGTATACATGTTCGCAAATATACATGTACAAATGTGCATCTGAGTTAAAAAAAAAAAAAGTTAGAGAGAGAGTGACAAAGACAAAGAGGGAGAAAGCAGGCAACCGTATGTATGGGTACAAAAGAGCTGTGGCGTAACCATAACGGATTCAAATCCCGCGACCGTTACATCATTACCAGTTACGTATATCGTGTCATTCGCCCACCAATCACCGCGATCGGTCATGCAGGCGGCTGGCTATCAGATCGGCTACTTGCATGGAAGCAGTCTTCTAACCTGACGATGCAATTGCATGGTCAAGCGATTTGCAACTGTCATTGCATCATTATGGTGAAAATGGATAGCACTGTGGCAATGTGGTCCTGAACTCTTGATCTTCATGAGAGGAAAAAAGATATAAAAAGAATGGACGCTATCAAGGACGCTTATAGGGTCGTATAGACCGCTGCTGGATTTCTCTTTGTCTGGGATTGCTCAGAGTAAATTGATGGTTACGATGTGCGGTCATTTTGACTTTGAAATTTATTTAGCCAAGGTTTCTTTGCATGGAAAGCGTTCGGCGAGACTTGAATGATTGCGTGAGTGCTCTGAAGTGAGTTTAAAGCACGCGTATTCATACATGCATGCACGCACACACACACTATATATATATATATATATATATATATATATATATATATATATATATATATATATATTTTTTTTTTTTTAATTTATATATTAGTACATACATGACTTTTATGCTCACAAATATTAGGTCACAAAATCACTTAATGCTGATTTCACTATACCTTGGGAATAACTTACACCGCAAGGGAATTATAATTTGTAAGTGCTTCGTACCCCGGCCAAGATTCAAACTCGGCATTTGGTTTAGAAAACGTGATAAACGGTAACGACTCTGCTCTAGATATTCCTGTCGAATTCAGGTTTAGCAACTGGAATCGATATCAACCCATCTCTACCATGTATATATATATATATATATATATATATATATATATATATATATATATATATATATATATATATATATATATACCTTCGTATTGGGATAAGTGTCCGACCTATGAGAATCAAAGGATAACAACTCTAAAAGCAACTATGGCAACTTACTGTTTTCCTTTGTGGGCGCAGAAGAAGAATCACGTTCAGTTGCGTTTTGCCCAGGCCTCAGAGTCGTAGTTGAAGTCGTAGTTGTAGTAATGGTTGTGGATGAGCTGGCAGAGCTTTCCGTGGTGCTACTTTCGCCTGGAATAGCAAGAATACTTTATAGTTTCGAGTTTTAGTTATGAGGTTAACTGTCCTTACAGTTCAAACCGGGAAAGGAGGAGGGTAATTCCTCTGCAGACAGACAGAGGCTGAAAGACAAATATTGTTAAAACAAACATCGATGAATCCCAGAACATCTACAAGAACGTTAACAAATTCGCCAAGAAAATATAAAAATAGGAGATCAAGTAAATGCGAAAAGTGAGTCTATTGATAAATAAATAACTACACGGATCAATATAGAAGCTCACAAGGAAATGTAATATACTTACGTCTGTTTCCGGCAGTGCTGGACCTGTCAGTGGTAGTAGTACTGGGGGTAGTTCCAGTGACGGCCCTCTCTGGAGCAGCTGTTGAAGTGGACGTGGTTGTATTATCTGGAATAATCGAACAGGAGGGAAAGGAGATTAGAGCCACGATTTAGGAACATTTGAAATAATTTATCAGTGTTGTTCTACACATTTTGAGAAAGTGTAAATCCTAAATTACTCTCACGAAGAATGATTTACCCGATTCTACACTAAGGTGAAAGAACGAGGTAATCAAATATCATAGTAACTGAAAATATTTGATTTATTATCAAGAGATATAAAGTACCACTATTCCTATCTTGATATGAACTCAAGGTTCCCAAGACTTTCTAAATTTCATATCCATTGAGATTTAGGTCCTTTCATCCTTACCTGTTGTTCCAGTGATGTTAGCCATGGCATCTGAGAACTTATCCAAGAATCTTGTGCATTCTGTCATCTCTGATGATTGGATAAAAGCAAACACATTTTAACTTTTGATGATGAAGAAAGGACTGGGAAAGTACTACATTAAATGGCCTTCAGCGTTCAGATAATTACGGCAGAGATATTTATAATTTTAGCGAATCAGTTTGAAATCCACAAATAAACTTGGGAAAGTAATATTGTAGTCAGAGATAATCGAGGACATATATTCAGTAGCCTCTAACATTTATAATATTGCAACAAAAACGTTTATAATTTAAACCTATTTTCGAAGCAACAGTTATACTTCAGAAAATAAGATCGTATGGAGGGAGATATAATCAAGGACTTATCTAGTTTAAACAACTTTCAGCATTCAGGAAATTGCCACAAAAGCATAATTTCAAAGCCAAGCCGTAACTGGCAATTAAATTCTGAAAGTAAAAAAAGCTGGCTCCACCAACAAAAAATACAAAGAACAGGAATGAAAGATAAAAGATGCTTTAAAGTAAATGGGTAAATAATTTTCTTTAATTTATTCACCTCTGCTCAGTGTTCTTGGAACGTTTGAGCCTGGCCCGACCATAACAAGGCACTCTTGGAATCGGTCCACGCAGTTGCGTTCGTCAGATGATCGGCACAGAGTCGCCACTGGAAGGAGAAACACTCAAATCAGGCGAGGGAAAAGCTAGGCCTAACTGAAAAGTCTTATGCACTTTTCGACTAGCACTATCTTGTAAAGAAGTAGGGTGTGATATTTAATGTAACAATATTCATATAAGAAATACTGAATTTCCGTAATAAATCAAGTTAAATAAGCCTTTGATCCCCCAGGGGCTAGTGCTAAACACGGCGAAACAGTGTAGATGAATCACTGTTTCACCGTGTTTAGGACTAGCCCCTCGGGATCAAGGGTCCCTAAGTGAATTGGTGGTTTCACGAATGCCCTGAAAATTTCAGGGATTTCGTGAAATCCCTGGTTTCACAATCTTACCGTAACAAATTGGGGCTAAGTCACAGTTCAAAAAAAAAAATAAAAAAAAACTAGGCATAACTGAAATTCTTATGCATTTTTCGACTAGCACTATCTTATAAAGGGGTAGGGTATCATATTTAATTTAACAATTATTATTAAAGAAATACGAAATTTCCGCAGTTTATCCAGTTAAAAAAGTTGAGGCTATGTCCAAGTTAAAAAAACAGGTTTCAGTGCTGGATTTCGGTGCCAGTATCAAGGTTCTATTTACGAAAGAGTTTCAAAAGTTCAAAAACCATGTTGAGATAAGTATAGTATGAACTGAAGTCAAATTCATGGCAACAACATCTATGACTTCAGATTATCAATGAAATAAATTATATGAATAAAGGTCTTTAGTCACATTCTTGGTAAGGACACAAAATATGGATATCATACATCAACATCATATGGACATATTTACAAATTGCATTATATAGCTGCTGAGTGGAAAACTCAGATGCATTTTTATCAATAAGGACAACCTTTATATAAACATGAAATTCATTAAAATGAAATAGAAAGAGCCAAAATAAGAAATAAGACTAGACTTACTCTGTTCCCTTGTAATAACAGGTTCCTTGGCTGTAGTAGTTTCGGGCTCTTCACTTGTTCCTAGAATAACGTTTAGGCAGATTAGCAAAAAACAGCTATACCAAACATTAATCTAGAACTTATTTGATATCAGACAAGAATAAGTTAGGCATGTTTTTCAGCCGTTTTACTTTTATCCTCCTAGTCTCATGGTCTGCTAAAAGGAAAAAAAAAAATATGCTCTTCACAACCAGACAGCAGCATTGGGGGTTACAGGGTAATCACTGTCAGTTCTGTGAATTTGCTAGTGGGAAACAAAACTTTAGAGATGACTGTAATATATATATATATATTAGTTTCTGAATACCAGGACATTATTTAAATCTATAGATTAGTAAACTATTAAGATTTCGTCCTTCGGTCCCCATTTTTTGAAGAGGTGTTGGCTGAGGCCCATCACTAGAAAAAAAAAATCTTCAAGCTAAACCATTCTTAACTGGCTGGGCTGATCTATAACAATATTGTAACCTTACCGTGATTATTGGAGTTCTACTTCAATAATCACAGAAGTTTACTCTTATTTCTTTAATGATTGAAATTTCCTCTTGTTACTTCATTCGCCAGGTGATTAATCCAGTTGGTTCACCCACCGTAAGTTTCCTCTTTTTAACTCACCCACACGAAGTTTGCTCTTGTTACTTCATCCGCCTGATGATTAATCCTATTATATCTCACCCACCTGAAGTATTTTCTTATTACTTTAAACAACGAAATTTTCAAATACTGTACTCACCTGTAGCGTCATCAGTTCCTTCTGTGGTATCAGCAAACTGGGCGAGGAATGACGAACATTCGATCATC
>NC_089761.1:19345643-19450643 GCF_040412425.1 Macrobrachium rosenbergii
TGCTGTATAAAGACAATGCAATCTTAGGTAAGTCACATGTGAGCAAAGCATGAGAGGTAACAGGATGTCTGGACATAATTGGGAGGAAACTTAGGGTGTCTATAGAAGCCAAAGCTGGCGTGTATGAAGGGACTGCTGAACCAACTCTCCTCTATGGAATTGAAGTGTGGATTTGAATGCTCATGAAATAAAGAAGGTGGAAGCTATAGAGAGGAATTATTAGTATTGGAATTTGGGTACAAGAATTGAAAAGGTGAAAAATATGGAGACATGTAGGAGAGGTACAAGGATCAGCACAGGTGAAGAGATAGATCAGAGTGCATGGAGATGATTCGGTCTTGTGACAGAACTGGTAACAATAGGTTGGTGGAAAGACTATGTTATTCGGAAGTTTTGGGAGGAAGGGGAGGAAGGAGAAGAAGAAGACCTAGAAACTGACGGACAGAAGGGCGTATAGGAACCTCACCTCTTGTTGGAAAACCGGTAATATTGGCCTTAGGGCCAATGAGCTCGAAGCATTTTTCGAAGGTCTGGGTACAATTCTCAGTCTCCATGAAGGAGCACATTGTTTCCACTGCAAAGGAAGAATACATTCATACATATGGATTTACATAATTATGTACTTGTATTTATGCATAAGGCATAACTGAATTGTCAGTGGGCGAAACACACATACTGTGTATACGCTTATGTGGACCGATGTTCGTGATTTACCAAGGGAACGCCATATCTCTTCATTTACAGAGGGTCCTCGCTGGCTTAGTGGACAATATTGACCATGTCAACCTCAGGTCACTGGTTTACATGAAAGCCTATGATGTGTGTGTCACAAATTTACCAGGTAAAATTATACATTTTTACACAGAAAAAATGAGCAAACTTACAATTATCCTTTGTAGGAAGAGAGTCGAGCGAGGTTAAAGACTGCGGCTCGTCAGAGGGTTCCTTTGCAAGCAGTTCAGTGCATTTGGTAGCCTTATCGATGCAGTCAGAAAGCTTTGCACTTCCGTTGCAAATCTTGTCCACTGGAAAATACGAGAAAACGGAACTGTTGGAGGTTTATGTTTTTCAGATTTTTCAGTTCTCGCAGTTTACTTAGTACGTTTTCTCTGAGTCTTTGGAGTTCTTGAGATAAGAAAAGGCGAGAAGAAATGCCTCCTGCAGTTTCTTTTATCAGCAAGTCATTCGTAATGTCTATCAGATCCGACTGATGGTTTGAGAGCATCAATTCTAAAGTAATTTTGAAGACAATAAAAGTTTTTAAAGAATACAGATTTGCTGGTGGTTTTCCTCGAGATTGTAGTTCTTCCACTTTATTTTAACAGCCAGTTATTTTTAGTTCATATCCGATCCGGTTGCAGAATCAAGATTACAGAGATGAAAGTCAGTCTGAAGGTAACGGAAAGCCTTGAGCCCTAAACATGCTTAGGTGTATACCTTGACTGCATAGCTGGACTGATAATGACATGTGATACACACTCATTTAAAAACTGAACAACAAAAAGAAAATAAAACTGGAAGCAAAATCTAATAAATAATTCTTACTGATATCCTTGTAGCCGTGTTTAATCATGCTGACTCAATTTATAGGGAATTATCTCAATACTACAACACCACTCAGATCAAAGTCAAATCAATATTAAATTAATATATCAAGTACATTCTCTCTTTTGCTATTGCTGAACATGGAGTTCATTACCCCTAGATTGTCTGTGATACAACCCCAATAATTATATATAAATAAATAAATAAATAAATAAATAAATTATATATATATATATATATGTATATATATATAATATATATATATATATATATATATATATAATATATATATATATACAGTATATATATATATATATATATATATATATATATATATATATATATAAAATATAAATTATATATATATATATACACTGCGTTTTTATTCAGTAATTTTTGCAAAACACAAATCTAACATGACATAAATTAAGTAGCAACCATCAAAAATCAAAGGTGTTACTTATCTGATTTCTTTTATCCGTAATTGCGTCGTATGTTTGAGACTAAGTAACTTTATGCTGTAGTTTTCGTACATAACAGCATCAAATATAAAGTCACTCTGAAATTTATCGAAGCAATGGCACTGGCACGAATCAGATACACGAATTATAGTATGACTTTGAGGTTTTTTATGCAAATTATCAATAATCATCGCTGCCTCTTTCTTTTTTTCTTTCTTTATCGAAGGTTGGCAACTAAACAGAAAATTTTTTGATCATTTGTCAAAGAAAAATTATTGGTAACCTTATCTCAAATATAGCACAGGTATTACGATAGAAGTAAAGCCCCTATAATACTGAAATAAGATGGACTAATTTCCTGGATGCCAGAACGATTGAATGTTGTATTTATATTATTTTTTGCTTCTCAATCAAACATACATATATATATATATATATAAAAAAAAAAAAAATATATAAAATAATATATATATATATATATATATATATATATATATATATATATATACATATATACATTTATGTATATATTATATATAATAATAATAATAATATAATAATAATAATAATAATAATAATAATAATAATAATAATAATAATAATAATATGATATACATATATAAAACATTTTCATTTCATACACCTTGCTAAACTCAAAATATATTCTTCAGCGTCTGGGACCCTGGCAGCTGTAACGCCAGGTAACATACATATAACTTATTCCTGACAACATTTATTCATCAACTGACATACTTCAAAACAAACGTCACTCACTATTAGGCTCTGGCATCTCCTCGGCCGTAGGATCGATCTGCAGGAAGTCCATGCATTCCTCCACCTCCGTGATGCATTGGGACCGAGTTGAGGGGCTTCCTGTGCACAGTTTAGTGGCTGGAGAGAGAGAGAGAGAGAGAGAGAGAGAGAGAGAAAGAGAGGAGGGGAGGCAATTTAATATTTTGTATTCATTGCAAGTTGCTTCAGACGAGGGGAAACAATTACACACATTAGTTTCATGGAGACACTTTCATAGAGAGTGCAATATATGTACATATATATGTGTATATATATATACACACACATATATATATGTATATATACACATATACAGTGTATATATGTGTGTAAATACACATATATATATGTATATATATATATACAATGTATACATATGTATGTATAGATATAAATATATTATACATATGTATATATATATATATATATATATATATATATAATATTCATCACCACAGATAAAAGAATGCGAGACTGGGTATAGGTTCTGACCGGTTTCGACTTTATTTATAATAGCTTAGGAATACAGTCGAAGTCGTTCACTTGTGGTGATGTGTGATAAAAGAAAATCACGTGTTAATGTGATTAAAACACACACACACACACACACACACACACACACACACACACATACATATATATATATATATATGTATGTATGTGTGTGTATTTATATATATATATATCTGTGTGTGTTTGTATATGTATTATGTATGCGTAGATTAACTGAACTGTTGAAAGTCCAACCTACTTACTGAACTGCTGAAAGTCCTACCTATTTAACTGAACAGCTACAATATCCACATATTTTATGAACTGTTAAAATTCCCACCCATCAACTGAACTGTTGCCTTACCATCCTATACCACGAACTGTTAAAAGTCTCACTCATCAATTTAATTGTTCAGATTGATCTAATAATGAAATGAACTGTTATTATTGACACTTACTTATCTGCTTCTTGACAGATTCCCTCACTAAAGGAGGGAGTTCCTGCGGCATTGCAGAAGTCAGGGAGGGAATGGTGGTTCCCACCACCAGCAGGAGGACTAAAAACTTCATTGTTCTTATTCAGGTGGAGTACCTGTCAAAGAGAAAAATGGATAGTTAGCCATCTGCTTCGAAGTCTTATTTTGTTCACGTTGAGTTACGGATACAAAAATGAGCAATTATCAACATACCCCGAAGACTTATTTTCGGGATTGGTTATTGTGAAGGAAAATTTAGGCAATTATCAACTTAATTCGAAGTCTTTTTAATAAAATAGAATAGAATATAGAATTTAGGGCAAAGACCAAGTGCTGGAACCCCTGAGGTCATTCAAGCCTGAAACGGAAATTGACAGTAAGAAGGTCTGAAAGGTGTATCAGACGAAAGAGGATGGAACGTCAGATTGAAGACAATAAGAACGAAAGTACAGTAAAAGGAATGAAAGAAGTTGCAGCTAGGGGCCGAAGGGACGCTGTAGGGACCCTTAAGTAATGCTTACAGTGCACCGCATGAGGTGCACTGATGGCACCACCCCTGTGGTTTAATAAGGTGAAGTTACTGAGAGATAAAATAAATTATTAATTATCTAGACAGTCATCAACTAACTTCGAGGTTTTTTTTTAAGTAAAGTTCTTGCAAGAAAAAAAAAACACAAACGAATTATTAAAATGCTTAGAAACATTGTTAGCAGTCTTCATAATATCATTCTAAGTTCTTATTTATTCTTATTTTTTTGTTTCTCGCTAATCATGTAATGATTTTTTTTATTTGAAATACAAAATCAAAGGTCAGTTTCAATGAATCCATATTTCTATCAAAACTTCCAGGTAATCTGCGTGCTACATTCCTGCCTTTATTTCAGTCATTATGTCTTGTTCAGTGGAGGATGTTTTATCTACACATATAATGCGAGTAATACAGAGCAATACGTAGAGAAATATATAATGCTAACAGTGCTTCTCTCTCTCTCTCTCTCTCTCTCTCTCTCTCTCTCTCTCTCTCTCTTTGAGTTTCGCCAATGCCAGAAGCTTCAAAATGAACTCATAATATACTTACACTTACATATCTATGAACTTATTTCTAAGTATTAAATGTGTATATGCCTATATTCAGCAAAATATTCATGAACGTTTCAGTTACTTTACAATTATGCCTTCATTAGCAATAAGTTCTATATTCGTAAATTTAAAGTAAAGCCTATTCAGTTAAAGGGGCGCTAATGATGAAATAAATAATTCAACTGTAAGCAAGCTTAGGAATCATGAAAGGAAAATGAACCTACACTCGCAGGAGAGAGAGAGAGAGAGAGAGAGAGAGAGAGAGAGAGAGAGAGAGAGAGAGAGAGAGAGAGAGAGACTCCCAGGTATAACAAATGAGATATGGCTGGGCGTAGGACCATGAAATAGGGCCTCAGCGATCAGGATACGCCCCGGGTGGAAGTACAAGTGGTGCGTGGGAACTTCCATACTCGCCAAAAAAAAAAAAAAAAAAAAATAAGAAAAATAAAACATAAAAAATAAAAAAGGAGAGATCCTGTTCGACCCCTTGCGAAATACGTAAAAGGAAATGACACGTCACATTTTACGTAATTGCGTGATGTTACGTTTTACCGGCCATGTTTACAAGATATATCAGGTTTAAACTATGTTCTCCGATGTATTCGGCCTTGACTAAAAGGCGATGTGTAAAATGAAAAATAAGAAAAATTAAATAAATAGAATATCGACGTAGTTAGATCTGCGGGTCTGTCTTTTCTTTGCTTATTTTCCGTATGGCTTTATGTTATTTTTCTCAACCTCATTTTGACATTCTTAAATTTAAATACGTTCTCCTGCAGAATTTATTCATTTTCTTATGCTATTTTCCTTTCATTTCTGCAACCTTCTTCTTTACTTACCTTCTCTATTTTACCCTTACTTTTCTACCCTTCCGAAATCCCGCTTAGTAAAGCCCTTTTCTTCATCAAGTCACCCCTTCTGTGCTACCCCTTTCCTCTTCAAGACCAGGCTAATAAATCTTTTCCGTCCATCGCCATTACTCGCCAAAGAACAGAAATTAGAAACCATTTAACCGGCTTCCCAATTCCCCTAAAACAATCCCTGCCTGCGGCGCTTGTGCGGAGTCATGACATCTTTACCAAAGTTCTTAAGATTGAGCCCGGCATATCTAGAGCTCGCACACACCAAGCACAATTACACGCGCTCAAAAACAAGAGCCCACTGCAATTATCGGCCTCAGGCGGCAACACGGGATCGTCGCACTTATAAGTGTTCTCTTGATACGAAACTGAAAAATAAACTCTTTTTGCGAAGCAAGCGCTGTCTTACACAGGGTTCAAAAGCCCATTGTCCGCTGACTCGTGTGATAAAAAGAATGTTCTTTTGAGGGAAGTTGATATAGATTATTGGCATTGTTATTGTGGTAAATACACAGTCGCTTAACATTCTGTACAGGAATGTGAATTTTCGGTTGAAGGAGAAAAACTCACCGGCTGTCTAACAGCCACCTCTTTGAGACCGATTGCAACAAGACAGAATCGGCCAGTCATCATCACGTGTGTATATGTATGTATATATATATATATATATATATATATATATATATATATATATATATGTGTATATGTATATATATATATATATATATATATAAATATATATATATATATATATATATATATATATATATATTTAAATATATATATATATATATATATATATATATTTAAATATATATATATATATATATACTATATATATATATATATATATATATATATATATATATATATATATATGCAAATTATATATATATATATAGATATATATCCAGTGCAAGAAATATCCACAATATCAGCCGCTTTGCATACATATACATACGACTCCAAATATATTATATATATATATATATATATTATATGACTCAAATTTTAACTGTGAGATCAAGAAAGTCTCCAGTGCAAGAAACTTCCACAATATCAGCCGCTTTGCATATATACATACGACTCAAATACTTACGTATCTGATCTATAATTATATGAAGGTATTACATGTATAGAAATTATATATATATATATATATATATATATATATATATATATATATATATATATATATATATATATATATATATATATATATATATATATATATATATATAACACGTTACATGAAATCTGGGCCCCGTTATCGAAATTCATTCCTTTGAACTCGTATTCAATACTCCATTTTTTTCTCTTTTTATGTGAAGGAAGATGTTATCGAAGCCCTCCGGGTCACGGCAGTTCCCGATTCGTTTTCTCTTTAAGAATCTCGGTTTCTCTGTCGTTAAAGTCTTTTTTTTTTCACTGAATCTTTTTTGGAAAGCTGCGAAGAATTGACAATAGGAGAAAAAAATTAAGTAGAAAAATAGGAAAAAAAAATTAAGTAGAAAAATTCTAAAAAAGTCGTCTTGTTGTCCGCCCAGTTGGCCACAGAACTTGATATAAAACTCATATAACTTCAAATCGCTTTATTCGCTTTGAAAGAATTGGCTATCACACCCGCCAGGTGAGAGACGTCAGAAAATTGGACCCCGAGTCGACTGACGAGGGAACATAAAACAAGAGTCCTGTCGACAAAAAAAAAAAAAAAAAAAAAAAAACAAGAAATCCAAGAAGCACCTAGAAACTCGCCAAGCAGCATGCGAGCTACCCTGCTTGTATCTAATACTTCTGATCGACTGGAATCCGAATCAAACTTAGGCGTTGGCCGGTAGCTGTAACCTGCTGCAACATCGGTTCGCTGGATTTTGAAATTTACCCTTGGCAACCGGAATTTCAGCAAAGTCACTGAGGTGCGAGGTCCAGCCAGACGACCTCTAATGTTATCCTTTTAATTTGATATCAAACGAAACTTGATTTTGTTATGCTTCTCTGAGCAATTTGTACATCCTCCGCAATATCTGTAATCATGGTTCTCTCTCTCTCTCTCTCTCTCTCTCTCTCTCTCTCGGGTTTAGGTGAGAACTTGTTTTCATAAAACATTGCCTGCAGCCGTTCTGATATTCTATCACAACCGCCGCGTTTCTTCGTTTTTTCATTGTCCTTGACTCCTTATTTTTTTTTCTCTTGATACGTAAAGTCACAACAAAACGGATATTTTCCTTTGGTCAAGACCTCATCCAGAGGCATAATAATATGATTCTCATTAAAGTAAGACTAAAGAGCAAGTCATTGGAATGTAGTTTAAAAAATCTCGCGCATAAGTAGTGATGCGTATGTAGTGATTTCAGGTTCAAAATTAGGAACTGAAAAAATAAACTTCAGAAATAGTGATATTTACATGAAAAATGCTTATTTTTTTCAGTCCATGGCATTTCCAGAATAAACGATTTTTTTTAATCGAGTAAAATAAAAAAATTAATGAATCAGGGGAAACTTTCCGAACTCGTTTTTAAGTCAGAAACTTTGGAGATGCCTAAACCACTGATACCCATTTAGCAATAAAATTCACACACAGTTCAAGCACAGGTCATTACTCTGGAAAACAAGTTTCTTTTGGCTGTGTTTTCCCAATAGGGGAGGCCATTCCAGGAAATATTTTCAGGTTCTATTGTAGCTGAGGTCACTAAGAGATTTTACTTTATACTTACCAGTCCAAACAAAGACGCAATCTTAAGATGCTCAGAGTGTCTGTTCAAACGACAAGCTGCTTAAGTGTCTGTTCAAACGACAAGCTGCTCAAAGTGTCTGTTCAAACGACAAGCTGGTCAAAGTGTCTGTTCAAACGACAAGCTGGTCAAAGTGTCTGATCAAACAACAAGCTGGTCAAAGTGTCTGTTCAAACAACAAACTGCTCAAAGTGTCTGTTCAAACGACAAGCTGCTCAAAGTGTCTGTTCAAACGACAAGCTGGTCAAAGTGTCTCTTCAAACGACAAGCTGCTCAAAGTGTCTGTTCAAACGACAAGCAGTACAGCGAAGTGCAAACACTTTTTAAGGCATTCCAGGGATAATTTCTTTTTCGAGAATTACCAATAAAGGGAACCCCCTCACTGGCTAAAGTTTACAATGACGCACATTTCTAAAAGAACCGTTTTTCTTCTTTGGTGTTCCAGGCTAAAGATACAGTTTCAGAATATAAAATAATGACAATAATAATGACATTATTGTTTTCTCTTCCCATTCATTTTCAAGACCAGAGAAACCTATTAGAATAAGCTAAATTTCATCTTTTTGGACTTCTGTCACCACATCAACTATAACTAATTCTATTTTTCTAAGAGACTCCCAGTTTTATCGATAAGCTTGATATATGCGCGTTCTTCCGTAAAGTTGAACACTGGAGATCTTTTATGTAATATTCCGGGAACGCTTAATTTTTTTCAAAATTAGTTTACAACCTCCAGTGAAAGCCAAATCGAAACACGTAACATTTTTCAACTTAATTCTAATCCTTTGTCCATAAAACGTATAAGCGCGAAAGTGGTCACAGAAACAAAATTTTAAAGTACCTTTGACTGCAGCTGGAATAAGAACAGAAATAGTTTTACAGTTAAGGAATGAAAATTAACAGACAGTATTTTTTGCGCCTTTTTGGCAGCAAGATATTAAATATTTGCGCAGTTCTTATGCACGACAACACTGGGTCACTATTTCAACATCAGGAACAATGCGCAACTTCGGGCATTTGACGAGTATGAACTTTCAAGATTTTAGAAAGGCATTTTAAGTCTCGCTACTAGCATTTATGTGCACAGCTATGATCAATACAAAAAAACTTCTTGGATATATAAAAACTTAACTTTTACTGTACTGAACAAAACACGTCGCGAGGTAAAAATTGCCTGACTTAAGACCGACTAATCAGAATATCACATTCATACATTTATACATACATACACATATATACAAGCAAACACGAATACTACGACTTATGACAATGATCAGTCACAAAACTTCTTGCATATCACAGTTAACCTCAAAACATAACAAGTAAACAGAAAGTCACTCCGTTTCGTTAACGCTGTATACTAAAACCATGAGCCTCCCTCGATCATTAAGCAAGCAATCAACACAGTTGTATCACCTCACAGTAAATCAGTCGCTACGGTGAACCCTCTAAACGAAACACGTACGGTACACACGGAGCGGAGCGTCCGACCGCCGTGGCGAACTTACCTTCGTCGGAGACCTGAATGGAAGCGATCCACGGACTGCCGTGTTTATAAGGCGATGGTCCTCGTTCAAGGTCACTGCGTCTAGAGGTTGTGACGACTCATAAAAAAAACGCATAAAATTTGGAGAAAAAAAAAAAAAAAAAAAGGATTCTGGACTCTTTAACCGGATCGACAGCAATAGGAAGAGTAGGGATGATATAGAGAAATTCTGGAGGAAGAGATCAGGGACGCCATACGTGGAGGAACAGCAATATTAGGACAGAAGATGGAAAATAAGAAAGACATTTAGGGCTTTGCGGCATCTTTCATGACATGGGAAAACCAAAGGAAAATGGAAACAGAGGCAGGAAGAGGAGGGAAGATTGGTTAAGTGCTTATGAAGGGGCGGGAAGGTTGGTTAAATTCTTATGAAGAGGAGGGAAGGTTGGTTCAGTGTTTATGAAGAGGAGGGAAGATTGGTTCAGTGTTTGTGAAGAGGAGGGAAGATTGGTTAAGCGTTTATGAAGAGGAGGGAAGATTGGTTAAGTGTTTATGAAGAGGAGGGAAGATTGGTTAAGTGTTTATGAAGAGGAGGGAAGATTGGTTAAGTGCTTATGAAGAGAAGGGAAGATTGGTTCAGTGCTTATGAAGAGGAGGGAAGATTGGTTCAGTGCTTATGAAGAGGAGGGAAGATAGGTTAAGTGCTTATGAAGAGGAGGGAAGATTGGTTAAGTGCTTATGAAGAGGAGGAAAGATTGGTTAAGTGTTGTAAAGGAGGAAGATTGTTAAGTTAGGAGGAAGGTAGTTATGAAGAGGAGGGAAGATTGGTTAAGGTGTTTATGAAGAGGAGGGAAGATTGGTTAAGGTGTTTATGAAGGGGAGGGAAGATTGGTTAAGTGTTAGTGAAGAGGAGGGAAGGTTGGTTAAGTGCTTATGAAGAGGAGGGAAGATTGGTTAAGGTGTTCATGAAGAGGAGGGAAGATTGGTTAAGTGCTTATGAAGAGGAGGGAAGATTGGTTAAGTGCTTCTGAAGAGGAGGGAAGATTGTTGCTTATGAAGAGGAGGGAAGATTGGCTTGCTTCTGAGAGGAGGGAAGATTGGTTAGTGGTTAGAAGAGGAAGGGAAGATTGTTAGTGCTTACTGAAGAGGAGGGAAGATTGGTTAAGTGTTTATGAAAAGGAGGGAAAGATTGGTTAAGGTTTATAAAGGAGGGAAGATTGTTAGTGTTTTGAAAAGGAGGAGATTGGTTGGTTTATGAAGAGGAGGGAAGATTGGTTAAGTGTTTATGAAGAGGAGGGAAGATTGGTTAAGGTTCATGAAGAGGAGGGAAGATTGGTTAGGTGCTTATGAAGAGGAGGGAAGATTGGTTAAGTGTTTATGAAGGGGAGGGAAGGTTGGTTAAGTGTTTATGAAGAGGAGGGAAGATGAGGAAGATTGGTTAGGTGTTTATGAAGAGGAAGATTGGTTATGTTTATGAAGGAAAAGGTTGGAGTGTTTATGAAAAAGGAGGAGAAGATTTTAAGGTTCATGAAGAGGAGGAAGATTTTAAAGTGTTTATGAAGGAGGGAAGGTTGGTTAAAGTGTTTGAAGGAGGAAGGTTGGTTAAGTGTTTATGAAAAGGAGGGAAAGATTGGTTAAGGTTCATAAAGTGGAAGATTGGTTAGTGTTTGGGGAAAAAGGTTGGTTAAGTGTTTATGAAGGGGAGGGAAGGTTGGTTAAGTGTTTATGAAGAGGAGGGAAGACAAGAGAGAAAAAATGGATTAAGCGGAAATTGATGAGTTTTGGGTGGGTAAATGAAGACGGAAAGAGGGTGTATAATGAGTAAAGTGGAAAAAGGAAAATAAGTCAAGATAGTAATAGAGAAATGAGAAAATTCTCGAAAGGGGAGAAGCACATTAAGGAGAAAGAACGCAGAAAGAGAACAATTTGAAGAGAATGAAAGAAATGAAGAGCGAGGAGGATAAGGAGGGGGAGGAAAAGATAATGTAATGAAGACGAACACAAAAAAAGACTCACAATAGTACAGGGAGAAATAAGCAGCATTAATTAAGTCTAAAAAGAACAGATAATGGGAGAGACGGGGATTTTACCTTTAGATCGGTCCCACCCGCCCCTCCTCTGGGGATGTTTGGAGTCGGGTGGGGTGGGTATTACTGTCATGAGAGAGAGAGAGAGAGAGAGAGAGAGAGAGAGAGAGAGATAGGCTAAAAGCAATGAAGGTAGGTTACAATAAGGGCAATACATTAATAAAAATAGAAGACAAGGAGGATGGAAAGGGCGAGTTAAAATAATGAAAACATATATTACAATAAGAGAGATGAATTAATACCAATGAAAGAAGACAAGAGCGACAGATGGAGAGACAGAGAGAAATAGCTGGAAGAGGACAATGATGAGAAGAAGAAGAACGCTCGAAGAAGAATGCAGCAGAGTGACAAAGGAAAAGAGACAATGGAAAGAAATAGGACCAAGAATAATGGAAGTGAGACCGATACGACATCGAATGGCTTCCAGAACGGCGATTGCCTCCCAGAACCTGTTGTTGTCCCTGGAAGCGAAATTCCAGGCAGACATTGCTCCTTGGACGAGCGTTGACATCTCGCAATACCAGTGAAATGTCAGGCTGGTCACTGCCAGTGATGGAAATCCTCTTCGTAGAAATAGTCTGAGTTCAGAAATAGAAACTTTTTCGTTCTCTTTTTTTTTTCTCTCCCTCCTAAGTGTTCTTGTACTTGCTAAGAGAACGAGATTGAAATCTTACCAAATGAAATGATACAAGAAGAGAGAAAGAATTACTTGCTGTTATTATATACGAGGAGGAGAAGATGAAACCTTGTCAGATGTCATATTACGAAAATGGAAAATGGAATGAGGAAATAAGTAGGATATGAGATTTGAATGCAATGTCCAATGGCGTAGAAAGCTGGATAGCTGGAGGTTAAAGGGTTCGTGCCCGCTGAGAAGATCCACTTAAGAATGGTAAAAGTTTACGGTCATTAAGATAACCCATTCATGATAATTGGGTCCCTAGACGTTAAAATGGCGTTTTCCATGTATGTCCAAGTAATAAATGAGTGCTAAAGGTGTCATCAAGATTAAAACGGTACAATTACGTTAAAAGCTTGTATGGAGTGTAACTTAGCCCAGTATGTGAAATAAAAGCTTAAACCTTTAACCGAAGCAAATAGAAAAAAGATTTTTACGGAAGTTTTAGCGAGCGCATAGACGTAAAAATAACATTTTGCGTAAAAGGGACCATGGCAATTCAGATGCAAAAGCAACAATAATAATGAAATGTCCCATGGAAATTAAAATGGTATGCACAAGTTAAAAGTATTCCAAGGACGTTACAACCATCCACAAACATTAAAAAAGGGTCCACAGGAATGAAGAAGGTCCAGTCCATTAATGTCAAAAGCTTCCACAGACGGACAAATCGCCCAGAGTTTATGGTTACTAAATACAGTCCAAAACACACGTAATGGCCCGCGAAACTCATGGCTATTAAAAGGGTCCTTGAAGGTCCATCAGCTCTGGACACGAATTTGTTTTCGTCAGCGGAAAAGCTGTTTTCTCTTTTCATCAAGGATTCCCGAATCAGAGACAAAGGCTGAACGCTGCAATGATGGAAGCATCCACAAAAAGATAGATGGTCAAGGATGCCTTCGCTCTGGCGACTGGGCCGTTTTTGTGTGAGCTCAAGAAAACGATAGGAAGTGTGCACCGACTATCCGCAGGGGCAATGGACTGGAAAATATTTTGAAAAAACTCATGCAAGATCATGAGTTCATGACTGCAAGGTTTATATAAATACACACACACACACACACACATAATATAATATAATATATATATATAATATATATATATATATATATATATATATATATATATATATATATATATATATATGTGTGTGTGTGTGTGTGTATGTGTGTGTGTGTGTATGTATGTGTGTGTCTGTGTATCTATATGTATATATGAGTGTGTGCGAGTTTGCTTGAAATCAACAGAATATTTGATATATAAATGCAATGTATCACAGGGGAAAATGTGTTGATCTCCTCAATGGAATAGACTATGAACGTAAAATGATGGTAGCCCACCCATTTTGAACTGCCTAACACACATAAATAGCGATGGGTTTAAATATAATGGGGACAAAAATCCACCAGCGATTCTTCCTATTTAAATGTTTTTCTGGCCAACGGAATAAAGTAAAGGAATCATTTTTCACATACACGAGTTTAAGAGCGTTACGTAATGTAGCCCTGAGGATGCTCATGATGAAAGAGATATAATTAGGAACATAGACAAAGCATTAAAATATACTGATTCCGTATAAGGCAATGCGTTAGGAGCGGTAATAAGAACTTTTTTTATGATAACAACAGAAAGACTTATAAAAACAAAAACCTGCGTTAATACCATGTAGGAATAATTCCGATGTGATTCCCCATCTCCTTAAGAACTTCGGGGTTAATGTAGCATTTAATAAAACAACAATAAACGGATCCGTAAAACAACCCTCCCGACAATATTAAAGGCTTTGTATGTCATATACCATGTAAGTCGAGTGGCAATTTTTATATTGGTACGGATAGAAAATCATTGGAAAAAAAAAAGAATAGAACAGCATAAAAAATGTACAGGATATGCACAGGTGAAGTGTAATTTCCAGTTCACGTCAGCTAAAACAACCAGGCCATCAATTGTACATGAGCTTAACAAATAGCTTATTCCAATAATATACTGGAGAGAAACCTGAACTTCATTTTTATTTTAAATGAAAGCTATTGCCAGAATCTGAATATCAGCCAGAGAATGTAAAAACTCTTTCCATTTATTTCAAAAGAAATATATAAAATGTATAGATTTTAAGGGAACTAGATTACCTGGGCATTTCTTATGTTTCAAAGGAAATATATAAATGCACAGATTTTAAGGGAAGTAATTTACCAGGGCATTTCATATATTTCAAAAGAAACATATAAAATGCATAGATTTTAAGGGAAGTAATTTACCAGGGCATTTCATATATTTCAAAAGAAACATACAAAATGCATAGATTTCAAGGGAAGGAGTTTACCTGGGCATTTTATATTTCAAAAGACATATATAAAATGCATAGATTTTAAGGGAAATAGATTACCTGAGCATTTTTCATATTTCAAAAGAAATATATAAGATGCATAGGTTTTAAAAGAAACAGTTTATCCATACATTGATAAATAAGGTAGGTAAATAGAGACTGACCTCTGACACAAATTACTGCTCCTCCCCTCCCCCCTTTTTTTTGTACTTACCAGGTGTGAATATTTTTTTCCAAACGTTTGTTTGTTTGTGTGCACTATCAGTTTAGCATATGTGTTAGAAATAATTTCTACCACTGTGAATCAATTCTCTTGAAGTTGTCTTATAAAATTAAGGACAAGCTCGGTCAGGATTTACATAAAGTGTTTCATTTCCCTTGTGGTATATCTGCGTGTATGTATGTATGTATATGTATATATATATATATATATATATATATATATATATATATATATATATATATATATATATGAATGCTTTATTGTAACACAACAGTATAATATGAAGATAAAGGTTCATAAAACACTATTTGAACGTTGCAGCCATATATTTCGAGCACTTCCTTCTGTGTTACTTGTTCACTGGTAAAAAATGGACCGATCACATGCCTTGTATATATACTCTTGTAACATATCATCTGTCCGTATTTTTACCAGTGAACTAGCATGAAGGAAGTGCTCCAAATATAAGGTTGCAATGCTCAAATAGTGTTTCATGGGTCTTATATATATATATATATATATATATATATATATATATATATATATATATATATATATATATATATATATATATATATGTATATATATATATATAATATATATATATATATATATATATATATTGTGTGTATATATATGCATGTACATTTATGTATATATTCATATTGTGTGTATGTATACACATATATGCGTGCGTGCTCTTGTGTCTGTCTGTTTGTCTGTAAGCTTACCTGTCTGTGTGTGTGTGTGTGTGTCTGTAAACAGATCATATCCACGCCATATGCGCATGTAAAATCAGGAAGCCTCCGCAACAGCCACCATTATTTGTCACGACGATTGAATGGTGCAAAAAAAAAATATAATGAATAGAAATTACAGATAACGGAATCACATCCATTCCACCTGTAATCTGGCAGGTAAATATAAAGTAGTTTTTGGAGTGACTTTCCATTCGCAGCTTATTTACGAGAACGCCAGGGTTCTGGGACTCAGCACAGCGAACAAAAGGCGTCGATGACCTTTGCGGTAATGACGCCACACCATTCGGACAATAAATCAGTACGATCGGGAAAAAATTACTCCAGAAGGGATAGCTACGATGACAGAACACACTACTTCTAGCTGTTGTTACACACGCACGCACGCACACACACACACACATACATATATATATATATATATATATATATACAGTATATATATATATATATATATATATATATATATATATATATATACATAATATACAGTATATACATGTATATATACATGTATACATATATATATATATATATATATATATATATATATATACATATATATATAATCACTTCAACACGTGATTTGTTTATCGCACATCATCACAAGTGAAGAAATGAGCCCTTCGTCAATGGCTTGGAAATGAAGTCGAAACCGGTCCGACAACAAGTCTTTCATTTTTTACCTGTGATGATGTGTGATATGTATATATATAATGTATGTGTTTATGGTGGGTGTGTGTGTGTGTGTGTGTGTGTGTGTGTTTGTGTGTGTGTGTGTGCGTGTGTGTGTGACTACTGGAAGACAGACTACTGGAAGACAATACATCTTCGCTTATCACCATGAAAGGCAATCTGAGATTGAAAACTTCTATGCGATTTGTGTCATTGACGTTTCATCTGAACAAACAGCAGCCAGTTTCCAATTACTTGAAAAACACATCAGTGACAATACCCAAAAACGAAGTAATAACAACATTCCAACTTCCAGATCCTAGATCTGGATCCACGCCAAAGACCTAACCAGTTGTTCCCTGAAACAAGGTAAAAAAAAAAAAAAAAAAAAAAACATATATATATATATATATATATATATATATATATATATATATATATATATATATATATATATATATATACTTTTTTTATTTAGTTTGATAGCTTTTAAGTCACCGTACGGACAGACAGACCGGCAGACACTAACCTTAACAAAAAACCTACCGTCCTTGACTGAGGTAAATATAGGCTTAGTACCTCTTCACTATATATGGTTCTAGGTACTATCATTGCAGGAGGGCTTGCCAGTGTTCTATACACAGTAGGTGCCCGGCGACGTGCTAAAATCAGCAACAGGGTGCAATAACAGTGAGATTTTTTGTGGCGTTCAAGTTAACATCTTTTTTTCTCACTTTTCTTCGTAATAGTACACGTAGTTAGAGAGCTATATGTCTATCATACACACACACACATATATAAATATATATATACATATATATATATATATATATATATATATATATATATATATATATATATAATATATATATATACATATATATATTATATGTATATGTATTATACCAATATATGTATCAGTAGGCCCACTATTATTCCCAGTTATATGTAGTACCATACCTGGATCCGATCCTACCCACTCTGCATCTGAGTGGATGTAGGGTTGGTCTGTAAACTGAACATATCTACTATCTGTAGGCCGAGCGGCGAGCGGGTCAAGACGAAGTTTCCAAAGTATTTGCAGAAATGATCTGGTTCCCAACGTTTTACTCGCCCTGTGAAGCAGTTTTTTTTATTAGAAAAATACATTAATGCAGTTTTACAGTTATTTCACATTATTTACGTAATTTTACAATTATAACTTTTTCTTCCCAGGAATACAATATGTTCACATACATGAATGAAACAAAACAACACTGGTAATATCATAATCCCTAAATTCTGAGTGAGTTATATTCCATGATTTAATGATATAATATACGACAGTTATCACAATTACAATTTCTGCAATATTTTTAGCCCTTATAACAATTCTTATAACCTTCCAAGTAATACTTATAACCTTGCCTAATTTTCATGACAAGCCCATGGCACTTAGTAGAATATGAATTTTTATTTTTAAATATAGTCACTCAAAAACAGTAATTAATGTACTAAGCGGGAATATTCTTGGCCTGTAAATTCCATGTCAGTGGTCCAAGTCCGCAAAGAAGCTTGACTTATCTATTTCCTGGTGCTAATTCCCTTGCTGGGAAAGAAAACTATAAAACCAAATAACAGCAGGGAACTTCTCATTAAAACAGGAAGGTAACAGACGTCATAACAGCCGGCTAGCAGCAACAGGATCAGGAAAGAGATATCCAAATCACTCACGGCGTCAAAGTCAGGGGCGTGGAGCAGAGATCACACAATGGTCTATTCTACTAAATGACCTTCCGAAATGTTCTGTTTGCCCTTTTTTGCGCAAAATTGGCTTTAGTCTCGCACAATATCATGACAATAACGATTTTCACGACGGAAATGCTGCAAAATATATACATAAACTTCAGGCCAAATGGTGACTGAACAGCGAGTAAGCTTGTTCAAAAAGAGACACCCTGGACTAACTTGTGGTCGACGTTTATTTATTCCAGTCAACTTTTGATCTACAAGAGAAATTTTACCTTTTCCAAATTAAGGGCTCTGTTTAATCAGTCTGTCCCTACGTGAAGGTAGAGGAGTCTATACAGATTAATAATCGATCTGTTTCAAGATTTTAATAAAACATTTGGCACTACCAAAGGAGAATTTTAAGTTCAGTTTGATACTCTTGAAGATTACCTTAGAACAGTACCTATGTTCGTACGATACGCATGCACAAGGGGGTGGGGGGGAGAGAGAGAGAGAGAGAGAGAGAGAGAGAGAGAGAGAGAGAGAGAGAGAAAGAGAGAGAGATTACGTTTTTAAGAAGGATGTGCAATGATGAATTATTCATACTCCAAAAATTTTCCATAATCAGGAAGACGTAAATAACTGTTGCATGCGTGCGCGTGTGTTCTTTTGTGCGTTTGCGCATTAAGTACGCGTATATATATAAATGCACTATTCTAGGAAACTTTATAATCCCAGTGACTTACAAGGTAACGCGTAAAATCATCCAAAACCACTACAAAATAACCCCTGTATGTCACCACCACAGACCAGAACAGTAGGAAGTGACAATGCCAGCGCTGATACCTTAGAAATTGTCCGTGTGTGCGTGTGTGTATGTATATATATACACACATATATGTATATATACATATATATATATACTATATATATGTATATTATATATATATATATATATATATATATATATATATATATATATATATATATATATATATATATACGTAGAAAATGTCTAAAAATCTAAAATCATCGAAGCTAATTATTGCAAAAGATTTCTGTGTCTGAGTAGGACATACCTGCAACGCGTGAGGGATTTATTTTTATTCTCAGCGTTTTGCTTTTATTTTCCTGGAGAGACCATTCGGATTCCCATATTTATTCGCTGATAATATCCCAAACCTATGGGAAAAAACTCACGGGAGATGCTCATTACCCACGCAAAGCAACACTCATGAATCGACGATATCGATCTTGACAAAATATAATTTTTTCCTGAAGCCGTAGTATCATCTGTGCCTACTGTATATCAGTTTTAACAGTAGCAATCACTAAAGATTTCAACAATCAAGAAGAAAACAAGCGAAATTAGAGGCTAATCCACGAGATCTTACATTTCTGATGCGAGGTTCAATGTTTCGCAGAATAATCGAAATGAGACATAATTCTTTCTGGTTTGCATTTTATGAGGTAAACTTCTGATGTGTCAGCTGTTATCCCACGTAATTTGGCCCAGGAAATTTTCCAAGGTCAGCGGTATCAACTGAGCATGCTGAAATGTCAAGTTGTACATGATGATAATTGAAGTTTTATGATGATTCAGCGAGGCCAGTGAGTAAGTTTGTCGTATAAACTAGCTCATTCAAACTCCTTAGTCCTTACTTTTCTTTTAAATCGAGATAAAAAAAGGAAAAGAAGAGAGAGAGAGAGAGAGAGAGAGAGAGAGAGAGAGAGAGAGAGAGAGAGAGAGAACTTGGTAACAACTCAACTATGAAGTGGCCTTTTCGACGCGCAAGATAAGAAAACATATTAGTAAAAAACTTCATGAACGAATATTTTGTCGACGAAGCTAAGTATATTATGCACTGTGACCACACATCTAATCTAAAGATACGTAAGTCATTTTGAAGTAAGTGTTAAGGTAAAGTGTGTTGTTGCTATTGTTGTTGCTGTTATTGTTAGATCAAGATGTCTCATGTCAACTGCCAAATTCTTGGCACTGGCGATTATCGGGACCAGGCCAAAGTCAAGATTCCTTGCGTGATTAGAATACCCAAGGGCTCTTCAAACGTTGCTGGGCATTGTACACTAGTTGCTGATCAGCTGTCGCCAACGCGGGTAATGAGACGTGAAAATTATGATTTTTTTCATTATTTCCATCTGCCCTTATCGTGGTGAAGACTCAAACACACAGATAAGCTCGTATAGGGACATGATATTTATTTAAGTATTCAGTATTCAAGTTTATTTCGAGAACAACAGAAAGTACCCGACAGAATTACCAGCCTCAGGAAACATTCCATTAACCTTAACTAATTAACAGCTGTTAATGGTAATGGTTACTGGCATAAATGTCAGTCAAAGCAAAAGAATAGAAGCGAAGGAAAAAATGCCGAGAAGGGAAATTTGCTCATTTGCCTCAGAGCAATAGCGAGTAAAGGATGGCGATTTAGAAGTGAGGATGGAAAACAATAAACAAGAGAGTCTGTTAAGATAGCAAATGAAAGCTAGAAGCTATTTTTAATGAACTTTTGTGTAAAATCCATCGGCCATAGATGAAAAAAGTAACAAGAACCTTCATTAAAATGCATGCCTCTGCAAATGCAGGTCAGAGTGTACTCTAAACATTGAATGCAAAAAACTCATTATGTATGGCCCAAAAACACGCAAAATAGTACGGATGCCGCAAATATGTAGTCCCTTATGAGGCATTTAAATTAGCGAATTCTCACACAAGGTCAACTCTGAGTTAATTTCACCCGAAAATCTCTCATGTCAAGAAGGTCACCAAATGAATACATGTGCCAAGTTTCATCGAATTCTGTTCGCCCATTTTCTAGATATCCTGTTAAAAGAAACACGCATAGATGTAAAAACATAATCTCTACCCAACTTTGCTGGCAAAGGTTTTGATCTTTGGTCTGAAACATACTTTAGTGATAAACCTTGAATTTCAAATTACTTCCTTATTTTCAGACTTCATCCTCGTTATTCTTAGAGAGAGTCCACAATTCAGCAAATCATGTCATAAACAAACATCGGCAACTTTTCACCCACATATCACAAACAGGTTGAATACACGTCAACTACCTCTTGGTAGTCCTAAACAGTGTTTCATATGGCTATTCAGTATTTTCCAAGGATTTGTTCTCCGATTACAGTTACTGAGTTCTTTTCAACCTGTTCGGGATATGTGTGTGATAAATTGCAGACATGTGCTTATGCCAAGTTTTACTATGGTGCGGACACATTTTAGTCTGTATTTGAATCTGATTTCGAAGTTAAAGAGACTTGTATCTTTTCAGATTTAGCAATCACTGGATGCTGTACGATCCCTTATAACACTAAAGGTCCGAAAATATTCTGCATTGACTTAAAATTCCAACATTAATGCTTGCATGAATGGAGTTATGACGAACATTACTTCTCATGGAGTGTGTGCAACTTGGTCTCCTCAGCAAAACGGCTTTTTTTTTTTCATTCAGATCAGCGATCATGTTACTGAAGCCTTTGATGTGCGTGCCTGAGTAAGATCAGCAGGTGCCATGGGTCATCTTGCCCCCCACCCCCTTTAGATAAAACAACTTCCTTCACGACCAACATAAAAAGATGCCTAACAAGCGGGGCTCATGTAGCTTCTGCCAGAACTGGTTTGGAACCTTCTTCTGCACAACATAATGTGTATATACACAACTAAGCCCTTCTTTCGACGGGAGGTCCCTCAGTATGGTGGGCTAACCCGTAGTCTTATTCATACTAGTGGGCGAGAGTTCGAATCCCACACAGCATAAAGAATAAGCGTCATTAATCTGCCCTCGGATTCATGACATGTAACGAGTATATTATATATATATATATATATATATATATATATATATATATATATATATATATATATACATATGTATGTGTATTGTGTTTGTGTAAAAAAGCGCTTAGTCCCAATAATGAACGTGGATCAAGAAAAAGAAAGAAATAACAAAACAGAAGAAAATTATACATCATCAACTTCAAACTCATATACTTCCAGTCCATCTCAATTCACATAACCCAGTAATTCATCAATTCATCTCAGAAACTCCAAACTTTTCTTTCTCACTTGAAATTCAACATCCACACTTCATTCCATAAAGGAGGCGCTGGTTCAACGCTCCCTTCATACATTCCAGCATGTACTTCTACAGGAAAATGGATCTTCCTCTCTAATAGTAAAATGACGTACAGATTAAAACGAATAGAATACACACACACACATATATATAAATATGTATGTATATATATATATATATATATATATATATATATATATATATATATATATATATATATACATATATACAGTATATACATACATACATACATACATATATATATACGTGTATACCCGTATACGTACAACCGGAAACGATAATTGAGCAGAACCAAATACCAATCGGATGAGTGGAAATGGCAAATTGCTTCTATATTATGGTCCCGCCTAAAGGTGATTTTTCTAGTATGAGTAATGCCGGACGGCTCCTGCGATTTGTCTTTAGTCTTAGAACTTTTTTTTTCTTCTTTTTTTTTTTAGCCACACAAAAAACAGACGTCCTTTAGGCAATGTCCTTGGCTGAACAGGAGTTATTTATGTCCCGAAAGACCTGGTGCTGGTCTCTCTCTCTCTTCTTTCCTTCTTTCTTTCTTCTTTCTTTCTTCTTCTTCTTCTCTTCTTTCTCTCTCTCTCCTCACTCTAGAATTATATAGGTTGACGGGGGGAGTCTTATGTCCTCTTTTTATACGATTTACTGTATTTGCGTATACGCATGTTGAGATGCATTATTAAACTTGCAATGTTTCTCCTATTTTTTTTTTTATAAACAGGTCTCCAGAACAAGATCACAATTGGACAGTTAGACCCACCTTATGTCACTGTCAGATTTATATATATATATATATATATATATATATATATATATATATATATATATATATATATATAGAGAGAGAGAGAGAGAGAGAGAGAGAGAGAGAGAGAGAGAGAGAGAGAGAGAGAGAGAGAGAGAGCAGCTGTTGTTTTATTCTTCAGTTAACTGCTGAATCAAGAATGAATACCTGCTCCGAAAACTTCCCCATCACCTGGTGTTTCATGTGCATGCAAAAAAATCTTACATGTACAGTATATTAATTTCCAGCGGAACACACAATACACATACTCTAAATTTCGAAGAGGGAGATGATTCACGATGATTCATCTAACTGCTTTAAACATTACGAAAGCCCGACATATTTCATAAAAAAATTTCGTGATTTACAGACCGGAATCTACTTGTAATAAACTTCGCGTGAAAAAAAAAGGATAAATAAATATACCCATGAAATAAGTAACTGACTGTCAATGGTTAGTAATCGTCCCGTCTCCCGCCCCTCTCCCCCCCTACCCCTGGTTTGGATTGGATGCGCCATTATCGAAGTCATTTCCCGTGGAAATGTGCTGCAACACCCTGAGAACATTTTAGTGAAGTTCTAAAGCGGACGCGTGTACGTTCAGAGCAACGAGAGAGCCGTTCATTGACAAAGGAACGTAAGACGTGCACTTACCTTGGCAACCTTCGTGCCTTCCCGTGCGGTGCTGGGTCTCTTTTGTGCTCTCAGTTTCACCCACGATGGAAACCAGTTGTTCCCAGATTGTTGCACGCACATTGAGACTGGCTCCCTGTCGCACCTAAGTTATTCCCTGTTGTAATCTTTAGGCCGATCTCCGTTCTGCGGGAAATAGTTTATGTCTGGCGGGACGATGTAATCTTTTTGCGTAGAAAAGAATGCTTTTGTAGTCCCCTCTCTACGTTTTATTAGAAATCATTATCTTTTTCGGCTGACCTTGAGGGTAAATGTAGGCCTATTGTTGCGACTCACCTTGACGACACAACTAGGCCTACTAAGTACGCATTTGGTTTGTCTGCTTACTTTTTCTCCAGAACGTCCTCCTATAGAACTCTTATTCATATTTTGTTTTATTTCTGGTCATGAGAATCTCTGAGGACGTAGGTCATTTTGATCTTCCGGGAAGTTTGATATTAAATTAGGTTTTTAATCACAGTGGATTTCAAATGCTAACGCAGGACTTCTGAACTTCTGCTATAGCTGAACTTTGAAAGCATTGTAATATCCAACTGACTGAAAGGAAGTGAGTGGGCCTATGTGGTATTCCTTTGCATAGAATACTTGGCAGTAATAGTAGGAGTGGGAATATATTAAGATCCAAATGATGATGTGAAGACAATGTTGATGCTATCAAGCAATCAGAACGACAAACATTTTAGGTACCTTTAGTGTATGCTCTCATATCCCTTGTATGTGTGCATGTAAAGCATCTTACATACATTGCAAAGGCAGCTAAATTAACGAAAAAGTTGCCCAGTACAACATTTGACTGAAAAAATACATAAATATTTTATATGCGTGGTCACTCTTACTGAATACAGATGTATTTGAACAACTACCAGATAATAATTTAACTTTAAATACATGATTTCAGATATTTTTGTTGCATCATTTCCTACATAAGTCTAACAAAACAGATTTGGCGCATGACATGGAAACCGGCAAAATACTCCAGCTTTCGAGAATAAAAGATTCATGGCTGTGGATCGCCACCACACTTCCTCTGCCGAATAGTAACACGCCAGGCTTCGCATTCCGTCGGATAATGAGTGGCCCGAATCTCTTAAAATAAGAGCGAACTTGTCGTCACGTTTAAGAAGGAATGCAATAAAAATCATCCGTCTTTTCTTGCAGTAATCAACCTTGATTTGGGTTTCTTCGCTGTATATAAAGAAAAATGACTTGAACTGCGCACGCAACCGGCATGAGCATGTATGGCTGGCTGCCTTTGCTCGTCAACAGTCCATCCAAGCCAAGGCCTCGGGAAATTCGCGCCAAAACTTGGGACAATAAATCATTTGACATTGTTACTCATTTTTTCATCTTTTTATTGTCAAGTCTTTTCTTGATTTTTTAATGTACTAATATACTCAGTTTAGTCTCGCAAAAGTTCAATACCACCGACTAATTTTTTTTTTTACAGAACTGTGGCGTAGACGATAATTGGGACGTTTGACAGTTAAACCAAATTTATATTCTTAAGAATATGTTAATATCAAAAGTGACATTAGGGGAAACGCTACAGAAATGAATGAAACAATTTACAATATACGTATAATATAATATAAATATACATAGGAGGTTTAAGTACAAAGAAGGATAAAAAGTAAGTGAAAATATGTATCTCAAACATAAAATTTTCCATCTTCATATTGCGCGTAATAATAAGACAAACTTTTAATACAAATATCAAGATTCTTGTAAACTATGTATAATGTTTATTTTTAAATAACAATCTTTGTTGCAAGATACATTTCTTATCTATTTTATCGCCCGTAGGGGAGAAATGCCGTCAATGCGCCTCATGCGGTGGACTGTAGGAATTACTTAAGGTTCTTTGCAGCATGCCTCCGGCCCCTAGCTGCAACCCCTTCCGTTCCTTTTTGTCCGCACCTGCAGGTCTCTCTCTCTTCCATCTTACTTTCCACCTCTCCTAACAATTGATTCTGTAGTACAACTGCGAGGTTTTTTCCTCCTGTTACACCTTTCAAAACTGTCAATTTCCCTTTCACCGCTGAATGACCTCATTGGTCCCAGTGCTTGGCCTTTGGCCTAAATTCTATATTCAATTCAATTCTATCTATTATATCAAGAAAAAAAATTTCTCTCAGTTACAGTCTGTTTGTAACTTGTAAACTAGATATTTTTTATAAAGTTTCACATTCAAACTTTATTTTTTTTTTTCATTTCATGGAATCATATCTGTAAAATGAGATACATCAGCGTTTACATCTAACTTTGTTGTTACGGTAGAGGTATTTTGCAAATTGAAACAGTAAATCTAAGGATACAGTATATTAATGCTAGTGACTGCGGAGACGTACCGGGCGAATGAAAACGAAACTTAACTATTTTCTCTCTCTCTCTCCCAAAACGTTAATACTGCTATAAAAAGAATGCTGTTGAAAATAATTTTATTGTGTGTTAACAATAAAACATCCAAGCAACAATGTATTTGTAGATTTCGTAAATCTTCGTTTTCATAATAATAATAATAATAATAATAATAATAATAATAATAATAATAATAATAACAATAATAATAATGAATATGATAAATTGCAAATATTAAAAAAACTTAATAATAATTTTTAACAGTAACAATACGGATGATGACGACAATGTTGATAATGAAAGTGACGATGGTAATAAACATAAAATAAAATTATTATTTTGTCACTCAGCCGAAAGAAAGTTGTTACTGAAAGCGACGGATGAACGGACGAGCATAAACAGACGTTGGCTGACAAATCTAATTTAAACAAGTTTTAAATACAATATTAGTGTTTTATTATGATGTATTTATATAAATGTAAATGGACAAACAAATCATAAATAAAACTATATATATGGGTGTGTAGGTATATATATATGTATGTATATATATATATATATATATATATATATATATATATATATATATATATATATATAAACATATACATATATATACATCTCTCTCTCTCTCTCTCTCTCTCTTCTCTATATATATATATACATATATATATATATATATATATATATATATATATTATATATTATATATATATATATATATATATATATATTATAATAAGTGTGTGTGGAAATGGACATATATAGAGTTTAAGCCAACAGCCAAGCACTGAGACCTATGAGGTCGTTCAGCTGAACGGGAAACTGAGACTAGAAAGGTTTGAAAGGTGTAACAGGAGGAAAACCTCGCAGTAGCACTATGAAAAAATTGTCAGAGAAGGTGGATAACAAGATGGAAGAAAGAGGATAGGAATGGAGACAGAGCAAAAGGAACGAAAGGGGTTGCAGCTAGGGACCGAAGGCACGCTGCTTAGAACCTTAAGAAGTGCCTACAGTGCACCTCGAGAGGCGCACTGACGGCACTATCCCCCTAAGAGGATAAGTATGGCGATGGTAATAAACAAACTGATATTTTTATCTTCTTCGAATCAGCTGAAAGTTACTCAAGTGATAAATGAATTTGGACAAGCATAAATAGACACTGGGTGATATATATATTCTATCAATACACGTTTTGAATACAATACAGGCTCTGGATATTATTATTTTATGGGTGATAATTTTTACTTAACTTTGTAATGCATGTCCTCTAATATATATATATATATATATATATATATATATATATATATATATATATATATATATATATATATATATATATATATATATATATATAAATGTATATAGGCTTAGTATATATATATATATGTACATATATATGTGTATGTATATATATTTTATATATATATATATATATATATATATATATATATATATATATATATATATATATATATATATATATATATTATGTACACATTTATATATACATATACTGTATACACATATGTATGTATATATATACATATATATATATGTATGCGTGTGTGTATGTGTTTATGTATGTGCGTGTCACAGCACTGTACGTCCTTGCAAACAAAACAGAAAAGAAAATCCACCTGAAGCGTTGCAGTGACTTGGAACTTCTCCTGCGATGCAAAGAATCATTCACAAGTTTTTGTGTATTTTTTTTTTTTTTTTTTTTGCTGCATAGACATTTCTCGACAAAAATTTTGGTCTCGTGGGAGATTTCCCTCTTGCGTTCGCATCGGTAACCGAGCGTTTCCGCTGTTTGATGGCATTTACTACCGATTTTCATTTTGCAGACGATAATGGCGTTTGCTGCCCGTGCTTGCTTGTGTATGAGCGACGACTGTTTTTGTTCAATATGCACAAGATATATTTACAAGTAAATGTATGCGCACATTTACCAGTAATTCCATATATTACATGCAACTGAGATATATATATATATATATATATATATATATATATATATATATATATATATATATATATATATATATATATATATATATATATAGCACACACACAAACACACACACATATATATACACTAGCTGGCCAACCTGGAACTGCATGGGAAAACTTGAATGACAGCCGATAAACTCCTCTTCTCTCTCTCTCTCTCTCTCTCTCTCTCTCTCTCTCTCTCTCTCTTTCCTGTTAAGACAGTTGCTTCAGTCACACTGCCCAACATTTTTGAAAACTATGGATTAGACACTAATATCAGTCGTTTTCGGTTATTTTTACACGTCACCCCCTTCCCACCCCCAACCCCTTTGGTGCCAGTGATGTCTTACCCCCACAGTATTCTTTTCCAGATAGTAAGTCATATGTATAACGAAATGAGTATGATAAACCTGTAAAGTTTGTTTAGTTACTAAGTCTATGTGCAGAACCAGTCCCGTTTCAGGGAAGCCCTTCCCACCCCCACCCACTTTGGTGCTAGTGATGTCTTATTCCCACAGTATTCTTTTCCAGACAGTAAGTCATATGTATACCAAGTTTGGTTGAAATTCCTCAATGCGTTTCACAGTTAAGTTGGAACATACACACACACACTCATATACACCCATTCTATATATATATATATATATATATATATATATATATATGTATAGAGAGATAGAGAGAGAGAGAGAGAGAGAGAGAGAGAGAGAGAGAGAGAGAGAGAGAGAGAGAGATGCTTAAAATCACAGTGACACGTGATGTATATGTTACAGGCAGATAGCGAAACCAGGCATTACACGAACTGCCTGAAATTTAAAATTTCAGGTAGATAGCAAAATGCGCTTAGGGACATTTGATCCCCCAGGGGCTAGTTACTAGTACCTAAACAAGGCAAAACAGTGACTCACCTACACTGTTTCGCCGTGTTTAGTACTAGCCCCTGGGAGGTCAAATGTATTTCACCGTGTTTATTACTAGCCCTTGGAGGATCAAATGTCTCTAAGTGCATTTCACTATCTGCCTTTAACATATATATGCAGATTTACCAAAGGGAAAATAAAACTCGGTATAAATCCTGGCCGATTTCGTCATTATATCTAAGTCTGTATTCACATGCATATGTATACTGTATATGTATATATATTATTATTTCTTTTGTATAAGTATACAATACATGAACACATAACTATGATCGCAATCGTGAAGAAACGAGAGAGAGAGAGAGAGAGAGAGAGAGAGAGAGAGAGAGAGAGAGAGAGAGAGAGAGAGAGACAGACAGACAGACAGACAGACAGACAGAGAGAGAGACAGACAGACAGACAGACAGACAGACAGACAGACAGAGAGAGAGAGAGAGAGACTTGACCAGAGCACGGATTCGATGACTGAGCGAGGGGGAAAGCATGAATGAAGACCGGCTGACTGAACAAGTCAACCGAATACTGAAAGCAATGACTGGAGGCTGACTGTTGAAGACTGTGATCAATCCGTCCAGTTTTCGGAACAGAAAATCAGTCTCCTTTGCTGCGATTATAAGCTGTTACTCTGTCACGGAATGCTTGTAAGGAGGGAAATGATGGGGAGAAATTATTGCGAGGCCGATGATAAGGGAGAAAAACAACGGCAAAACAACTTCAGTAATAACATCAACAACGACAAAAACAGATATAGTACTAGCGGTAAGAACAGCAGCAATAATAACAACGACAGCAGCAAACGAATTGCAAAAAAAAAATAGATAAATAAAAATTCGATGGCTGTAATAGCAGCGAAATTTTAACAATGAAACAACAACAGTGATATTATTAACAACAAAAACAACAGCAGCTTTATTACAATAACAAAATCAGCAGCTATGTTAGAAAAAACAACAGGAACAAACAGTGGCAGCAATGAAATTAGCATTACCAACAGCAACTAAAGTTCTGCAATATTACTGACATGCGCTGCACTAACAGCAACAACATTAGCAATAAAAACAATAGGAACAACAAAAGCAACAACGAAAGCTCCAAGTCCATGGCCAACAACATCACCAATCCATAACAGCCCCGAAAGTGTTAAATGACAACAGCAAAAACAAACTAAAGAAACCTCGGTGCATGAAACGACAAAGATAAGATAAAATTTAAAAAAAAAAATGAGGAAGAGGAAGTAAAGAAAGTAAGATTAAAAACTGGGAAACATAACAAATTTTCTTTCCGACCTCCCAAGACACACCCTTTATTATATATAAAAAATTGAAGGGAAAAAATTAATTTTAGGATTGCTTCAGAAAACGAAGCGTATAGCCTTGAAGATTAACCTTGTGATTTTTTTTTCCTTGTCCTGAATTTTTCCCTGCGTAAATGGAACCGTCATTTTGTCCCGCCAAATCACGACGATTCAATTCCCACATAATGGTGAGCTATGCCAAAAAAAAAAAAAAATCATAAGTCACGTGCTCGGTGCAAGTGTGAAGTGCATCAAGTGCAACATTAGTGAAAATGGTCTCTATTTTATCACTTTTCTGAATTAAAAGGACTCTTCAAATCAAATTACACTTAGTAGTGATATCGTCTTTAAATTGCTTCATTCATTACAAAAGTGAATTTGATCATTTTTTGGAGCTGGGTTAACTTAGAATCAGTTTCCATAATTTTCAACCATTTGCCGTCCCTTGTGGCAGAAGCTGACAGAATAAGTTGATACTGTGGTATAACAACTGCCTAGATCAGATTTACGTGCTAACATACCAATTATACGTTAAGGTCATAGATTTATATCTCCTACTGAAGTCTAGAACTTTGTAAGCACACTATTCGACTTTGTAAGCAAAGTCAAAATTCATACTAGTTTATCAAGAAATGATAAGTGGATCCTTTGTAGAACAGCAAATGAAAGACACAAATGCTTCAAGATTGCAAGAAATTCTCAAATTTCGACCAACAAGAGTGTCCTAACATCTCCCAATTAAGTATTCAAGTCAGTCCTTATATCTAGCGAACTATAAAATCCCACTTAACGACATTGGCAGGAAATGTCATCAGCTCTTACTTAAAGGGCTTCTGGTGTATTACAATATGGTCTGTAAACCAGTGGCCTTGTCCGTCGTAGTGACATCAAAGGACATTTACATGAATTAGTTATAAAAGATTACCACACCTCCATACAGCTGTTGGGAAATGTTAATTGAGTAAAAATAACCAGAGAGGAGGGATTTCTTATTCAGACGAAGGGAACAAATGACAGAGGTGAGGTCTCCTCATACTGACAATTATTTACGGCATCTACGGCTGGTTGATTTAATGCCTAGAAAAAAAAACCTCATTCTTGCATTATATTTACCAGCCATTATAATGTTTATGGGCTCAGGTTTTTCTCGTCACTTAATTCTGAGATCATCCAATTTATCGAAGTCAGATGGTTCTGTTTTTCCTCAGTAATACCCTACATTTCTCAACAGTTACTGTACAATATTTGTACTAACAGTTGCAAGCATGCAGTATATTCATATGTAGTATAAATTCATGACACATTATAATACAGACTCAATAAAATCGTGTTACAACACTCGTAAACTGAAGCAATCTCAAGTAGACCATAGCAGTGTGGAGGACCAAAGTTTGCTAATGTCAGAAAGTCTGGGATTCAGCAAAAAATTTAGTTTAAAAGTTTGGGGTATAAGGGTTAAACTCAAGAGAAATGGCAATATTTGCAATTAGTTAATGTTTGTCTTAGATGATGACACGCAAAGAGCTGTTCAAACGTTATGAAATGAAAAACTGATATATTGAGAACGTTCATCTTTTTCTGTTGATTCAAGAATGAACACCACTGCGTAAAATTTCCACAACATTAGCCAGTTCATACATCTGCACTGCAGGCTCAACAGCAGTGAATCGATTCCTCTTGCCATTATACACTGAACCACTCGTTGTACGCATTTTCGCACTTCCTGGCTATTATACCCCCATCATTGCAATATGCAATATTTCCTTCCTACACTCGAATCTCCGACCTACCAATGAAGAATAAGAGGAATTTATTTCTGGTGATAGAAATTCATTTCTCGCTATAATGTGTTCGGATTCACAATAAGCTGGAGGGTCCCGTTGCTAGGTAACCAATTGGTTCTTAGCAACGTAAAATACGTCTAACTTTTCCGGGCCAGCCTCCTAGAGAGCTGTTAATCAGCTCAGTGGTCTGGTTAAACTAAAGTATACTTAACTTCTTTTTTTTTCCTTCCATACACCTAGCCAGCGCTTTCTTTTTTTTTTTTTTTTTTTGTTTTTTTTTATCCTACCTTTCACCCTTACTCCGGGAACTTCCGAGCTACACACCATTTTCACCTGATTATCACCTTTTATTCTCTCTATATGACCAAACTGCCTAGTAGTACTTATATAAATTTTCACCTATACTGATGCTTTCATCAAATCATATCCCAACATCCCTCACCCTCTGTCCTTTACTCGTCATAAACTAGACAAACAATTCATATCAGCAGCTTCCACCCTATATTCATTTATATTCAGTAGCCAAACCTCACTTTGACAAAAGGTAGTTGGCTCAAAAATGTCTTCATACACCCTGCTTTTACTTTCATAAATGCCCTCTTCACTCCCCAATCTTAGCCGAGCCCTTGCTCTCTTCCTTATTTCACCAATTCGTGATTCGATTCTTCTGGCTTCCTACAGTCATGTTTTGATTTAAATCCTTAACACCTGTATGAACCAACTACTTCCGTTCTTCTGCCAACCATTCTTTGCTCCATCTTTTTGGCTTTTACTCTCTATTGATAACTCACTTTCAACTTTCTCTGCTTATGTACACCTTCAAATTCTTAGACCAGTCTCGGCAGCTTCTCCTCCCAGTCAACAGCTAACATTACTAACATTATATCTGCAAATATCAGTTACTGTATATTTCAGCCACAACTCCACTTCTAATCAGATAGAAACTTGGCCCTACATCCTCCTCTCCCTTACTTTTCTTATCAATCTGGTCTTAAAGCTATGAAATGTTCTACACACCAGACCGTTCATACTCATCATAAAACACTCTTGATCACTCTCATCCTATTAACTTCCTAACTCAAACATCCTCAGCACCATCCACATTACACATGCTGTCACTTCGATCAAAAGGTTTTCCAGATCCCTGTATGCCACTTAGAGTTTTACATCTTCATTCTCAAACTTCTTACACAATTGTTTCATAACAAAAGCTTAACCAACACATTCTTTTCCCTAAACATATACTAATTTTTCTATATTAATTCGGTTATCTGACTTTTCAGTAAAAAAAACTTACCATCCTTCTTCCTTAATTGATATTGAGTTGTATCCCAATAATTCTTACAGTCACCTTTTTCACTCTTTTCCTTACTCAAAAGTACAATTAATACTTTGTCCTGATGCTTTGGAAACTCTCCCTCAATACATCCAAGCAGTCACTTCCTCAAGCACTCTAAAATTTACACTAACCCCTTCCTATTCTTGTACCGTTCTGATCTGCCTCTTTTCTGCCCTCCACATTCAACACATCTTTAAAATACTTTTTCCATCTACAGAGGAATGCACTCTTCTCAGACACATCTTTTCATTGCCATATTTTCTTTTATTTCAAGATCTATGTGCGCTATAACCTTCCTCTCTGCATTAATTTAATTTTTTTCCTAAAATACCATTAAATTTTTCAAAAATCTCAACTTTTTTTTCACTCACGTTGACATTGACTACCTCATTAATACTCTTGCTTCCTCCTTACAGTCTTCCAATTATACAATATAGTTTTAGAAAACTTCATTACTAAACCTCTCATATCATTATCCCACAATGCACTGTTTTTAGTTATTCTTACACTCATTTACCAGCTATTACCCCATGCTGACTTCACTAATCCCATCCTTGAATTTCACATATGCTGCATAACTTCCTTTTATCACACTATTTTTCCCTTAGCCTGTTTTCATTAAACCTTCTCCCAGTATCTCTGTACGCCATGTTAACTCTTTAATATCAAGTCACTTATCTTACTTGCATATAATACCCAAATTAAACAGTTGCTTCCAAGTGAAACTACCCTCTATTATAACTTTCACTTAAACCAGGTAATACTTAGATATATCTCCAGCCACTCCAGTTCTAATTATTACGTTCAACTTAATTTTCAACCCATTCATACTGAAACAGTTTCTTCCTTTGTTATTTCTTCTTTCCTAAGAACATCTATGAATATACTTTGGATCCATGTTTTCCCAACAACCAATCTTCTTGAAAAAAATGTTTTCCACAAGGTTAACATTTATGTTCATTTCAAGAATTGATATCAACTAACTGCACCAACTATTTCTTCTTAACCCACATTTGCATTAAGATCACTCAGCACATCTAACCTTTCTTGTTCTCCAAAACCAACAAGTATAAATACTTCGATTCCACAGAAACTTTTCCTTTAACTCTCACTCTTTTCTTCCATTCCATACCATAAGCAGTTTTAAGCTAACAGTTTTTGAATCATTGCATTTGTGCAGTCGTTCATCCGTCACTGATTTATTATATATATATATATATATATATATATATATATATATATATATATATATATATATATATATTATATATATATATATATATATATATGTGTGTGTGTGTGTGTGTGTATAAATTACAGTGCTAAACGGATAGGCCTAGGTAAAAATATGCTCCGTACAACGATGCACACGTCAATAGACGTACAAAAACATAATCAATATAGCGAGTACATGAATAGGCAGTAATGAATACCTAGGCTTTTGGGGGGAAAAAAGGTAACATCGAAGAGGTGGGAAGTTGTGAAATATTAAGGCCGGAAACAGGAGTGACTAATGCTCTTGTGTGTGAGTTTGTTTGTGCGTGTTCCCACTGAGTGCGTGACCACAACAGACCTGGAAATTTAGATAGACTATGGTGTCCTGCTTCCTGTATTTGGCTGGTCACTGAACCAACTACACACTTATTTGAGCATTTTTGTTCTGTGTTTTGTTTTTTGGGGGGCTAAACGATACGAGGCTGTCATGGAAGCATTAAGATTGTCTAATCTCTCTCTCTCTCTCTCTATCTCTCGTAAGACGACACGAGGCTGTCATAGTACCATTAAGATTGTCTTCTCTCTCTCTCTCTCTCTCTCTCTCTCTCTCTCTCTCTCTCTCGGAAACCGATACGAGGCTATCATAGAAGCATTAAGATTGTCTTCTCTCTCTCTCTCTCTCTCTCTCTCTCTCTCTCGTCAGACGACACGAGGCTGTCATGGAAGCATTATCTTTTATCTCTCTCTCTTGTAAGTCGACAGGAGGCTGTCATAAAAGCATCAAGATTGACAGGAGGCTGTCATAAAAGCATCAAGATTGTCCTCTCTCTCTCTCTCTGTCTCTCTCTCGTTAAACGACACGAGGTTGTCATGGAAGCATTACTTCTGTTTTTTCTCACTCTTTTTTACATTTTACGATATACAGATTGCCGGTGATAACGCTGACCTTGTAATTTTAGCGTAAATCGGATAATAAGCCATGAATTCTAAAATGATAAGGAACTTCGTATATTAAACGACACCTAACAGATGTCCAATGATAATCTTCCTCGGCTGGAATCGACATTTCGTACATAGCCAAGTGAAGACTGCAAGGAAACATTTTCGCCCTAAGGACATGATGATTAAACTCCAACACCGAAGAATCAGGTATGGCCAGGACTGTTGGCATGACGCCCAAAACTCCTTTCCTGCTTTAAATCTGACAAATTAAATTTCCAGAACTGCATTCCTTAAGACTAAGTAGTCACGGTTTTTCACTTTCCCAATTATGAAACTTGATGTGGAAGCACCACATTGCGGACGTTTATTTTTGCGAATTTCGATGACGGCGCGCGAGATTACTACTTGTTTACTTCTCAGAAATCACCGCTGCCCGAAATGTGCGGTCATTTATTTTCGCGAATTCCGATGATGACGACAGAGTACGAAGTCTAGTTTTACGAGTTTTGAAGATGACAAACGGAAATACCGAGCGAGTGATTACATCTTTACCCCGTACAGAAGAATACGGTGGGAAAATATAAACTATTTAGGGCGTACTTCGATAAAAACAGGAAGGATTTCAAAATACTGGGAAAATGGCAACGCCAGGTATTATCCAGTATCAGAAAACTGGATTTCTCTTCAGGTTACTTCAGGAGGAAAATAAGTTGCTCTTTAGGGAAGTCAGTGCACATCGAATCATTGATGAGTAATCGACCTTTCAGTAGACAAAGAACGTGAAGAAATACTGTCTGAAGAAGTCTTAATAATAATAATAATAATAATAATAATAATAATATTAATTATTATTATTATTATTATTATTATTATTATTATTATTATTATTATTATTACCTAGTTGTTGTTGTTGTTGTTGCAAAAAACTGCAATATTCTGCAATTTTACATTCATATTTGCAACAGACGCAAAAAGTATTACACAAATCTTATAACGATCATCAGCAACACTGACATAAAGTGGGGTTTTCGGCATTCAGGTTGTTGTAAAGGTTTGTACACAGAAATTTATACAAACTTGCCGCTTGAAAGAACGAAGAATGTAAACCCTATTTAAAGGCAATTCAGTGGATTCTTTGGCTGCCTGAACGTCCGGTAGATTACGGTAGATTATATATATATATATATATATATATATATATATATATATATATATATATATATATATATATATATATATATATAATACGAATATCGAGAGGTGCATCAATTCAGTCTTTTTTTTTTTCTGGATAAGCGGTGGATGATATGCATGAAGTCCCGTAGGGGGGTAGAGCCGTCAGTGTACCTCACGGGGTGCACTGTAGGCATTACTTGAGGTTCTTTGCAGCGTTCCTTCGGCCCCTAGCTGCAACCCCTTTCGTTCCTTTTACTGTACCTCCATGCATATTCTCTCTTCTGTCTTGCTATCCACCCTCCTAACACTTGTTTCATAGTGCAACTGAGAGGGTTTCCTCCTGTTACACCTTGCAAGCCTTTCTTCTCTCAATTTCCCTTTCAGCACTGAATGACCTCATAAGTCCCGGTGCTTGGCCTTTGGCCTAAGCTCTATATTCCATTCCATTCCTATATGCATGAAGACAGAGTGAATATTAATATTCTAATATTAGATTCATCAGTATTCAAAGGCAGACATATTTTTGCAAATCCATTGGTCTTCGAAAATTGATCTGAATCAATGCACATTTGCATTTTAATGCAGGCAAAAGTTACTAAAAGCTTTTAACAATAATTATAAATGTCCTGTTACTGAAAGATTACACCTCATAATATTATACCGTAGTTAACGGAAACATATTCATGTTCTTGTGTATTTTGATGGCTTAAAATGTCTCCCTGTGCACACACAAAAAGCCTCCTGGATTGCCTCATCTATGATGTATTATTTTCCCGATAGTATGAGTAATTGAGGTCGTATGGAAGACAACTAGTGCGCACTTCCTCGGCCAGCCGAATTACGCCGTACAAAACCGGGTTAAACCGGATACCATTTCACTACATTTAAGCTCTCTCTTTCTCTCTCTTACTGTACTTCTAAGGATTTCCATTTCCTATTCATTGTGTTATGTTGAATTCAGGAAGTGATATCAAAACCCCCACCCAGGTCCCCTAAACCAAAGACTCCCCACCCCACCGCCCCCAACTCACTCTCGCTCTCTGAAAGTTCCATGTCAATCTCTCAGTCGAGTTGCCCATCCTTTCAGATGTCAGTCTTTGTATCAGTCTACTGAGCCAACTGGCAATCAATTCATGGCAGATTCGCCTTAATGGCTGTGTCTGTGTGTTTTCTGGTTCTCATGAATAATACCTTCCACCTCCCAGATCTAAGGCCAAGGAGGGAGATGGTTCTGCTATTACTCTTTTGTCAACTGAAGGCCATGAGTTCGCAGATGAGGGGATGAAAGAATTAAGGATTATCATCCGTTAATAATTTAATTGGGGATGTAGGTGCATAACGGGGATCAATTAGTACTGATGTTGCCTACAACAATCTGACCTCACCCAATCCAACCTGACCTATTTTTTTCTTAATGTCCCGTTTAATCCTTACTTAGCAAGGAACTACGCTCAGGAGCCCCCGATCCCAAACAGGTTTCCTAAATTTCCTGTTGTTTTCTGTTATTTAACAAATTATATACCATAGATGTATCTTATTACAATTCACTCCTATTTAATAGGGAATGGATAAAACTTCTTATTGAAGAATTGAAAATAAAATTGAACAAATTAAGTTCAAGTCTCATTGTATCGTTTAAAACTTTTATGTAATGGCACAAGACAGAAAAAAAAATAATTGCCAGGCTGTTGTAAAGTTCTATAAAATATAAGAAAAGCCGGTTAAGAAGTTTCTCAGTGGTGCTAAAATATCTGTTTACCGAATTAAAGTAAATCAAGGTTAACGAAGATCCCGGCAATTCACAAAACTTAATGAACTGTACACTGCCCCTTTAGTTCTTAGTCTATTGTACTGTGTTACTCTGCATACCTGAATTATAGAAAATAATAAAGAACAATATGAAAGGATTATTTTTTAAAACCCACTTTTGAAAATCGTGCGCTCTGTCGGAGCCGATATCCTTTGAACGGACGACTGAAAATTCTTCATTCTTCTGAATTTATTTCTTAGGTATTAAACATGCTTTTTTTTTATTCCATATAAAACCTATTAGTTTAAAACTTTATAATTCTTCTTAGATGTCTGATAACTGTTGAGTATAGTTTAAACAAGGTTCATTTTCCACGATTTTCTTTAAGGAACATCTTTATCACAGGGTTGCCAACTATAGGGACATGTCCCTAAACGTAGGGACATTTAACCAATTTTTCTTGCCGTAGGGACGTAGGGACGCCCTTGCAAAACTTCTGGAGAACGTAGGGACTTTAAACATTTTTATGAAAATATATATTTTGTCAGATGAGTGAAATGCTAAAAAGAAAACAGTTATGAGTTTGTGTGTATCTCTCAATTAAAAACTTTATTCAGATGAATTTGTTTTTCAAGAATTTGCAATCCTGGCTAAACTTGTTTTAACATTGCCTCACTCAAATGCTGAAACTGAACGAATATTTTCGATGATGGCTGATGCTAAAAAAAAAAAAGAGAAATAAGATGGGACCTGAACTGTTAGACTCCATATTAATTATTTATCAATTCAAACATGTAATCAAAAGGTGAAAATTGTTTAAATCTAGCCAAGGGCATTAATCAAGATTACCTCAGTTTCCATAATGTGCAAATGTATGATTTCAAACAGTCTGAGATGAGAGTAGTTAACCACTGCATACATATAAAGCTACAAACAATATTTTGATTTATTAGTTTGAATTTGAAATAAAAAAAATGAAATTATTTTAATTTAGTTTAGATTATTGTAAGCTTACCTTACATCATGCTATATTTTTTCAGTATGATTTTATGTATGTGCATCTTTGTTTATCAAAAATAAATGTTTTGTAATACCTGTGTTTTACTTTTATTGCAGTATATAACCTATATAGTTTCCTACCATGAACGAGGTTCCGAGGCATTGGACTTGCTGGTAAAAAAGAAATTGATGATCATGTCACACTTGCTCAAAGATTTAATACCACTGTAGTGACATGGAACATTTAATCCCACAGAAGGGACATTTGCTGCAGGAGTAGGGACTTTTTGCTACAGTTATAGGGACATGACTGCCTGTAGGGTTGGCAACACTGCTTTATCATTCTTCTTTCCATTAGGTCAGCCACTCGGATCTCCCTTCACATATTTCCTGGTTTATAATTTTCTGTTTTGGTAAATGAATCTTCTTTTCGTCTCTCTATTTCCCTTCATTTTATATGACTTCATGTACTGTACAGTCACTACTTGAATTTGTATAACTGAATATATTCCATCAGATAAAATTTCAGGTATTCCCCAGTAATTGTCTTGCTTTGTTTTACTGGTTTCTCGTTTTACTGGTAATTTATAACGTCTCTGACGTGTTTGTGCAATTACAGAGACAACAATACTCAAATAAATTTGCAGCTTAATTATGCGTATATCAAGAACATTGTGTCCAACTGAACGCTATCACTTAATATTTTGTGTATACTTAAATAAAAAAAAATGTGATAAACGTAACGTAACTGCGCGTCAAATATAATATATAATAAATATGAGCCATGCTAACTAAACGCGTTTTCGTGTGCTTTATTTTCTGAAGCGTGGAACTTGACTGCAATCAAAATATTATAATGTTACTTCGTAAGACAAACATTGACCATAATCAAGGGATTTGTTCTCATACTTATTAGAAAAATAATCTAAACTATTAAAATTATCAGAAACCGTCTTATTACAACGCAAATATAAAGTGTATTCCATTTGCTAAAAATGAATAACCACCGTTTAAAATATTGTTTTTGTGAATTCTTTGCAATACACAAAAATATACAAGTAGTTCACTATTATGCTGTCTAAATAATGGAAATTGTAAATTCTTCACACTGATATACATTAACCAACTGCATTACTTTCTAATCTCATATGGTGGAATATACGTTTGTTTACGTCTGTATTGTGTCGTCTACACCATGTGACTACGTGGAGCAATAATAGTACTTACACCTGCTGATTGTATTATACATTTTTAACAAGATCAACGTTAAGGATCGAGACGACAGTCTCATTAGAAGCTGGAAAGATGAAGGCGGGACCGAATATACTGATAACAGGTAATGGTAGAACTAAGCAGTAGCTCCGCGGCGGCGATTTCCTTCTAACTTAGCTTTTTCTACAGTTTTTTGGATGCTAATTATGGATTTACCTTCAATTTTTGCCGTACGATTGTAATTAACCACAGAATTTCATCCAACAAGCTAGGGGACCCAGTGGGAAAGCGGGGTTATGGGGGTATAGGCCTAGACCTACCTCCTGGACAGGTTGACTTGCTCCCCCATTATTATCCTACAATTTAGGGGACCCCTAGGGAAAGCGGGGTTATGGGTCGGGTAGACCACGGGGGCTGAGGAGGCGATAAAATTTTACTATATACGGCATTGCAGGAAGAAAAACCCTTACACAAACACAGGAGGAACAAGACGACCGAGGTAGCCGTTCTAAAGACAAATTCTTTAACTACTATAGACTCCTCACACTAACCTGGCGGAGAAGCCCCGCCCACCATTGTAACTGCATAGATTGCAGGGTTCGTCAGGATTGTATCTATTAAGAATTTAATCAATAACAAGCATACAAAATATAGCATAGCATTACAAAATCTTGATGCAATATATAAATATCTATTCTTTCTGCATATGTCACTGAAATACTTGTCATTGCATAAAAAAAACAAAGAAAAACGAGTGCAACTGTATGCAGAAAGGGGACGTGCATGGTTAATGGAACAGCCATTGTTTGGCAGGATTAATGAATCTACACTTGTCACCTAATCTGTTGATTTCAGTGATATCCAAGCACAAATAATTACTTTTACTGGGATTAGCTAATCTTCAATTTATATTTGAATTTATGTTTGGGTTTAATCGCATAGCACTACTCTTTACAGTTTAGGTGATCTAAAATTAATTTGCTATAGGCCTACTGTGAAATATTAAAGCCTGGAGAACTATTAACTAAATTAAATTGACTTTTTTAAACAATAGCACTATATATAATCCCCTTAAATTTCAAGGTCTACAAATCTAATGTTTTTTATACAACAAAATTATATATTTTTGAAATGTAAACTAGGCTTATTTGTATGCATTATAAACTTTATGGTTGGTAGCACTATAAAGGAAAGGCAAAGAGGAAACTAATAATATTTATTACTTATGCAATATACACTTTGAAAATATACACAAGCCTACAAACAAGACAAACACACACATACACACACACACACTCAAGCTCTGTTTCTCTCATTATGTAATCATTCATCTCCGTCAAGTTCACTGCTGGCATCATCGATGTTTATAATAAAACTTTAATAAATGAGTAGAAGGCCTCTATCTTCCTCATATATTCATCTTCAACTTTCCTCGTGTGGTATACATTTCCTCCAGTCTTCACGGTTACGCTGTTATGGCAGTTTTTTGCTACTTCTAACTTTATTCAGAGTTTGGTTCCATGAGAATTATTCTTTTTACTTCTGTCTTAATCTGAGCCCAGATAAGTTCATGGGGTTTAACTGACAGAGATAAGGGGGTCAGAGTATTTGATGACCTGCTGCTACAAGCTTATTTCATCAGTGGCATACACTTGTTTACATCTGTTTTTACTTTGACAGATCAAGGGAGTTAGTGTTTGTTGTGTGAAGGGATCATAGTTGATGCTGTTTTTTCTGTTAGCCACTTAATTATTTCCATTTCTTGGAACTGCTGGTTGGTGTTTTATTTTAACATTTGTGAATGGTAAGAAGCATTATCCATTATTATAAGGGAATGTGTTGGAATATTTTGGCAGTAGTTGTGTCTGAAACCATTCACGAAAGCAAATATAGTTCATGCTGTCATGATAGTCCTCCACAATTGCCATTCTTTGATCTGAAAAATAATAGAGCTCATGGAGCGAATCCGTCACCCACCTGCATGTAAAATTAAGTGAATCTGCCACCTTTACCTGTTTTAATTTTTGGGCCTACTGATCCGTCAGCAATCATCCAACGCTTACTTACAAAGTCGTTTCTGGTTTATCCAAGTTTCATCTAAATGAATCTCTTTGCTTTGAACTGCTGGAGTTTCTGTTTTCTCATTGAGGAATCTCAAATATTTGTCTTCGCAACAGCTATACCTCTCTCCATTAGTTACAAATCTTCCACTTGACCCTCTTATAATGGAATCCAAGTTGTTTCGCAAATGTTTTAGAGATGTCTGGGGCACCCAGGACAACTTATAGATGGCCTCCAACACAGATCTGTAGGGAATTTTTGCTTTCTATAAAAAGAGAGGATCACTCACCGTAGGCACTTTATGAAAGTCGTCTACTACTCCCAGCACAGGCGATATCCTTGTCCTACAGTGTGGAGATTTTATTCCATTCTCTCTTTGTTGTCTTTTATGTGTTGAAGGGTTCGCATAGAGATGCCTGCAGCAGCAGCAGTCTTACTCTCAACATCCATCTCACTTTCTCTTTGATCTTGATTTTGATAATGATTATATACGTTCAGAATAATTCTTCCTGATTGGCTTGTTAACCGTGAATTGCAATGGGCCTCTTCTCTTCTTTGCATGAGCCATGGCACATATCCCTGTCAAAATGGGAATCACTTCCATTAGAATTTTTTGTACACACACACACAGATGTATATACAGTATATATATATATATATATATATATATATATATATATATATATATATATATATATATATTATATATATATATATATATATATATATATATATATATATATATATATATATATATATATATATATATATATATATATATATATATATATATATATATATATGTATGTATATATACTGTATATATATAACCTTGCATACTCTATTGAATTTTACTGGATAAAGGGGAATATCTTTTAAGAATGTTAATAATCTGTCGAGACAGCAGTTTTATGCTATTTTTGAGCTAATTGAAGGGGAAATATAAAAGCTATATAGTTTTTAATTAATGTATTTAATGAGTAATAATAATACTGAATCGGGAAATATATGTCGAAAAATTATATGTATGTATCTTTCCTATATGCTAAGAAACATGTATTAAAATGACATAACGTTAAAGTTATAATTTAAAAGTGCATGTTAGCAAACGAAGGCAATTAACCACATATAGCCTACAGCTTCATTTACAATATGACTGCATAAATTCATAAACAAACCTTATAATATAATTGCTTAAATATATAGTCGCATAAAACAAAGGGTAAATAAAAAAGAGATATAATTTTGCGGTTTAAACAGTTATTGGAACTAGACCTATATGAGGCTACCAATCGGCTCCGCCAGATTCAACCACTTAACCAAGGAATTTTAGTAAATAGCCCAACTGATCTGTGAACTGCAACTATTCCCAAGTATTCTAAATTCTAGTGATGATATCTGAGTTTGACTACATATGGAATAAGCCCTCTAGTTCAGCTCTGTGATGAAATCCTACACTGGTACTCAATATTGACATTGGATAAAAAAAAAATAAAATAAAATGCAAAAATAAATAAATAAAACAAAACGGATGGAAGAAAATGCCTCTGTTTAGACCAGTTTTTTTTTTTTTTCACTTTATATGTTAGAAGATATCTAACACTTTTACGGCCTTTAACAACTGGATTGGAACTGGAGAGCTGGGGAAAATTATTAATAGACCTACAGGTAATGCTGACCGGATCTTCCTCCTCCGATCGCTCATTACAAATGTCATTAGATGTTCCTCACTGATAAGAATACTGATAAGAATATAATTATATCTATAAGAATATAAATATAAAAAGACACCTTTACTTTGTGTTAGATTACACAGGAAATTAAATAGGTAAATATATGAAGCTATGTAAGTATTTACCTTCAAATGGGATGAAAAATATCAGAAATTTGTTGATGTCAATGAAGTCAGCTGATGAGGTGACAAGTGTACGATTCCATATCCCTCCAAAACAATGGCTGTTCCATTAACCAGCACGCCTCCCCTTTCTTTGCATACAGTTGCACTGGTTTTTTTATTCTTCATTTATTTTATACAATGACAAGTGTTTCAGTGACAGCAACCATGCAGAAAGAATAGAAATTTATATATTACATCAAGATTTTGTAATGATATGCTATATTTTGTATGCTTGTTATTGATTAAATTCGAAATAGATACAATACTGACGAACCCTGCAATCCGTGCAGTTACAGTGGTGGGCGGGGCCTCTCCGCCAGGTTAGTGTGAGGAGGCTATAGTGCTATTTTGAATGCTGCCACGCATGCGCACTCTTATAGGGGAGCTTTTGGTACACAACCTGACTCCTTACTGAGGAAAAAGGGGGAGGCTGGGGTTCCGAAGCTTATAAATACTTATCTAACCAATCACGTTACACCATTAACTCTACGTTGAGGAAAACCCTCCTAATTCTTTGTACTACAGCCCAAACAGATGGTTAGGAATGGGTGAAACGACGTTTGGATTTACACTTGAGTTACTTATATTTCTCTGTTTTCATTTTTTATAACCAGCTTTTCCCCTCTGCTTGCCTTTATTTTGAGTTCCTTATTCACAATTATTACTGCTCCTGTACATTAATGCATTCCCTCCAAGTGACGTTGACCTTGTAAGCATTACAATATGAATTACAATTGAGGATAGGCCTCGAAGAATGGGGCTGCACCCTAGAGGAACTGTGAGGAAACAGGGAGTTTCAGGAGGAATTGAGAAGTTTCTCCCTCCGCTGGAAATGGTGTAGGAGGGGGGTATTCAGGTTAGACCAGGTTGGTTTAGTTACTGTAAAAACCTATAATTTATGTTTTAGTATAATTTATATAGCTATTTATGTTTAGTAGCTATTTATGTTTTATATAATTTATATAGCTATTAATTTCTATTAACTGGCAGCTAGCATTTTGAAATTCACAGTAGCACTACTTTTGTTTTGGCTCGGCGAGTGACCCCGCCCACTTTCAGGGTAAGAGAGGAACCAGCTTAGCAAAAGAGCTCAATATGTTTCTCCGGGCTGATGGCTGTGGTTACAGTGATTGGCAGCAGTGGTTTTTTGAAATTTCTCTTTGTTGATCTTGGATCATTGGTGAAGTATTTCGCTGTATGGTAGCCTTTTCGGCACGATTAGTTAGTGTCAGGTTTTCTTTGAAGACTAGTATTACCGAATTTGACAGTTATTTGGACGTTCTTTGACTCAACTTGTCAGCATGTCAGACTTGGGCCCTCAAAGTGTTAGGTATTGCAGTAAAGGCTGCAATACGAGACTGATTAAAGCATGTTATAACCCTCATACTCTCTGTACTTCTTGCAGTGGTCAAATATGCTCCCCTGAATTAACCTGTAATGAGTGTGTCTCTTGGGATCCGAAAATGTGGAAGACCTTGAATAGTCATTTGACGAAATTAGATGGATAAAAAGAGAATAGCAGTGGCTAGAGCTAGTAGTAAGAAGACTAGCTAGTCAGGTGTTGGCAAAATCTTTGACTGATAATTCTGATTCTTTAACCTTTGTTCCACCTGATCCCATCTCTCAAAATGTACCAATTACTCCGCACCATGGCTCCCTTACTCCCGATCCGGACCTCGTTACCAGCCTTGAATCGAGAATTAATCTCAAGTGTGGATTACTCGTTGACACGATGGAGAAAATTGGTGCTTCTGTTGAAGTCCTAATGGACAAAGTGAATGTGAAAGGTGATAGTGAAGTGTTAATGGAGGAGGTGGCTGTCTGTCCTTTGATTCTCTGGCCAGGTCCTGGCAAACTCCCCCTTAAACCTGGGAAGAGCCAACAGCAGCCCAAAGGAGTTGGTGGGTCTGCCCACAGGCAGTCGCCCCTCAGTCGTACCTGTTGTCGGATTCAGGTTACAACAGAGCACCGCTGAAAGGGTGTCTGTATGGAAGTGGATCGTCTGTCCTCTAGTATTTCCAGCAGTGACTCCAGTCGTAGGCGCCAGTGGCAAGGCGAATCTCCTGAAGAGATGCATCGGGGGCGCTTCTCAACCTTATGCTGTTCCAATTAAGAAGGCTAAAGCGGCTTCTCCAGAACATCTTCCTTCCTGTAGCTTCTGGGACAATCTGGAACGTTTCTCCCAGGATCAACCAGTGTTAGTGGGACAAATTCTGGCTTCTAAGCACACTACTTCTCGGAAGCGCTCTTTGGCATCAAGAACTTCACCTTTTAAGCACGTATCTTTTGCTTTGGAGGACTTGCCGAGACAGGGTGTGATGTTGGAACGCTCTCCAGTGCTCATGCGCCCAACTCCTGTTCTTGTAGCGCCTGTACAATCTGCTTTTCCTGAATCTTCGTTGGCGGGGAAGTCGTCTGTGGCACCAGAACTTCCTTCTCCAGTGGTTCATGGTGCTTCTTCTGTTGTGGCTCCCTCCGAGTGCCATTCATCTGTTGTGTGTCCATCGTCTCCTGAGCTCCTCTTTGCTGAGTGCTCTTTGGCTCCCGAGCATCCGTCAACTCCTGAGTGCTTGTCGGGTCTTGAGCACCCATTGGCATCCGAGCGCCCATCAGCTCCCGAGCACCCACCAACTTCTGAGCACCCATTGGCGCCCGTTCCCCTCTTGCAGCAAGACGCTCCTTTGGTGCCCAAGGCTAATTCCACTTCCAAGCACCCGATTTCGTCCATTTTTTTGGCAGGACCAGTGTCTTCTTTGGTTCTACCTGCTCCGGCTACGACAGTTGCGCCTTCTGTTTTGGATCCTTCTGTTCAGTTGATCCAATGCAAATTGGACAATATCTGGGGCTTAATTCAGGAAGCCCCATCGGTACCCTAGTCCATTGCAGATCTGTCGCCAATCTCTTCGGAGGAAGAGGAAGTAGCAGACCCTGTTTCCTCTCCATCGGCGTACGCCTCCTTACTCAATTTTCTGCTGGTGACTTTTCCTGATCACTTCTCTCCTGCAGCTCCGGCATCTCCAGCTTTATCGTACCTAATGGATAACCCAACGCCTTCTTCAAGACTGCTTAAAATGGTACTGTCCTCTTTAGCTAAGAAGGCTCTCAGTGAAGTGGAGAACTGGCTTTTGAGCAAGAGGGAGAAGGGACGAGCCTCCTTTTCTTGCTCTCCGTCTAGACTGTCGCAGAGAAGATATCTTTCGTATGCAACCGGAGAGGCTCCTTCCATGGGAGCGCCTGCCTCTTCCCAGGGAGACTTCTCCGGTTTAGTTGACTCCACCAGACGGTCAGCATTCAATGCAGCCAAGATTTTGTTCTCGTCCTCGGAATTGGATCATCAGATCAAGCATTTGTTTAAAATCTTTGAAGTGCTCAGCTTTCTCGACTGGACAGTTAGGAGCTCTTGCTCATAAAGTGAAGGAGTGCCCTCATATCCCTGAAGACTTCTCTTCAGATTTTTTTGGAGTCATCTCTTGCCTGGATAAGGGTATTAGAGACGGCTCTTTTGAATTATCCTCCCTTTTTGCAATGGGTGTCCTCAAGAAAAGGGAGCTTTGGTGTTCGTACACCACGAAGAGAGTTTCTCCTGCCCAGAAGTCCACACTCCTTTTCTCGCCTCTGGACAAGAAACACCTTTTCCCCTCAATTGGCTGTGCTACAGATTGCGACTGATCTACAACAGGAGTCTACGCAGGACCTCCTCACACAATCAGCGAGACAGCCTAGAGAGTCTCCGGCTTTTCCCCCTAGGACAGTTTCTCCTGTCCAACCCCAGCCCTTTTGGGGTTGAGGCAGACAAAGAGGCTTCCTTAGACCTCGCAGAAATGTTCATTTCACCCCCAGAGCTATCAAGAAGGCCTCCTACAAACCACCCGCACGTAAGTGAGGATCTAGTCCTCCGCACACCTGTGGGGGCAAGACTCCTAAATTTTTGGGAGTGTTGGGAAGCAAGAGGAGCGGAGAGTTGGATTGTCCAAGTTCTATGAGGAGGCTGCTTGATCCCGTTTCTGGAAAAACCCCCCCTTGAGCAACAAGCCTGTTTTATTGACGGCCTACTCGGCAAGAGCTCCGAGAATTTTCAACCCTCTCCCAGAAGTGACAGCTCTCCTTGTAAAGAAGTCAGTCGAAGAATGGGGACACCTCATCTCGGGGTTCTACAGTCGACTGTTTGTAGTCCCCAAAGCATCGGGGCTGGAGGCCAGTTCTGGATGTAGCGCCTGAACTTGGTGTACATACAGAAAACCAATTAAGATGGAGCGTCCCAGTCCGTCCTTGCATCCATTCGTCTGGAAGATTTGATGATCTCGATAGACATGAAAGACACCTACTTCCATGTCCCAATTCATCGGGATTCGAGGAAGTTTTTAAGGATTGTGTTCCAGCAAAAGTATACCAGTTCAGAGCCCTTTGCTTTGGTTTGTCGACAATCCCACAGGTATTCACACGTGTTCTTGCCCCAATGGCAAATGGTTACATCTGATGGGAGTCAACGTTTCGTTGTATCTCAACGATTGGCTTATTCGCTTCCAATCAAAGTAAAAATGTAGGGAGGACCTTCACAAGACCCTTTTTCTCACCCAGGATTTGGGCCTCTTGTTGAATTTCCAAAAATCTCAACTGACTCCTTCTCAGGAGATAACTTATTTTGGGATGAGGATAAACTTTTGGAGTTTTCAGGTTTCCCCTCCCTCCAGAGGATAAACTCCTGCCTTCAGAAAATAAACAAATGTTTCGCCCTTCAGTCCTGTTCTGTGAACAGTTGGATGAGCCTGTTGGGGACTCTCTCATCCATGGAGCAGTTCATGTCCCTAGGAAGGCTTCACATGAGAAACCTACAGTTCTTCCTGAAAGTCAACTGGAAAAGGAAGAAACACCCGGATTCTTTAGTTTTTCCAATAATGATGGAAATAAAAGAAGATCTGGCCGGGTGGAATTCAAGGGACAAGCTCTCTTAAGGGAAGTCACTTCTCCCTCTGAACCCCGACCTAGTGTTTTATTCAGACACGTCAGACCTAGGTTGGGGAGCCCTCCTTGGAGACAAAGAAGTTTCAGGCCTACGGACTTTGGAACAGACGAAGTGGCACATCAACGTGAAGGAATTGACGGCAGTTCACTGGGGATTGCAAGTGTTTGCATCGGAGGTGTCCGGGAAGACAGTGTCTGTCCATTCGGGCAACACCATGGCTCTATCTTATATAAGAAAACAAGGGGAACTCATTCTTTCTCCCTTTGCCAAGCAGCAAGAGCCCTTCTCATTTGGGCGGATCAGAATCGAACCCAGATCCTAACCAGATTCATTCAAGGGAAATGCAGCGATTTTGCAGACGAACTCAGCCGTCGAAGACAAGCTCTCCCCATGGAGTGGACCCTGGACCCTCTAGTTTGCATAGAGTTATGGAAGCTGTGGGGAAGACCGATTCTAGATCTGTTTGCAACCGCAAAAAATCATCGTCTCCCCCTGTATTGTTTGCCAGTGCCAGGTCAACAAGCTTGGGCGACAGATGCAATACTTCTCAATTGGTCGAACATGGATCTTTACACCTTTCCCCCATTCAAGATGGTGAGAGAAGTGTTAAACAAGTTCCGAAATCATCGGAATGTAATGATGACATTAGTAGCCCCATTCTGGCCAGCCTGAGAATGGTTCCCAGATTTGTTGGAGCTTCTTGTAGATTTTCCAAGACTATTACCTCAGAAACCCAGTCTACTCAGACAACCACATTTCAGAAGGTTCCATCAAGGACTGTCCACTCTGGCTCTGACCACATTCAGACTTTCTTCAGATTGGTGCGAGCAAAAGGATTTTCAAATGCAGTTGCAGACGCTATTGCTCATTGTAGACGACTTACCTCAAGCAAAGTTTACCAAGACAAGTGGACAGTCTTCCATGACTGGTGCAAGAGAAACAACATCTCGTCTTCTAAGGCGTCTATAGCGGAAATCGGTGATTTCCTTTTATATCTGAAGTCTACCAGGAACCTTTCCACCTCAACCATTAAAGGATACAAAGCAATGTTGAGCTCTGTTTTTAGACAGAGGTTTAGATCTCTCCTCTAATAAGGACTTTTCTGATCTTATCAAGTCGTTTGGTACGACCAAGCAAAAATAAAATAGGCTAGTAGCATGGAATTTAGATGTGGTACTGAAGTGGCTGTTGCAACCACGCTTTGAACCTCTGCAATCTCTCTCCTTAAGGGACCTTACTAGGAAAACTCTGTTCCTAGTAGCGTTAGCGACTGCCAAGAGAGTCAGTGAGCTTCACATTTTGGATAAAAAGGTTGGTTTCTCTCAAGGTAATGCAATCTGCTCATTTACCCTAGGATTTTTAGCCAAGAATGAGTCCCCTGCCAACCCCTGGCCTTGCTCATTCGTTGTTAAAAGTTTAATAGATATCCTAGGTCCGGATGAAGTAGAAAGAATACTATTTACTGAGAACGGAAAAGATCCGTGGGCCTTCGAGCAACTTTTGGTGCTCAGTTAAGGATCTTTCGAAAAATGCCTTGATGTTTTTCATTAAGGATTTAATTCTAGAAGCGCACTCACAAAGTGGCGAAGATACGTTGCCCATAGTGAAAGTCAAAGCGCATGAAGTAAGGGCAGTTGCCACATAGAGGCATAATTTGTCTATTGCCTCTATCATTCAAACAACGTTTTGGAAATGCAAATCGGTTTTTGCAACTCATTATTTGCCTGACATTGAAACTGTCTATGAAAATTGCAGTACTTTGGGTCCTGTTTCGATTGCTGGTATGATGTTGGGAGAAGGAGTGTAGGAAGCTTCCTTCATCCTTCCTATTTTTTTTGCCTTGATTCATGGGGACCTGGGAGTACTTGGTATTTGGAGTGCTCACCAGTTTTTATCCACAATGGTTGGGTAATGGTATGCTGTAATGTTTGGCTACAGGCGATTGTGTTTTATTTATTCTCTGGTTGTGTTTTTCTGGTACTGTGCCCAGAGCAGGAGCGAACTGATTATTCTTCATATGTAATCGGAGACTCCTTGGCAACAAAGGAATCCCGCTATGTAGCAGGCGACTCCTGGCCATACCGCCAAGCCGCTATACGTTGAGATGAGCACCATCCAGAGGCAATAGTTTCCTGTAGCAGCTCTCTCAGCAAGTAAGGGACCAGCAAGCATTTTAACTAATGCTAACAATATTCTATTTCTTTACATTACTAATTTTAATGTATTAGGATAGATAACCCATGTATCCCACCTCCTATAATGTGGGATTCAGCTATGGAATTACTTGGTAAGTAGCTTATTTAAAAATGACATTTTTGTAATAAAAAAAGTTTTATATATACTTAGCAAGTAATTACATGGTCAAAGCCCTCTCTCCTCCCCTTGCATGGTTGGAAGGCATAAACATATTGAGCTCGTTTGCTAAGCTGGTTCCTTTCTTACCCCGAAAGTGGGCAAAAGTAACGCTACCTCGAATTTCAAAATTCTAGCTGCTGGTTAATAGAAACTAAAAGCTATGTAATTACTTGGTAAGTATATATAAAAGGGATGAAGGCCTGTGATAGTGGAATCCGCTCACCCCTAGTGCATACCGACACCGTTATGGTGTTCGCTCCGGGGTTAGTAACCCCGGCATTGTGGATAGCTTTTTTCTCTGGTATATTTAGCAATATTTATGCCTAAAAATGAGTGCTATTGGAACCATTTCACTGGGTGACACAGGTCGTGCCCAGAAAACTTTATTTTATTATAAAAATGTAATTTTTCTCTCCTTCTACTTCTTTCTCAACTTTTCCTGCAGCTATTTCTGTTCCTCCTTCTAAGGTGTTCAATGTGGGTTCGGCTTTGGTTCTGGGTCATCAGGGAGTTCTTCTTCCCTCTCCATTAATCAGTGTGACTTCAGCTCCGGATACCTGTCCTGATGCGGTGGCGGTTCATCTGGCGTTGGGTGGATTGGGTGTTGCGGCCTCTCCGTTTGCAGGGGTGGGCGTTTGTCGCCCAGATGTTATGTCATTGTCACTGGGTGGTGAGGGGTTTGTGCAGTTGAGTGCAACTGTCTCTAGAGTTTTGTCATCGGCTTTAGTTGGTACGGGGTTTGCGCAACCGGGTTACGATTGGCTCAGGGTATGATGGGGTCAGGTATGTCAGGTGTTGGTCTCGCACATCCAGGTGTAGCGAGTTCCAGGTTATTGGGTGCAGCTCTTATAGGTGGTCAGTCTGTCTCTTTTCCTGTCCCGGTTTGGTCAGACCAGTCTGACAGAGAATGATCTTTTGAAGAGGAGGAGCCAGTACCAGATATAGGTGTTTCTCCAGTGAATGAAAGCGAGTAGAAGCGGATGGTGGACTTTACCCATTCTCTCTATCCTCAGTCCAGGCTCCTGAAGAACCTACACCGCCAAACCAAGCAATGTTTGAATTGTTTTATGCAACTAAGCCAGTAGTCTCTCAAACATCAAGTAAACTGGTCTGGTTTGGCCGAGTCGAGCAATCTTTGAGGGAGGCGAACTCTAGGTTAGCTTCTCTTATCGGGTCAAGTAGACAGGATTCAACCTTGTTCCCTAATCGGAAGGGGTTCTATAGGGTAGCGGGTAACCCTTCTGCCGGTGTCAGAGTTCCTCTTAACGAATCTGTTGAGGCTCTTCTCTCTCGGGCTCCTTCATCGAATCGTTTGGTATCGGTTACATCTCGTGAAGCTTGTATTTTGGAGGACACTCTTTCGCAGCCAGTCTGAGGCCTCGTCCCACTCTGTGTGGATGTTGTCTGGGTTGATTGGGTTTCTCAAACAAGATGGATATACTCCCACCGATCCTGTTCTGTTTGACATCCTCATCACTTCGATTTCGATGGGCTTGGCATACCAGGCTAACATTTCAGCTGGCTGTACAATGTTCTTTGGCAAGAAGAGGAGGGACTTTTTTTTAAATCATCTTCCGCCTCACTATCTGGACATGTATAAGGGGTTCTGTTGAGGGCACCTGTTGCGCTCTGCAAGTCTTTTTAGAGAGGAGGATGTCTCCTCCATGGTCAATTTCGTGTCGTCGTCATCAGCAGCAGCGTCACAGCAGGCTATAATTCGTGTGGCTGCTCAGGGTTCAGGTGATGTGGCCAGTATGACAAACTTTGTTGCTTCCAACTCGTGTCTCCGGCGTCGGCAATTATGCATCGTTGAGGGTACAGAATGTTGAAGTATTCAGCCCTTGGCTGATCCTTGCCTCCTCTCTAGAGGAGCTAGTAAGGGTGAGGGACTTCTTATTGAATCTCTGCAAGATCCTAGGAATTCGTCTAAACTTTGCCAAGAGTTGCATAGTTCCAAAACAATCTATAACCTTTCAGGGATGAGGATTCTTTCTCTTCATTTGAGGTTTTTCCCAAACCCTGAAGAGGATCCTTTTGGTCCTTCAGCAAGTAGAGGTGTTCCTGTCCAACAGGCAACAGCCGGTACCAGCTTGGAGAAGCCTCTTAGGGAGAATGCCTTCTCTCTCTCTTTTAATTCCAGGGTTTCGTCTCTTCAGTTATGTCTCAGGAATTGCTGGGACTCCTGCAACGAGAACACAGTTATAGTTTGGAGTAATTCTTGCCTGTCGGATCTTCTGTGGTGGTCAGAAGAAGCACGTGCATCTGACACCCGAAAGGTCTTTCGACTCACCTCTTCCCGCGTTCATCTGTACTCAGATGCCTCAGATCAAGGTTGGGGAGCAACCTTGGAGGGAACCCAGGTTTCGGGCCTCTGGAGGTATCGGGAAAGAGAAGAGTCAATAAATCTTCGGGAACTCTGGTCTGTAAGGGAAGCCCTCAGGTATTTTTCAGTCCTAGTGCACAAGAGAGTAGTGGCTCTGTTTTGCAACAACATAAGTGCCATGTCATATCTGAGAACTCGGGGCCAACAAGATCAATAGAACTCAATACTATAACACAGAGAGTCCTGAGAAGGTGTGAAGAACGGAGTGTCTCTTCTTCCCCATCTTGTATCGGGGAGTCTCAACGTACTGGCCGACTCATTAAGTTGCTCTCGTCAGGTATTGGGGGGAGAATGGACTTTGGCTCAGGAAGTAGTATGATAGGTTCTCCAGAAGTGGCCAGCATCTGTGGACTTTTTCGCAGCGAGATTAAACCATCATCTCCCGGTTTATTTCTCACCAGTGGCGGACCCCATGTCGATAGGCACTGTTGCGACGTTCCAAAATTGGAATCACATACAGGTGTATGCTTTCCGCCATTCGGTCTCATTCATCAGGCAATCAGGAAATTGCAGGAGAGTGTCAAGACGTTTATGACTCTTAGCTCCTTGCTGGCCCTAACACCCCTGGTTTCCTGAACTCCTAAAGCTCCTCATGGAAGTTCCGATGTTCCTTCCCATGCGGAAGATCTTCTCAGACAACCGCATTTTCACCATTATCATTCAAACCCCCTCGTGCTGAACCTAGTTTTGCAAGGCGACTGCCGAGCGAGCAGCTAGACAGACCGGACTCTCTAAAGCTGTGTCTAGACAGCTTTCTTTCAGCTTGAGAAAGTCAACCCGTAAGCTTTACCAGGTCAGCTGGACAGTGTATAGAAGTTGGTGTCGTAAGGAAGGTCATTCCATCTCTAGATCTTCCATAGCCAAAACAGCTGATTTTCTTTTATTCCTTTGGAAAGTCAAGGTTCTTTCGTATTCAGCTATTGCTGGCTACTTAACGCTTAGCAGTACATGTAGTTTCCATCTTCCCAAAAATTTCTAGTAGTAAAATCATCCATGATTTATTACATTCCTTTAAGATTAAACATCCTGTCTTGCTGACTCTGGTTCCTCTGTGGGATTTCTCGGAAGTTCTAATGTTAAGACAACTGGCTGAGAAGGTATTTTTTCTTATGGCTTTAACTACTGCTAGAAGGGTGGGCGAGCTTCAGGCAGTTTCTAGGCTGGTTTCCTAGGAGGGAAATGATATGTATTTGTCTCTTCTTCTGGAATTTGTGGCAAAGACGGAGTTGGAGGTTAACTCTCTGCCTCGTTTGCTTAGGGTTCTTTATCTGCAAGAGTTCGTTACCAGCGATCCAGTGGAGATGTCTTTATGTCCGGTGCGAGCATTAAAAGTCTATTTATCAAAGGTTGAGAAACTCCATCCGCGTCTGCTTACACTTCTCGTCGCTCCACAGAATCCTTTCCGTCTGCTGTCAAAGAATGCGATTAGTTACTCAGAGTTCTTCTTCGTCATCTTCAAGCTCTGTATTACCGCGAGCGCAGTATTCGGAGTATGGCCACTTCATCTTCCTTTCTAAGGAAATGTTCGGTGTCTTCTATTCTGGAGGCAGCTACTTGGAAGTCCATCTCAACGTTTACTTCCTTTTACTTAAGAGACGTTCAATTCGCCTCGTCAGAGGGTTATTCTCTTAGTCCATGTGTAGTGGCTAACTCTATTATCTAGGGAGCGTTCATCTAGCTGAGGTTGTATTCTCTTAGTGCTGAGGTTCTTAGGTTAACCAGATAGAGTAGTTCCTTTTAGTCTTTAGAATCTTAGGCAGCAGTAATAGTATAATCACATGAACTTATGTTTAGTACATTTTAAGTATATTAGTCTTCGATAATTTCCCTATGAGAGTCCAAGGGGGTTCTCTAGTAGGTTAGGCTCTTTTGTCGGTGCTGAGATACTTCTTCGCTCGTCGATCGTCAGACCTTATCCACAACCGAGATGGGTTACCCAAGGATCAGCGGCTTGGCACACTGCTTCATTCCCCTCCATACATGAGAGGCTCTGAATAGCCACATGGGAGGTTGACGGACCGAGACAGTACTCCTTCATAAACGAGAGGTTCTGAAGAGCCACATGGGAGGTTGACGGACCGAGACAGTACTGACCTGACTGATGATCAAAGTGCTCTCCAGCATGTCTCTTTACCGAAAGCATCGATTGATATGGTGAGTGTATGACTCAACAGATATCCTATGCAGAGCAGATCGGTGAGCTACCATCTCTGCAGTTGTAAAAAGGTGGCGTGCGCAACCTAGATGGGTCTCCGGAGGGACAGCAGCTCTGCACTCTGCTTCATTCCCCTCCATATATGAGAGGCTCTGAATAGCCACATGGGAGGCTCATCGCACTCCTCTGCATACATGAGAGGTTCTGAAGAGCCACATGGGAGGTCGACAGACCGAGACAGTACTGACCTGACTGTCGATCAAGCACTCTCCAGCATGTCTCTTGAACGAAAGCATTGATTGATATGGTGACATACATTTACACATAGTAGGTTGATGATGAGTTACCTGCTTATTCTCCATTGACAGGTTGGGCTGAATTAGATTTGATCCCACCTCCATTAAAATTTTGTTTAGGAGTGTATTGCAGTATGAAGTTTTCATAATAAAACTAATATTGTATTACTTACTCAAACACCTGAATGATTCCCACCCTCCTCCCAACTTCAATTTTTGATAGTGAGTGACTCAGTTGGGGATGTCGGCCTGTATTTGCAGCAGTGTTGTCAACGGTACCTCAGGTAACTCATTTGACAAGATTTTGGCTGTAGCGTTGGTAACACTGACTGTTAATTACCCACTTTGTGGGCCAGTAACCCATCTAGTGGACTGGAAGATGAACCTAACCCCAAGATAGATGATGCCCATTTGAGGTGTCCTCTTTTTATTATAATTTCTCTCGGCTATATGGTAAACTCTATTCGCAGTACGGCGAGACAACAAAAAGGGTGTAATTTTTATGTGAAAAATTGTCTCCATGTGTTGAATTTGGTCTGTTTGTCATGGTAAGTAACCCATATTACTGTCCTTGCCTCATATGGCCCCTCTTTTTGTCTCTCACTTGTAAAAAACTAAAATTTTGCCAACTTTTTAGTATGCAAATGTAAAGGGTTTAATTTCATTCACTTGGTGTTAGAAGTGCAGGCTATGAAAAGGACACTTTGTGAGCTCGTATTCAGTTTTGGTCTGAGCTCTTTTCCACTTTTTTCCAAATAGTCTATATCATTTAATTTTTTTTTTTACAAGCTCCAAGCTCTTCTTAGAGTGCTGTGCAATGTGAACTGTACATAGCTTATCTATCCAGGTTCAGTGCCCTACCAAACCCATCCAGGTGCAGTGTCTTACCAAACCCATCCTAGGCTACTGTGACCCTAGTCAGCCAAATAATGCCAAAGTGAGTTTTGAAGTGGTCACAGAGCTCTCATCCAATTTTATCATACAGGCAGTCCCCTGGTTATGTTGAACTCTGCTTACAGCGTTACAAGGTTATGTCACTCTTCAAATATGTTCATAAAAATTTATTTCCCATGTTACAGCGCATGTTCCAGGTTTACATTGCCAGTCTGACAGAAGGCTGGAACTTTAATATGGCTCCAAAGCAGCAGCTTCAGACTTCATGGAGGTCTGTGGCGCTGGTTCAAATCCGCACCCGATCGGTCAGAGGGGCGGACACTTTGCTATCCGTGTAGACACCCTGGGATTATGTATGTAATCAACGGATAGGTTTGCTTAAAAGCAAATGGGTGCTACAGACTAATACACACACAAACAAAGCCACTCCAACATCTCCTAAAAAACATAACAGACACCTCACACCTAACCGCTCAACTCTCCTCACTGCTGAGAGAAAGGGAGCTGGTAATTGGTACGATACATACACATGAGGTACCGGGGTCTAAGCGATGTCAGGCAGGGCAGCCGATCGAGACTACGGTCTACCCCAAAGCCAAATCAAAGTCCTTCAAAGAAGACATTGTGCTTACCCCATACAAAAAATGGGAAAAAAGCACATTAAAAGAAGAAAAGAAAAGATCATTAAAGTTTTGCATCAACTTTTCCCTTTATGGGTTTAGACAGGAAATGAGTTCTTTCCACTCTTCTCTGCCCTGTGCACTCTCTCCTTGAACTCTTGTTTAGGCCTTCAGCTCTCCATGTTTCCCATGATTTCCTGAGCCTCCTTATCTGTCTTCATCCCACTGTCTCATATCTAATGCTTTTGTGATTACATGTTCCTCCTTTCATCTTATTACATATTTCAAACCTTATCAGTCCATCAGTATTAAACTAGTGAAGTATTAGAGTTAATTCAGGACAGTACAGATATGTCTAAAACAACACAATTTAGACAGCAGTTGTTATTAATGCTCATTAGTATTAGTTTTAGACTTAGTGAGAGGAGCCAACACAAAGGAAGGGGGTTAATAATTACACATAGATCACAAGGAGTTATTAATTAAAAGAAAGAATTGTGTACTACAACAAAAATCTTATTACAGTAGTAGAGTGCAGTTTCGTGTGCCTTGTCCCAAAAAGCTCCATTAAATGTGAGTACAGAAAACAAAATACAGTGTACCTCACCTTTTCAGGGACCTTGATAGAATAGTTACAACCCCAGTGCCTAACTTAGAAAAAAAAAAAAAAGGCTGTCATCAGCTTGGATAGTGAATAACCAAGGAATTAACTCGATAATTTATGGAAAATAATGAAGTTGCTTCATGATTGTGAAACATACTTATGCTCCAAGAACATTGGGAACAACCCTGTTGCAGGAAAATTGTAATTAAGTGAAATTAGGGAGCTGCTCCCCCCTCCACAAAAAAAGGAGGCTACAAAATTAAAGTTTTATATATCTGTGTCCTCACTTGATAAAATTTTGACAGCTACCATAATGTAAGTTTTATTACCACCAAACTGTCCAATCTCCTCAACTTTGACTTGTTCCAATTTCCATCTCTCAATTGAGAACCAGTCCTTTACACCAACAGTATGAGTATATAGAAATGTAACTCACTGGTCTTGTAAAGTATGCTGTTGTATATTAAAAATTTATTGAAAAAATGTTAGATATCTTTGATGCATGTTATAGAAAAAGTTAAAAAAGGTTATTCATTATATGTTGAGTTACAGGGCATCCTCATAACAAATTAGGAAGAAATGAAGATCACACATAGTACATAATAAGCAGTGCTAAAAGCGAATGCTTGGGTACAAACTGTTAACTATGTATGAGGGTGAGTCAAGTGACTGACATTAGAACAAATTTTGCATTTATTTTTGTTGTAGGTGTATTGCCAATATTTCAATTATTTTACTTAATTAGTTTGAGGCTACTGAGTCACATATCTAGACAGATGGGCCGTGCCTTAAGTATTTATTCTGAAATGAGGTGAAAAGTAGACCAAAATAATATTTTAAGGAAATGGAAAAACTACTGAGGAAGAGGCCAAAAGAAGGAATGTGAAATTGCATACATTACAGACCTTGTGATGCTGTAGCATCAACACTGACAGTGGAGAAGTTTAGTTAAGGAAAGCCAAACAACTCAACCAAAGTTCATACAAGGGTACATTATTTAGTATTTTGCGATGGTTAATCCAAAACAGTATTGTACTTTCAAGCAGATACACCTACCGCCAGCTGAGATATTTCAGTTATATACAATATATGAATCTCCAAAGTAAAACTACAGTACAAGCATTTAAGAGATATTTGATGAAGAGTGAATGATTAATTCAGAAGGGATCAAAAAGACCCTGTTAACTGTGAAATGCTTTACAGTATGGTACATCAGTGTAACTGTATCATTCTTCCGTAGGTACACCTGGCGTTGGAAAGTCGACTTTGTCTCAGCAGATCGCTGAACGTTCAGGATTAGAATGGGTCAGTGTCTCTGACTTGGCAAGAGACAATCTGTTTTACGACGGATTTGATGAGGAAAGGCAGTGTCCAATTTTGGATGAAGACAAAGTAAGTGACACTATGTACATTTTATTTATATATTAAATGGCCTTTATCTATGCAAAGACCAATACAGCAAGCTTAATGGTTATTCATGACCTGGATATTATGGAAATAAGAATGATGGGGGGTGGGTGTTTGAGTCTGCCTAATACCTTTTGGGTTTTTATTGTCATCTGTATATTTGAAACACAGTGTATGAAGGAAGTTCATAACATTCCGTGCACATTTTCTTTTATGACTTGAAATTTAGATTGTATGTTAGCATTTATTGAGTTATTTGCTTAATGCCAAGTAACTCTCATGGGTTCAAGACATTCAGTGGCAGTTTTCTCACTAGCTAGAAAACTGACTATGTTTGGGAAAGATGTAACATTGTCAACAGATGCTTTTTATGTTAGGTAAAGGTGACTCATGGCTTTAAATGGAGCTAAGAAGAAATCCTTGTAAAACCTATCCCTTGCTTATACACCTTAAAAATTTCAGAAAATTCCCAGTATAGTTAGAACATGATTGAGGATTATTAATTTTATAACTAACTACAAGTTTTTATTTTGTCCACTTAGATGTAGGTACCTACAATCAGCCCTTGACCTAAACAAGGGAAAGGTTCTTATTCATTATCAAAAAAGTTACACTGTAGAGTATTTATATTACTGTACTGTGTTTACATAGTATATGCTCATTTTCTTGTATACAATACTGTATGTACAGTAGTATAAATCGTCCCTTGTTAGACTGTTTTGTACAGTAATGCTGTACTTGAATAGAATAGAATAGGCTGGAATACAGTAATGAAAAAGAAAAACCCTGCACCTTCAGTACTGATGCAACTCATAACCCTAATACTGCACAAAGTACTGTACTACAGTATACATGTCAAAAGTGACAGTGTAATATTTTTTTCCCTGTATTCAAGAATTTACAAATTGCTTTTGATTAATGACCTGGAAGGGATACTGTGATGTGCAGTGAAATAAAGTAAGCTACAGAAATGAATAAAGGAAATTCTCTCTCTCTCTCTCTCTCTCTCTCTCTCTCTCTCTCTCTCTCTCTCTCTCTCTCTCTCTCTCTCTCTCTCTCTCTCTCTCTCTCTCTCTCTCTCTCAAAATCGTGGTTCTTCCATCTTAACTGTCATGTAATGTTGGCAGTGATGATTGCCAATGTTGGATGATGCATCAAGGTGTGTGGCACTAGGTAAGTGGTGAGACATGGGTTACCTGAACACTCTGACAGGATGTCAGAAAAATCAGTCAAGTCATAAGAACACGATCTAATTTCAGACACCTACACTAGAGAATGCTCAGTGGTGCCACTCTCAGAACTTTGGAGGTTGAGGATGAGGATTTTCAAGCTTTAAGATAATGCTTCACAATTACAATTGATTTAGTTAAAAACATTATTATAGGAACCTGTTTGCTCTTGCTATCTTTTGATGATATGGAGGTTATGTTTCATCAAAGAATATTACTTTAAGATCTAATCTAATGCTGCAGCACAATTGCCTGTTGAGGCTCTTTAGAAAAATGTTTTCATAATATAATTAAGTTTCATATATACTTACCAAGTAATTACATAGCTGTACTTTCCACTCGTGCAGCAGCTTGAATTTTAAAATCCGCGGTAGCAATCTGATTGTTTAGTGTAGGTGACCAGTCCTTCCCACTAACGGGAATACTAGGAACGACTTAGCAGACAACCTCATTCTGTTTCTGCCCTTATGTCCATCAGAGGGGAGGAGGGTGGGCTCCAATTTTGTAATTACATGATAAGTACATATGAAACTTTATTTTATTATGAAAATAACATTTTCATATGAGTAACTTACCAAATAATTACAAAGCTGAATCCCACATTGACAGGAGGTGGGATACTTGGACATATTCCATTCCAGAACATTAGGATAAGAATGAATTTGAAAAGGAAAAAAACCTGCTAGCTTTGGAAAACAATGCTTATCATTTCCTTATCATTTAAGAGAGCCATTGCTAGAGAATATTGCCTCTGGCTGGTGCCCATCTTAACTTGTAGTGGCGAGGCAGTATAGCCGAGGATTGCCTAGCTTTGCAGCCAAGGATTATTCCGTTGGCTGGCAAAGCATCATTAAGTGCCATTGCCCTGGATGCAGTACCAAAAAATTAAAAAAACCAGATAACTTTTTTACCTACACTGAAATAAAACAACTACCCATTCACTGAGAGTGGTGGGTGCTCCAGGTTCGTTGCACCCCCCCCCCCTCTGCAAAAAATTCTGCACCTTACTACAAGGTGCAGAGATAGGAGGAGAACATCCTCTGCTTCCTCCCTCAGTGCCATGTCAGTTACTAATAATGGTCCCAAGGTAATTTTCAAACACTGCTTTGACTTCAAAGAAAATTTAGAAGTGAAGAACTATTATACCTCCAGTGGGCTGATCACCAAACGGAAGTGAGTGACATACTGAGCCTGAAAGCTAATGAGGCAGAGGCAAATCCGGTGTCTTAGCTTTCCTTTAACAGGTAGGCAAATCATTCTCCTGAATCCGAGAGTGCATTTCAAAAATAAAGTTCACTGAAGATGAAGGACAGTGCATTCATAGTCCGAGGGTGAGACAGGATCTTGTCCAGACACTCTAGGTATGGATGGTCATCTGATTAAAAGCTTTTTCAGGGAAAACCTGAAAGCTCAAACTAGACATTTCACTCACTCTCCTAGAGCAAGGGAGCCAGACAATCAGTTAAGGGAGAAAGCACAGATCCTGTTCACGGACTGTCTCCCCCTGAGCACAATCTGCTTGCTTGTCTATAGTCTGAAGTTCACTAACTCGTTTGGCATTTGCTAGGGCTACAAGGAACAGAGTTTTCTAGTTAAGTTTAGAGGCGTGGAAAGGAGAGGCTCAATAGAGGGGGGCCCGTTAACCACTCGAGAGCTATGTCCAAATTCCAATATATGGAGTAGACTCCTCTCTGCCTTGGAATTCTAGAAAGACTTCATAGGTGGCTAAGATCTTGGTTAGAAGATAAAACTAGAACTTTGTGTTTACAATTAAGCCTAGCATTGCTCTATGCCCCTTGAAGGTGGAAGAAGAGAGCCCCCTTGGCTGTCCTCAGGTATAGGAGTTCCGCTATCTGAGCTAAAGAGGAATTCGGAGACGAGATGTTATAACTGTTACACCATCAACGGAAGACTGCTTGCTTAGATTGGAGTACTTGGCAAGAAGACTGCCATCTGCATCTTGCAACAGTCTCTGCAGTCGGTCTTGAAAAGTTCACTTCTTCCAGGCAAGCTCCTGGACAATCTGAGAATCTGTCTGAGAAAAGAGTGACCCACCCTTTAGTGTATCTTTTGAAGTGAGGTTGTCTGAGTAGATATGGGTTGTGGAAGGAGTTGTAAAGATTCCACCAACAACCATATCTGGTTCGGGAACCAATATTCACGGCCCAGAACGGGGCTAAGAGTGTCATCGTTATGTTGCGATGAACCTGAAAACTTGTTCAGCCCTTCCTTGACCACGTTGGAATGTGGAAGGGCGTTAAAGTTCCAGGTTGGACCTAGCTTGCAGAATGGCATCAGTTGCCTGTACAAGAAGGTCTGGCATTGGAGAACGAAGTGAGGAAGGCAACAGTTCCTTGAGGTGGCAAACCAGGCAATTATTGGCCTGTCCCATAGATACCACAGATTCTGCCAAGCCAGGGAATCCAAGGTCCACTTGCTGGGAAGGACGTGCTTCTGACAGTTCAATGCATCCGCAATAACTAATTAGTGTGCCCTGAAAAAGCAGAGTGACTGGAAAACTCAACCAGCCTCCTTTGGATCTTTGGTAAATCTTCTCCTTTCCATCTGGGAGCGTCGGGGGCACTCGGAAGTTGCTGGGTGCTTTTGAGCGCTGGGAGTGTTTTGGCGCTAAATACTGGCGCTCTACAACTGGAGGTTCAGGAGACAAGCTCCGTGGACTTTCAAACCAGAATCCGAAAAGGCTTGACTGAGGAGGCAACTACCCGGGGTCAAAGCCCCCTCAGACTCCCTTGGACCGCCAATATGCCTACTCGAGGTTCAGGAGAGCTTGGCAGGGACTTTAGGTCTAGGAGATCCGATGGGCCGGATAGCCACCTTCTCCCCTACAACTCTGGCAAGATGCCTTTTCAATGGCTGTCTGTTGCAACCTGGGAAAGTACAACAAGCTCGACTGAGGGGGCAACTACCCGTAGGACTTCCCATCAGCCTCCACTGGACTTTCAGTATGTCTCCTCCCAGGTTCAGGGGAGTATGACAGTTACTTAGGTCTAGGAAAACCAACAGGCCCAATAATCACCTCCTCCACTGCACAACACTTCACTGTCACAAGGTTAACTTCTGTTAACCCATACACAAGACTGGCTAATGCACAGGAAGGAAGCAAGGGAGCCAGGCATGGGAGGAGATAAGAGGGTTAGCAGCAGGAGAGAAAAAATTAATGTGGGAAGAGCTGGTACCCGACGATCGGGAGCTGGTGCCAGGCACTCTAGGTTGTAGATGGCACCAGGTGTAGCTGGGTGCCAGGCCCATCATTTACAGCTTAATCAGGAATTATTGAATGTGGGAAATATGTTGTTACAAAATATGCTAGGAAGCATTGAATACTCAGTGCACTAAATTTAAAAGTAGTTGGCACAAATTTTCAGGGATCATATGTTGTGGTATGTGCCATTAGAGTTACTGTACAGCATGCTGTAATGCAGTTTTGGGTGGATCTCTTCAGTAGGATAGACAGAACTTGGTTTATTTGAAGAATTAGATTTTTCTCAAAGTCTTGTCTTCATAAAAATTTGAGAATTTAAAAATTGAACTTGCAGATCAATCAGTATTTTTAGCTCAAAGCAAATAGTAGTATGTCTTGGAAGGATTTGGACTTGGCCAAGTGTGCCTCAATGAAGCTGTGTTCTGTTATAGTCTAACAAGTACTCATTATAGTCTAACAAGTACTCATCTTGGCAACTTCTAATTTATGAGATTTAACCAACCTGTGATGGAGTATTGTCCTCATGTCTGGGAAAGCCCTTGTCGTACTAAATACCAACTTATATTTTGCCTATCATAAAATCACTACTTGCTGCTTAGTTCTTCAGGCATTGGTTTGGATGGCTTGATTATGCACTGTTTCCACCACATCCTGAATCCTACTCATGTTGAGCAGACTAAAAACTTCATAAATCTAAAACTCTTCTCTCTTCCACATTGTTTTCCTTCTCTTGCTTCATAAAAAAGTGATGGCTTTGTTAACACATACTTCTTGCAGAGACAGAGCTTGAAATAGTTATTTGTGTCTGTCTTGTTTCTTCACTATTCAAGAAAAGTTTATTTCATGAGTTGGTAAAGAAAAATAAAAACTAGGTAGGTTATAGGAAAAGAGTTAGTAATGAGAATAAAAAGGATGGTACAGATGTTAATTGTGATTTTTCATGTGTTTACTAGGATGTAGCTGTTGTTGATCAGAGTAAAAAGGCTGAAGGCACTGCCAGTATCCAAAATAAAGCAGTTAAGAAGATGCGTGGTTTCTGAAAAGTCTCCATCCATCTGTTGCCTTTCTCTAGAGTCTGGAATGTTACCAGCCAAGCTCGTTTGTTGTAAAGAACTTGACAGGTTATGATTGCCTGTGTTACCTTTTATTAGAGTAAGAACATGCTAGTTTTGGCTACCACAAGTTCACATATATTTTCAGTGTAACAGAATCCTTATAGTTACTGTATTTTGATAGAATAACATATAGAAAAATTAAGGTGGCATTCAGAAATGGTTTACTTCTGTGTAGTGCAGTTCCTGGATATTTGAGTTGTGGCTGCTACTAATATTATCCAAGGAAGAAATTTTTCTGTAAAAGACACCTTTCTCCTAAAGCACCATTAGCGTGTCACCATTTCATTCACTGTATTAATAATGAGCTTCATAATCATCAACTGCCACTGCTTGCTTCCTACTGTTTATGACTGTTTTTATAGCCCACTTGAACAGTGTCTGTAAAGTTTACCTAAGAGTGTCAAATTATTCCTATTGCTAATAGATATTGTTGTCTGGAAGTAAACCCCAGACAAGAAGTGAAATGGATTATCAAGTGTTGAGACTGGCCAACTTCACGTTTTCCGCAAAAAAAAAAAAAATGGTGGGGGGGATTTCAGGTATTAAGGGAGCATATTTCTGGTTTCGTTACTCTTCCAGCAAGTTGTCAAGAATACAGTAGGTATGCTGCATTTGTTGTTGCATGAGGAGCTTCTCATTGAATGATTAAGCACTGCAGTGTTTCCAAAACATAATTTGCTTTCAATATTGTGTTTATTTTGTTAAAGTCTTCTTATCAGTTACTTGTACTGCATCAGCAAATGAATGCCCATGGTTTGGTAAGATAATCTGCCAGAATAACACTATCTTAGGGAGATGAAAAGACAGTAGATATGAATGTTATTTGATTTTCAGCTTAGAGATGTGTGACTAACATTGCAAGGTCCCCTTAAAAATCAACTCTGGTGGAACTTTTAGGGAAGAGGTCAAAGGGAACAGATAAAAATAGAAAAGGCCAATAGAGTAGGGTGTAGGGGCCCACAGGTGTGTCACCAAGGGCATGCAATAATGTCTGAAGTGTACTGTGGACTGGTTACTATAGGTAGTATTTCCCTAAGGGGTACTGTAATAATAATAATAATAATAATAATAATATGCCTCACATATGGTGTAATACTGCAGTTAATAATTTTGATTTTCTAACTGAAGTTTTGGATCGAGATTTTAAATGAAAATATTGTGGAGAAATTATTCCATAAAATAACATTGCTGTTGTGTGTATCATCTGTGGCATGTTGATACCATGGTAGTTTATTAATAATTTCTTTTTTTTTTTCTCTTAAAGTACTAGATACACTAAAGTACTATATACACTACATATTACAGAGTGTATCATTAGCAAGATAATTTCACCCTTGTAGTGCTTATTTATACATGCGAATGAGCTGTACATTTCCAGTGATTTGGATATGGACTTGAAACATATGCACACTGCATAAATTTGTAACATTTTATGTTGAAGATCATACCAGATGTTTATTGATTTTGTATAATCATTCGGTCTCTTTCTTGTAGGATTAAGGCTCATTAATTTCTAGTATCTTTTAGAGAACATCAGGAATATGAACATGTAAAAGTATGCTTAAAGTTTTAGTTGCACAGTCGTTGTACATTGTTAAACACCAAAGTATTAAATGTTGAATTTCAGTGTGCTGTTATTTTTATTTGAAGTAGAGTTATTTGATTTTTGGTGACTTGATTGTTTTTTTTTAGGTTGATTACAGGCTACAAACAAGTGAATTCCTTCTGCACTAGTGACACTTACAATGTTATATGGCTGCATCACAGTCAGGTTGTTTGACTTGTTATTAATGAAACACAAACAGTTAGGTGTATTGCTTCATTCTATATTAAAGCTGCCAGGTATGTTATTATTAATGAGCATTTCACTTCATGAAGTAGGAAATTGAATGGTAATGGAAACAAAAATGCTATGAGTTTAGAACTTCTGTCTGATGATAAACAGATATGATTTGTTTAATTATCATCAGGGATTAGTTTGTATTACTGTAGTTGGTATTATAATACTGTAAGTGTTTTACAGGTTCTGGATGAGTTAGAGGACATGATTGCAGAGGGAGGGAAAATTGTGGACTACCATGGTTGTGATTTCTTCCCCGAGAGATTTTTCGACATAGTTTTTGTTTTGACAACAAACAACACCATACTCTATGATCGTTTGGCTGCAAGGTATGTAAATTCATGAGATGGTTAGGTGTTTTTATCAGGCATTACTACCATTACTGACATGGATTCACCTAGGTTAAGTTATTTAAATGATTGTATAAAAAGAGCATTATACCATATTCACGCTCTTTTACTAAAGCTTTATAACTAATAATGCCATCTGACCCTGACCCATCTGCCCATTTTCATTTCTTGATGTGAAATGCACACATAGGGATTTTTGGAAAAGTAGTTGCATGTGAAGACTTCTTCGAGTACAAGGGAATACAAATTATTAAGGAATCCTTCTTTTGCTAATCAAGACAAGACACACCAAGGCTTGAAACTTTGGCCAATATTATAAAATTTTGTGTTGTAATTTAAAGTTTCCTGACTTATCCTGGAGGCCTAAAAGATTTATTTTTGCTTGAATGACAGGTGAAAATTATACAAAGGCAGAGTTAATTCTCTGACAAAAAGGCAAAGAGTGAGTTCATTTTAAAAAGATAGGGATAGAAGAATATACAATGTGGTACATTTGTAATGAACGTGGAAAGTAACTGGAGTTTATGTTATTTGCAAGAAAAGGTTATCTAACAGAATTGGCTGAGAGGAGATGTTTAGGCACAGGCAGAGAAGGGATAAGTCAGAAAGTGCTTGATATGAAAGTACTGTAGCTGATGTAGACCAGTAAGAAGGCCCAAATCTGTGAATTGTTTTAATGAGGTTTAGCTTAGACTAAAGGGTCTCATTTCTAGACTCTCATTGAATTGGCTTTAATTATTTATTGGTAGAAAACACTAAAAGAAACAGATGAAAAGTAAAATGCTTAAAGCAATGCTGTTGGGGCCAAAGAGACTCTTCTTAGAGACTTCAGTACCATCAACAGTGTACTGCTCAAGGCACAGGACCCACACCTATTGTAGGTATGGACCATGGAAAAAGGATATAAATTGGAACTTGGACCCAGCAGGAATTCAAATAGTGGGCACAAGTTAGAAGATAAGGGAGGGGACCTGAAAAACCTCTAATCCCATGAGTAGAAGACCTAACATACAGCATTAATGATGATGATGCCAAGTGCTGTGTGGTAGTATCTATACAGTTTTGGAACATTATAATGCTTTTGTTGTATTTACAAGCACTTAATATTTATTGTAGTTTATTAGCCTAAATTTTTTAGCCAATTGTATGCTCATTACCTTATAGTTTTAAACTTTATAGAATTTACTTTTATGACAGAGATTAGCTTGTTGCTCACTTTCTCAACCTTTGACCTTGCTGTAACCCATTGCCACTCACATTTCTCCTATGGTTTGGTACAAGTTTATCATCCTTGAATTTTTGGGTATAAGATTGCTAGCCTCCACTCCACAGATGGTCTCTAGGATTTGTATTCTTTAGTGGTTACTGACATGCATGTGTGTAGAAGTTAATGTACGCAGTGATACTCAGTTTCACTGATGTTTTGAAAGAAACTGATGCGCTCGGAACTTCTGATATTTTTTCTTCCCTGTGAGGCATCATTAAGGTCTGTCAGCAACGATGTTAGGCATGATGTTATATTGGTAGATAATTTGAATTTGGCATGTATATTTACCACTGAAAGTTGTTATACACTTTCTTTCAGTGAAGGTTATATACTCTAAGCTTTTCTTTCTTTATACAGTAACATCGTTAATATAATAAAATGCTTTGATATCAGTTGTGATTCAGAAGTGATCTATTTTCCTTTTGCATTTCAGAGGGTACCAGGGAACAAAGCTAACAGAGAATATTGAATGTGAAATCATGAACGTCATAAGAGACGAGGCGATGGACAGCTACAATAATGACATTGTTCATGTCCTTCCTTCAAACTCACCAGAAGATATGGAATCCAATATTGAGAGGATTATTCTGTGGATTGAAGCTTGGAAAAGAGACAATGGATCATCAAGTTGAGAAATAAATATTTTGTAATTAATCTTGTTATTACATAATGTACCTAGTATTATCGGGATTAATAAATTCTCTTTCTTATAATTAATTGGTCAAGATTTTTGTAAAGTACTGGGCAGTATTTAAAAATCGACTTTTCCATTAGTATGACTGAGAAATTGCTCGTGTATATTCAGGCTTAGTGAATATGGTGTATTTTGATAACTGATCACATGTTTTTCATTATACGTGCATTATTTTTTATTTAATGAGAAATAATTATTTTGTAATGATTGTGCACATGTATATGCTGAGAAGTAACAAAAGTTGAGGAGGTTTTGTTAGGGTAAAAACATGTTTTTCAACATTATGTTACAAGTAGGCACGTTTTAAAAAATTTGTATTTTTTCTCTAATTTTGTCATTTTCAAACCATAGTGTAGGCATTAAATTTTCCATGTGCATTCATATTCTTTGGTGTCTGTGATAGTAGTTTTAAAAATCACAAAGTGTGGACTGCAGATATCTAATGTTCAGTGCATATTCAGCATGTACAGTCCTTGACCATTTTAAAGCTTTGGAATATTGATTGTCAATTGGACAATTGTTGGCTACACTCTCTATCATAGTATTTTAATGTTTGTGTAGTTCGTAATAAACTGGAGAAAATATCAGTGTACAAAATATAACCAGTTTTTCACTTCCCTAGATCAACAATTTTTGGACAACTTTCATTACAGAGTAAGTGATACTAACAGTATTTAAGTCAATACAAAATGGTCATACACTGTTGTCTCGTATGTCAGATTGTCAGTGCGTAAATGTTGGTCACACTTTCATAGCTGTAGTATATAATGAAAGATGTTTTTAATTGAAATTACAGAGTGAAGTAAATGATTATATCAGAATTTACCTTGACAATCACGTACAAATTATAGTATGTTGTAAAAAACAGAGGATAGTGCTGTTTAAGAGGTAGTTGACGAAGCTTGGGAGAACATTGCACCCATGTAATAATAGTCTTGACAAGTATGGTCTGTTCATTACTGAGTCATCTTAGGTTTGTGGTTTTTGTATGATATGCTCTATAGCAAATAGAAAACCATTCTTTATGCAGTATGAATAAAATCTTTAGTTCTGAGCAACAGGGAAGAAAAGTTACCCTAAATGGAGATGTAATAAAAGATCTTCAAAACTAATAAATCTGCCAAAAATTAATTTCTTATTAAAATATTGATAATCCTGAATTTGTAACTAATGAATACTGATGTACCATTCAACTGTAAAAAAATTTTATGCTGGGGCCTTTGCAATATGAGCATTTTTTCAAAGGTTCCTTCTGGGTGTATGTCTGTCCAGAGCAAAATGATCAACAAATAGCGATCACCTGGTAAACATTTCTGCAAATGAATATGTCATCTCTCGTAAAGTTTACTATTACCTGCAAGATCACATCTTATACAATAGTAATTAATTCATCTTTTGCATTCTCACAGACCAAAATCAAACTTTCTTTGGGGCTTGTTTGCCTGCATTCTTTTTGTGATATATTAATTCTGTCATTTGAGTTCTAATGTTGGCAAAACATATTTTCAAGAAAATGTATATATATGTATTCTAAAACCTAGTTTTGCCATGATCATCATTAATTTTTGTGTCAGGTTTCCATTACAGTATATGGAGTTAGTGGTGAAATAAGTTCCTCCATTGCCTTCTGTCTTGTTCACTTTGTCTGAATTCCCATCTGATTTATATCTTCATCTCTGACCATTTTCCAGGATTTATTTGGTCTTCATCATGCCACTTCTATAGTTACCATGTTTCTGGCTAACTTTCCTCATCCCTTTCTATCATATTCTCATGCCTTCCGAGTCCTCTTTTCTAGGTGCTAAACACCATATCTTTCCACAACTCCCGCAGTCATAATATGATCTTACCACCGTACTCTTGTCTTGAATCTTAGTATTTTATAGTCATACTTTACTAAAATATCCCATTTCCATTATAAGTGCCCATGTTTCTGCTGCACAGGATGCTAATAGCCAAGACGCAGTCATCAAGTTTTTGCTCTTCTTACTACTGGGACACTTTAATTTACCAGTAACCCAGTAACATTTATCCATTTTAGCTAGGCTTTTCGTACTCTTTTCATACTCAGTTCTCAATACCTACTTCACATTTCAGTGAGTCTAGAATCTGTAAGAGCAGATGACATAATGAGACATTTAAAGTAGAATCAATCTGATTGTAGGTAGCCAGCATGGATTTCATAATGGAAGATCATACAGTACCTAACTTAACTTTTGATACTTCTTACATGGCAAGTTAGGTGTATATAATAAAAGTATAGCAAAAGATATATTCTACTTGAATTTCTAGAAGGTATTTTCCAAGGTGCCATATAAAAGGTTAATGGCAAAAGTAAGATGTTATATTAAGGAAGTGATTGGAGAGAAGAGCTGTAATCAATGGGACATCCTCAAACTTGTGAATTGTCCAAATGCCCCAACCTCAGGGTTTTGTGCTTGGCCCTCTGCTCCTCATTATCTACTTGAATGACGTGGAATTACAACTGATTGGTACAATAAGCAAGTATGTTCTTCCAAAAAGTGTACTGGTATTAACAATACAGAATAAAACAGCTGCAAGACGACTTGGGAGAGAGTAGGTGAATTTACTGTAAAACAGCGGATGTCTATCAACAAAGTTAAATTGTGAAAGCAAGAATGTTAACTATGGGCAAGGAGAAAATATCTAGGAGTCATCATCGTTAGTGATTTAAACCTTCTTCACAATGAAAAGAAGGTCCCAGAAGTAAGATGTATGTGGATTTTCTTCTTGGAAAAAGGAAGCTAGACTAACTCTATACAGTGCACTAGTCAACCCCAATAAAAGTGTTTGATGGCCTTCCTGGAGCAAGGAAATAGTAAGATTAGAAACAGTATAAGCAAGAGCAACCAACCGGGTGTTGTGTTATTGTTAGTGTAAGAATAGATTAGAATCACTGATCAGCCTCATCTTATTTACAACTTTTTTTTATTTTTTTTTTTTTAAATATGTCTCCTTGGTTGGACTATCTTTGATGCTTCTTTATTCATGTAACTCTTCCCCAATTGCTCTTGTTAAACATTTCGGCTACTGAGTCTCATAATACTTATCAATTTTGCAGTCCTAAGCATCTTTACATCTAGTACTGTACACAGTACAGTACCAGGTTTCATTCAACACCTTCCTCACATCCACATGGCCATTTTCCTGACTTTTTTTTTCCTTTGCTTCCTTTCCACTCACTTGAATGTTTAATCTGCTTATTGTGATTTTCAATTGTCTTTTCTCCATTTAATTAATTTTGCTTTTCAACTGTCTCCTCTCCATTCCTCTCTTCCATCTGAACATTTCTACAACCTCCTCCTTTGATTCTGCTTTCCACACCAAGTCAAAAGAAAGGTTGGATTTCAGTATCTTTGGTGAAGAATTTAATGAGAGCTTAGAGAGAGGGGATGACAGCAAGCGGGAGGGGGCGGGGGCCACTGAACTACGGGAAGTCCATTCATCTGTTCTCAGGACCAGAACTGACAAATAGAGAAAGAACATTTTTGAGGTAGCAAACAACAGAGTCTATGTGGATGAAAAAGCAGGAACTATGGAGGACTGAGTTACAAGCAAAATCCAAGGTACAGACTAATGTAGGAACCTGGGAAAAGCAGGTGACAAAACAAATGGTAAAGGGGGCAAGAGTTATGCTGTCCATAACAAACAATTACAGTAAAAGAAATAAACATGAAATTGGTAGACAGAATCTTCTGTTACATCTCAAATACTTGTATATCAATAGCAACAAGTAGATCTAGTCTCTCAGCAAGCATCGAGAGAAAGCTTGCTAAACCTTGCCATGTACAACCCATACTGATGATTCAAATGTTGTCTTGTTGTCTGAGGAATGATTATAGTTTCAAATGCTATAGCTAATAGCAAAAAGTGATGGAATATAAAAGCAGGGTAATGGGGTGTAATAGCTAGCTACCTTTTTATGTGACAGGCAAAGTCACAAGCATTTCAACGTGCTGTTGGTGTGGAAATTGAGTAGGTGGAAGGAACCCCAAAACACTATAGTTAGTGTTTTTACTAGTGTCACACTGGTTTATGTTCTCGGTCAGAAAGTGTTGTTATTCTTCAAAGAAGCAGTTACCCTGGAAACTTTAAAAGCAGAAAATATAGGTAAGGGCGCAGGAATAGGAGAGAAAAAAAAAATAGATCCTGAACATAAGAATTCTAATGGGAGCTGAACGAAAGGGGCTAGGTTTGCAATAGACAAAATTTCCACATTAAAAGCTGAAAAAAGTAATAAATTAGTTGACAAGATCGTGATTAGATTATATCATGTGGGAAGATTTACTTTTTTAATGTAGCACAATACACCAATTACTTGGACAAATCAAGACCTTGGCATGTATGCCTAAAATTAATAAATCAATCAATCAATCAGTGACCAGTTGTGAATACTGGGGTTTGAAATGACTGAAGTACCTGGATCCTTAACCTAATGCCTGAGGATCAGGAACAGTCAAACCAAGGATTAATAAAAGAGAAAGTTTTACTAGAGCAGATACAGATGCTGCAGTCACTGAGGTGACCTCAGCAACATTGGGAGAATTTAGTACACCCTTTGAAAAATCTAATGATGCACTTGCAACATTAGACAGAAATTATAAAGGCCTCACTGACTCCCATATAGGTTTGGATGAAATGGAGACACACTATAAGAGGGCTTTGGCATCTGGAACATGGTAAATGTGGAAATTAACAATTATATGAAAGTTTAGATTACAACCATAATAAAAGAGAAGCATTATACCCACAGTTAATTGTGGGAAGCAATGAAGATCCCACCTCATGAAGAGAAACTAACGACTTTAATGACAGTTCTGGAGAATGTTGAGAAGTATTACTATACAACTGAGATTCAAACAGACTGATGCCGGAGGAAGAGATTAACTGAAGTTCCAGAAGGAAGAAATGGGCAGTAATATTCCTCTGTAGGTAAAATTGAATAAAAAGTTCAGTATTGTTAGGTCACTTGCTGTCTTACAATTAGAATGCAAAACAAGTAAGTAATGTCTTTGTTTTCTAATAAATTATTGACTATTTTAACCAGAACACTGAGCTAGCGTCCTTTACTTTAGAGGGTATAGCTCAAAGGATTTGTTCTTGAAATATATTAATCATTAACTCCTCAAAACCTGAATAGTTGAATAAACTGAAAATATCTGAAACATTTCTTTCAAAAGATATGTCTCTGATACTTGACAGTATGTTGTTGGCTTGAAACGAAAAAATCCATAAATAAATATTTGATTGTAACCTCTGCAAGTAGGGATTAGCTCATGTAGGGATTAGCTCATGTAGACATTCATCAAATACCCATGGGTCAGATAAGTGAAAAATTCGCATACGGAATGATGTTATTTCAATGTGGCCTTTTTTTGTGGGGGGAGGGGAGGACGAGATGAACACGACAAACCAACAATTGGTTTAATCTGGTTAGTTTTGTTATTATTAGATAAAATTATTCAAAAATGTCTACTATTTACTAAAGATGATGGGCTTTACAGATAGTGAGAAATCACTAAAAGGGACCAGTATATTGTATAGTAACCACGAAGGGGGTTAGTTCTGTCATTGAACATTTTGCGGTGCACTGTCGGCATCACTTGAAGGTCTTTGCAGCGTCCCTTCGGCCCCTAGCTGCAACCCCTTTCATTCCCTTTTCTGTAACTCTGTTCATATTCTCTTCCATCTTACTTTCCACCCTTTCATAACAATTGTTTCATAGTGCAACCGCGAAGTTTTCTCCCGTTACACGTTTCAAACCTTTTTACTCTCAATTTCCCTTTCAACACTGAATGCCCTCTTAGGTCCCAACGCTTTGCCTTTGGCCTAAATTTTATATTCCATTCCATACTGTATTTTAACTAATCGTGGTGATCGCTGCTTTGGCTGCTGTATCTGCATTCCCATTTCCTTGCCTACATGTGCAGGGACCCAACATACTTCATAATTTTTTGCCACTTTCATATAATTTCTGGAATGACTCTTGGTTTGTTGAACAGGGGGATTTTCAGGAAATAATCCTGAAGGGATTCTAAAGCACTTCTAGAGACACTGATAACTACCGGTACAAATTTCCGTGGTGGCTTGTTTTTTATATCTTAACTGGTGCTCATATTGCAGGAAATTCTACTGCAAAAACACGTGCATTATTAAGTGAAGAAAATCGGCTTGTTTCGCATGACGATATTGCAGCAAGTCCTACATCGGAGGAAGATTTGGATCCGTAACAACACTATAACCCTCATGACACTTAACACCACAATACAAATTAGGATTCTTGTCTTATCTACAACTAAATATAATCTAGACAGTGAAGACCTTTCCTAATCAATTAATAAGAAATTTGCGCACGTGCTCACATTACTGATAATAATCTGTATTCAAGAAGATTTTGATACATCATAATAAAGGCATATGTGCTCTATGGTCTACGAAGATTCTGATGCATCATAAAGGTTAATCTGATTTATGCTTCACCAACAGTCTGACGCCCAGTTGGAAAATAATTTTACAAAGCACAAACATATATATTGAATACATATTGACTTGCGTAATGTCTGTTAGATGGGAATATAACGCTTGTAAAAGCAAATTTACACCATAGGTTAATGTAATATCGGTTGAAATACTGTACACATTTATGATCCCATTCTTGCTCATAAAAGTAAAGGTGTTTAATCAATCATGCACACTCTACGTGCCTTGAAACTCGGATGTCTTAATAAAATGGCTAAGAAATATAGACAAAGATGGCTTTTCGCGGATTGCTCTATAAAGCTCCTGTGTTGCCACATGGATAGCTCAGTCTATAACAATAACAACAAATAAATGAAAAGTATTGAATTAGTATAATCCTTACGTAAGTCTGCATTTCTGCATGAGGTTTCATATGATACGCCAAAAATTTACATTGTTTTTCTCTGCTTGACTCAGAAAAAGTCGTGTCGTGACTTGTGATTAGCAATCTGTATTGACACCTAGCTGGTTTATCTGTATACCAAGTACACCTAAAGCCTATGCATCGTCATGTACGACCGATATAACTTCGTGAAACTTAAACAAGCCTGTTTATTAGGACCATCTATTTAAAGTCCACAAATTATTTATTTTACCGCTTCCTTGTCATCCAGATATGCCGAGATTGTTATTTAATAAAAGAAAATTGTGTCAAATCTCTGATGAGTTCAAACATGCTTTATCTGAAGTTAATCTTAGCTTTTTTTCTGCATATTCCGCTTTAAAGGTGGCCACCGCCTATAAAGTTATGAATTGTTTAGAATTCAAAAATAAAGAGTTAAGATGTATCGTTATTCCAACAGAGGGAATTTGATGTTATCATTCACAATGTTTAAACATTCTGCTGGCATGAGGCAAATCACTTGTACTGTAAATAACCCGCAAACTTTCGCAAAACCGACTGTCCAGATTTGGTTTAAAACACAAAAAGTCAGCAAGGGAAAATAAAAGAGTAAAACTGAATATGAAAAGTGACTGAATAAAAAAAAATATCAGGTAAAAAATAAATGTCCAGTAAGAATGCCGAAGGGGATGGTCCCCTGGGATAGCTTTAAACGTAAAGTGGCTCAGCATAGGCCACATGACACTGCGAAGACTGCTCCACATATTCGCATTCGAGGTATTCAAAGAATCCCAATGTGGACATATCTTGGCACCCCAAAAGAATAATAATGCTAACTCTTGAAGGGATGAGCAGAACACAATAACTCAATAGGTATAATGGGGATTAACACACTAACTTAAAGAGAGATTATTGGGACAAACAGCCTCACACTACTTCAAGAAGGATAATAGGGAATCAGTAGCACACAGTATCTATAGAGGGATACTAGAATGAGTAGCACACAGTAACTCAAGAGGGATAATAAGGATGAGTAGCAGACGCCGACTCAAGATGGAAATTAGGTTCGAATAACAAACTAACTCAGTAGGGTTAGTAGGGATGAGTGGCAACAAACTAATTCAAAGAGGAATAATACGAAGCAAGTAGTACACACTGCCTCTTGAGGGATAGCGGGATTGAGTAACATGCACTAACTCCACATGGATAGCCTAATAAGGATAAGAAACACGCACTAGCAGGGGTAATAAGGGTTTGTAACACACGCCAACTCACTGAGGTAACAAGGAATGAACATTACATATTAAATCATGAAGATCACACAGTAAGGATAATAGTGGGAGCTATTTGTTGAAGTAAACTTTATACAAATGATGGCCAAACATGGCACATTACCATGATCTGAATTATAATTACCACGCGATAAATGCACTCAAGTGCTGCAGACATCTAGACAGTCCAGTAATGTTGCAACATTGATAGATAGCAATTTGAGGCATGTGGCATAACATCAGTATTTATGTAAATAAAGAACTGGTTGTGTAGTTCTTGGTTGTGGTAGCACATATATGACTTTTTACGCAATAGCTTTTAAAACCATCACATAGCATACGATAAAAAGATCCATCATATCAGCGAGGTGTTAATGTGTTTTCTCTTAGAGAAGGCAAGAGTCTATTGTCTTCATAAACATCAGGGAGTTTATAAGACCAACAAGATTATTTTTCTGAAGCTGTAGATGAAACAGGCCACCTAATTTACTTGCTTTGGCCAACATCGGTTGGGAAAAAAGGAGAGAATGATAAGATGTGCCCTTGACATCAAAGCAAGCGAGAGACCCACCTCATGGAAGGACTAGGGATTATAAGCCAGGAAAAACTTATCCATGAAGAGAACAGTCACCAAACGGAACAAACTGCCATCCCAAAATAAAGTTCCTCCGCTTACACAAAACTCAAATTTTGGTTTCATTTATTCAGTTTATTCCTATCATCCTTTTCTGGCTTTTTTTTTTCGTTTGTTACAAATGGCACAAATCTCTGTAAAAAACTATTGTCAAGTGACGGGCCATCTGCTCATTCCACATGGATGTGTACATTCAACGTGAATCAGGAAAATAGAGATTCGTGTTGTATTAACCCTTGGAGAGCTCAATAGCCATTCATGACCGAATTCCTTCGTGCAAAAAAACAGCACAATGAAGTCAGAGCAGCTCAAGTAGCAAGCCGCAAAGCCCTGTTAATCAGCTTAAGATTCCAGTAGTGACCTTGGGTTTAGTAATGATTCTCAACATAGGGCATTTGTTCACAGCAAATGTACCTCATATTTAGCAGAGTTTTGTCCCCCATCTTTTACCTACCGGAAAAAATTTGAGGGGTGGGTCCATCCAAGATTACGATAGTTTAATAGTAACCTGAAAAATATGGCACAAATTTTTCTCAGATAAGAAAAAATATGCATTCATACATACATTCATACATATATATACATATATGTGTGTGTATATACACACACAAATATATACACACTATATATATGTATTTATTTAAAATATATATACATATATATATATATATATATATATATATATATATATATATATGAGAATCACAAAACTTTCGCGTGATATCAGATTTGCAGGGTCGCCACAAGGAGGAGAAAATGGAAAACTAAGCACCGAGTACTTTCGTGTGATTGCTACACATTTTTAAAGCACAATGAACAAAGTAAGAGAATTTTTGTACAAAAGGAAACTGTCCATAAGAAAAGGCAGAAAATCCCTTAAAAGCAAAACAATTAAGTCGCAAACAGCCCAAAACCCAACTGGTAGTTAAAAACAGATGACCAAACTGATCCTTCTAAATACGGTAAAAGTATAAACATCACACTTTAAAGCAAAAGTTAGAGCACAAACAAACGACTTCTCACACTCAACAAGCAAATAACCAAACACACGACTAAAGTTTAACAGTTATTCATGAAACATCTGCACACAATTGCTTAACAATTTAATTTATTCAATGTTATTATTATTCAGTAGATGAAACCCATTCATATGGAACAAGCCCACAGGGGCCACTGACTCGAAATTCAAGCTTCCAAATAACATGGTGTTCATTAGGAAGATTTGAGAGGAAGTAAAGTGAAATACAGAAAGAAGAGGTCCATCTAACTTAAAAAGGCCAGAACTAATGTTATGTCACCATGAAGAAAGTTTATAATCATTACAAGCAATTATAGATCTGTACTTCTGCCTGTCAATATGATGATCAAAGTTACTTTTATGTAAAAACATAACACTGGAAGACTGAAAAATTCTTACACTATACTGATGTTGTTTTACTCTTACATTTTAGAGTTGCCAGTTTGACCAATATAATTCACTGAGCAATCCCTACACTGAACTTCAAATATACAACCTTTTGTGTTCTTGGGAGAACTTTTAATCAGCATATTTTCACTGTATTAGTATTAATAAAAACGAGCAACATAGACACTACTTTAAATTCCTCACTGCATGGTAAAACTAATAAGCTGTCTGTCTTAAAAGGTGTTTTTTCTTTTAACGAGAAAAAGGTTTTCCTAACCATCTTGAAAGCTTTGTCGATAACAGAATTTGGGCATTTTAAATCAAAAGTAATGTTATACATCTTTTCAATTTCAGGTTCTAAAAATTCTGGACTACACATTAGTAGAGCGCGAAGAAGTATTGATGAAAATGTGGATGCTGTCACCTGATCACTATGATTAGAATAGTAATTAATATATGAGCAGACATTTATAGGTTTTCTATATACTGAAAATTTATATTTCCTATTAACCCTATGAATGTTAACATCCAGAAATGGTAAAACCCCATCTTTCTCTTCTTCAAAAGTAAATTTAATTGAAGGCACTAATCCATCAAGTTTATAAGGAAACTTTTTTACATTCTCAGATATTGGCCACACATATACAATATCATCAACATAACGGTACCATGTAACTCCATTCGGAAGTTTAGTAGGTAACAATCTCTTTTAATATACTCCATATACAGATTATATACTTAGGGGAGGTGAAAAGGGATTCCCCACAGCCATTCCAAACTTTCGAGTAAAAATTTCTTTTGAAATACAAATTTACTGTCAATAATACAGTTTGATCAATTCAATTATCATTTCTGAAGGGAAAGGTAAATCAAAGTTATCTAGTTCTTAACTTAAAAAGGATAAAAGGTTATGCACAGGAACCCTGGTGAATAATGAAGTTACACCAAAACTTAAAATTCACATTTACTCAATTTAGTTTTCCACGAGATCGACATTGTTCTTAACTGTACAGGGTGTCTATAAAGTCTGGGTACATAGGGGATTTTACTATCTATTTTATTTATTTATATTATTTTTCCTCCTCAGAATGAAGATGGCTCTGTCTAAAGAAGAACGAATCGATTTGGTACTCTTAAGTGGACGAGAAGGATGGACACTGCCTGTTTCTTTAAACTTCTTGACCAATTTCCCGACGGCAGTAAAACAAATAGGTTGCCGATAGGGGTGTCGAAGGTTAAATTCTTCCGCAATTTTGCGATAAGACCATCCCTCTCGTCCACTTAAGAGTACCAGATCGATTCGTTCTTCTTTAGACAGAGCCATCTTCATTCTGAGGTGTAGTATGAAATTTGTGTGTGTACGTACGTACACACCTTAATACATTAAGGCACACCAACATGTGCAATATGACAGGATTACAGCCTCTTTCAAACATACAAGCAACCACAGTCAATTTTGCTGCAGAGCCAATTCCATAGTTTTAAAGCAAGGGAACTAAGGGCGCCCCTGGTGCTGTGTGCTGTGAAATCGTGGCACTTCATCCAAATAAAGATGTTGACACTGCAAACGCCAACCCAGAGGCGCCCAGCATCATGCCCATGCACTGAGGATGTCAACAGACGCGGTCAAAAGGGGAGCCCTCTCGGCGATGGACTAAATTTTGTCTGGATGATAGACCTCGCGATGCCGCTGACATCCAGACTGAAGTATATTCCAGCAATTGGAAATCAACGCTCTGAAATAACTGTCATAAATAGCATTATGCCTGCGGATATAGGATTTTACGAACAATGTTCAGCTCTCAGGAAGCAAGAATATGATAGGTTAACGTCCTCCCTAAAGCTTACAATGCTTTCATTGTATACCTGAATATCTATAACTTTTGATATCAAAGTAGAAGAAAACTGGTCCTCCAAACCATGTGGAATAAAATCTTAGGATTCATTCTTCCATCACGACCCAGCTTTACTTGGTAAAAATTACATTTTATCTTCAAGGAAATTGTTTTTATATGATATACACTTATTTTTGTGGTCGTCACAATTTCTTTAACGGTTTATTAAATTATTTCGGAAACCATTACTAAAAATTTTCGCTTCAAAGATGGGTATTTGTGAAATGACGTTATGATTTCAAATTATTAGTGCACAATCATGACGAACACCCATTCGTATGGAATAAGCAAAAATGCATTTGCTTCACCAACAACTTTTCAAAGAACAATGAGCTCTTGTGCGAAAAAAAGAGAAAATTAGAACATTTATAGAAGAAGCGAGTTAATACCTAAATTTCAAAATATATACTAAAGCACAAGAACTCAACCTCTGAACTGAAAAAGCCCTTATTGCAGAAGCTGTGGAAATGCCAAAGGGCACTTGATTCATGTTTTGAGGCATAATTTTCAAAATTTGAGACCATTTGTTTCAAGGTTTGAGATTATTAGCTGAAGGTATGAGAACATTTATCCCAAAGTTTCAGGACATTTGTTTCAAGGTTTGGGGAAATTTGTTTCAGGGTTTTGGGAAATCTGTTTCAGGGTTTGGGGACATTTTTGAGGGATTCTGTTTCAAGGTTTGAGGAAATTTGTTTTATGGTTTGAGGTCATTAGCTTGAAGGTTTGAAGAAATTTTTAGCCCAAAGAATTTGTTATAAGGTTTGAGGAATTTTTTTCCATAGTTTGAGAACATTTTCTTAAAGGTTTGAGGGCACAGATTTCCCTCAAGGTTCGAGGGAATTTGTTTTAAGATTTGAGGAAATTTCCTTCACTTTTGATGAAATTTGTTTCACGTTTTGAGGACATTTGTTTCAAGGCAAAGGAAACTTGTTCCACTGTGAAAGACATTTTTTCCATGGTTTGTGGACATTTGCTGCATGGTTTGAGAACAATTGTCCCAAAGTTTGAAGACTTTTCTTCTAGTGAGGACATTTATTTCAGGATTTGGAGACATTTGCTTCTAGATTTAAAGAAACTGATATGGCATTTAAGTTACCTCGTTATTACAGATAGCAGCACAGACACTTCAGTCAATTACACAAAACACAGCTAACCCTATTAAAAAGCCCTAAAATAATTAAGTCTTAGTAATAAAATTTCTACATGATTAGCAACCGCGCTTTATATCACTAGTTCTATTTCTCAGTGGAATATCAGCAACGCTTATGGTAACGCCTGGCCGTTCTAGATTAGATACGTTTGGGATATGAAAACTTAATTACTGAACTTCGTTTCATAAGAAAATAAAAACCAACATTAAATTATTTTAATTCCCATTTCGTTATTTTTATTTACTGTTCTCAGTTTGCCTCAGCATATCTAAGAAGACTAAGAGAAACAAAACATTTTAAAGCACCTTAATTTATCTCGTTACATCACCTACACTGAATTTTCACCTAACACCATTTATATCCATTTGTTTTTTAAGTTTCAGGTTAAAAAACTTTTGATTTACCCTGGTCTTTGAATGATGTAGGCACTGAAAAAATAAATCAACATCTTTTTTCAAGAAAAAATTTGGCAATGGAAATATGTTCTCTTTAAAACAGACGCTACATATAAAATTCTGACGCGCACACTGGCACTCGACCTATGTAATCAGAATTAAAATATATCCAAAAGCCTCATATCCTTATTTTTCCTTGGTATACCACCCTGTGCAGCATTTATTATGACAATATCAATATTTCAGAGGCCTTAACGATAATGGAGTGGTCCCCCTTCAAACTCTCATCATAGAAAACGATTTTACCCCTGACTCAACTATTCCCTTACTCGCTACTATTATTTACTTTTCCATGTTGTTTTTATGTTGCATCACTGTTACTTAGCGACAACGGGTGTCGTCTCGGGATAGATAAATTGAATGACATGGGGTTTAATATAGGAATACAAGCATTTACCTGACAAAATTATGACATCGGAACGATTCCAGGTGACTCGACTTAAAAGTCTAAATTGGGATGAAACGGATCGGGGGATGTGGTGGGAGGTTCTCCTTGGCCGGGGGAAGGGGATCCGGCCCCGTCCCACCCAAGAACCAACATCAGCTGATCGTCTGTTGTTGTCATGACGCGGCAGCCTGTCCCTGAAGGACGTACTTTGGAGTGTATTAACTCACGGGTGATTTACTCCGACGAGACGTTTAAACTGTTATATATCTGGCTTATTTTGCTTTGTGTACTGGCACCTAAAGACTTTTAGCCCACTGGTCGTGTTTTAAAGAATTCAGTTTCCGTCTCTTCTACTTTAATAAACTAAAGGTTAGCTCCTGCGTCGGGGCGATGATGAATCAGCTAACGCTTACCCTATTCGCGACCATGTTTTATTTATACATCATTTCTAGGCGGTACAAGTCTTCGAGATGTAGAGAGGCTCTTGCCATTTTGTAACAATTGCTCAGGTGTTGAGAGATGTATCGCTTTTAGGTTTATCGTGAAGTTTATGTTATCCGAGACGATGTTTTAAATGATTCTATGGACTGGTAAGGAAAAAAGAAGCCCCATTTCAGCACTACCTTCTCATCATCTTATCACTAATAACTAATTTATATTAAAACCTTGTGCTTTCATAGCAAAGGTCTCTTCTATACAATGAAAAGTATTTTTGTTTACAAAATAGTGACTACTATCATTTTGATTAGGACAATAGGGTAAAAAGGGACTATTGACTATATGAGTCTATCCAAAAACATATTTGTGGACATTTACAAGAAAACGAAAATATAAAAAATAAAGAAGTATGCTCTTCGAAGGAGGCAAACATACTTGTAGATAACCTATGATCGGATAAGGGCACGGAGACAGTGTAAAAAGTTGCCCGACGTCGCGTATAATATTCGTCCCTGTTGGTTGTCCAAGTCCGGAGGTCCACAACATACCTTCTCTCTTTCACAACTTATCATACATACAGGTCGCCCTAGTGCAAGGGCCCGTGCTGGCATAAACCAACTTGATCTGATCCAACTGTTTATAAATCTTTATTGTAAGGAAAAGCCGCTCTCGCCGCTCAAGGAAGCTGACAGGGCCTCTGTGCTTGCGCCATTTTCAAGCAGCCCCGAGCATAGAAAACGTTATCAACGCCTAATAGACTTTTCTTTGTGGTTTGACATTTTTAAAAATTTGTCTTCGTATTATACTGCTCAAAATGACAACCACAAATATATAGAACACAAAATGAATAATACTACACATTATAAACACGTACATATGTGCGTATTGTGGTGTATTCAGTTGGTGTTCACATCACAGAACGTGCCATTCGTACGAGCGCAAACAGAACTTGATTGAATATTAATACTTAGAATAATATTAATATTATGAAAACATTTGTAAAAACTTTCCTGATGATTCCTTACGCCTTCGCTTGCCGACCAGAGGGACAGAGAAGGGACACTTCCAGTCATATAAAAGGGAACGGCATTTGGGACTATGGAAAATCACTCCCTCAACCCCGTTCTATAAGTGGCCTCCCCCAACCCATGGGAACTCCCTCCCCCTTTAATCACACCCACCCCCTCCACCCTAGAAAACAAGCCCTCCGATATTCCCTCTCCAAGAACATCATGCTCCCCATCCTATACCTCTTGTTAAATCCACCTAACGCTCCTCTCTCTCTCTCTCTCTCTCTCTCTCACACACACACACACACACACTTACACACACATTTGTACCGTAATATACTTCTCTCTCTCTCTCTCTCTCTCTTCGCATCCAACAGTGTTTTTATCGTCCTCCACTTCTCGCTAGTGAGCTCTCTTTCTCAGATTCATCCAGTGAAATGCTTTACCTTTCTCTCTGTCTCATCACTTCGTAGGGTCTCTCTCTCTCTCTCTCTCTCTCTCTCTCTCTCTCTCTCTCTCTCTCACGCAAGAGCGCCACCCGACACCACGTTGTCCTTGAATATTTCCCTCTGCATTCTTATTACCCTTTTATAGTGATACTAATTGATGGTTTTTCCCTCTCTTCCCTTCATCATCCGTGAGCTTTGTGTTATCATACGCGAAACTCGCGTTTTTTACATATTTCCCTGTTCTCTTTACCTTGAACGTTATTACATCATCTGTTGGTTTCTCCTTTTGCCCTGAATTTCATCTGTTCGGTGGTTCAACTAGTAAAGTGTGTACGTGTGTATATATATATATATATATATATATATATATATATATATATATATATATATATATATATATATATATATTTAGATTAGTAAATTTACATAGATCGAGGAGGTCTGATCGCAGTACAATAGACAAATTCGGGGAGGCGGTAATAGGTGTACACGTCTGGTATTTAGGGTGACCAGGGTGAGAGAGGAGAGCAGATGGGATATGGTCAGACGTTGACCTTGCTTTTTTCTATTAGGGAATTCTTTCTGGAACGGAATACGAAAAGCAGCGGGTAGGTTTAAATGAAAAACATTGTGCCATTCGCAGTAAAAACGCCAAAATTTATCAAGGAAGTGTAATTTAAGAGTTAAAAAACAACAGTGAGATGATAAGAGTGTTGCGCAGTGACCGTTCCCCCCTTCCCCCACAAATCCCCGAACCCATCCCCTAACCCCATCCCAACCTGAGCCCCGAAGGGGCCCTTGATTGACACTGCTGCACACAACACCCTCTACCGTTTTTCCCTTTCCTTTCTTTCGGCATAGACCTTAAATTGTTGCCCTTACCGGAATCATTAACTTTTGTCCTTTAGAAGACAGAATGGATAACCAGAAGTATAATGAAACGGGCGAAAAGCAACGGTAAAACACAACGGGAAAAGGCGTTTTAAGCGGAGGTGTGTCCCGTATAACGGGGTTTAAGCCGCGTTCAGTGTCCAACTTGATCAGTGGTGTCCCGAAAAGTGGGGTCGGCTAGTCAGCGACGGGAACCGCACTGCTGCTGCACAGGGAGTCGCCTCCTCCTCCTCCTTCTTCTTCTTCTTCTTCTCCTTCTTCTATACTTCCTACACAATACTGTGGGAGTCTATCAAATTCCTATTGATTTTTTATGCAGGGGCACTGCAGGCATAACTGGCAATCAGTGGAATCAATTATTTTATTCATCGGGCAATTTCCCATGATCCGTCGTGTTGCCACTAATGAAGGTCAAGGAATCTCTTCAAATAAATGCGCCGTAAATCACCTAATTGGCAACTGTACCGTGTTAGTCTGGAACCAGCTCAAGAAGAACACGTCTAAAGTGACGAAAATGAAGTCAAATACTAAAATACACGTAAATTTACGACAAATCTCTAACTAACGCTTCCCACTCTCAACAAATATACAAAAGAAGACAAACAATAAAGAGACGAAAGCATCATTTGCACGGGAAGGGGGATAATATATCTCGTTGCCTTGTAAAAGTTTGAATGAATGTTGCCTTGTGGTGTATATTATTATCATTTCTCGCAACTGGAGTGGAACTCTCTCTCTCTCTCTCTCTCTCTCTCTCTCTCTCTCTCTCTCCACTTAAGTTTTATTGAAGAGAACGACAGAATTAACTGAAAGGTAAGAGAAGAACTTACGGTGAAGAGAAAAAACGACACCCACAAAAATGTTATCGTATGAAGAGTGTGAACAAGAAAGTTGCAGCTGGAGACAAGTGATTTAAAGTAGCTCTTTAAAGACTTCACGTACGCGGCCAATAATGTCCGTAGCTGAAGTACACTTACACGCACACACACACAAACAGAGAGAGAGAGAGAGAGAGAGAGAGAGAGAGAGAGAGAGAGAGAATGCTTCACATTCTTCGCTTTCGCCATAAAAGAAAAAAGGAGAGAACATCTTGCCTCGGCGAACCCACTCCTCCTCCACCATCATTCCCTTTACCTTCGGCTCATGACTACACGCCATTTTTTTTCCCAGACACTTCTGATTGCATTTAAATCTAAAATTACCATATCCTAGGGTTACATTATACATATTCGGCCTTTCCCAAAAATGCACTGGCGATCGCTTAAATAAGCACCAGCAATGAGATTTTTACCAAGGTCATGCGAAGTAGTATAGTGGACTCGTCATCATCGCCAGCATGTGATAGACGTCATCATCACCAAGAGACTTGCCTAACTCTACTCCCGCCTTCCCCCCCTCCCACAACACCAACCTCTTACCCAACCAGGCCCTCCGAGCCCCAAACACCACCACAAGTCACCGGCCCCTACTGACTGACTAACCACGTCAACGGGTCAATACTCAAGACAAATTGATAAATGTATCGCAACTACTGTTGAGAATATCAGTGAACATATTTTTGTCATTTCATTACCTTGCGTAATTTAGTTGTGAATTCTTCATCGAGATATGTATTAATAATCATGCAATATTTTATACAAATAGGCACATCGTATATGATTCTCAGTACCATTTCCAAGAGATTTCTCTCGTGCTGAAAGATGCCGTTTGGAGATCAATTTTATTAGGGATAATTATGCTACCTATATTCGGAAGTTCAGTAAAATCGCCACATACATTTAAAAGAATGCAGTCCGTAGCATGTGTGCGTCTCTACCTGTTAACAAAAAACAGGTTTAAGAGTCCAAATCTAGTTCAGCTTTACGTAAAGAAAGTGGTGTCATAAAACTTTTTTATCTGAAGTTTTTTTTTAATAGGAATGATTTAGGGCTCAAAGAGCAAATGTCCGTGCTGGCATAAGGCTAGCTTTATCTAGAAGAAGAAAACGTAAAAGAAAGCTGGTGATACAGGAAAAACGAAGGTGAATACGGATGAATTTCGTGTTTCATATCAGCTGCATGCTCTTGATCAGCAAAGTATCAGTCAGCACAGGAGTCGAGAATAAGCCCTGCAAGCTCCCAGCAGCGACATCAAAAGTAGTACCAGTAGAGAAGAATTGTAAAAGCCTGATCAAAGCTGGACTGAGTGGATGGATGTGTATCATGCCTCCTCGACTTCCAAAACTCTTCGTAATCTAACTGACTCATCATAATGCCGGAGAGTAAGAAGATCATGTTTACCTGTTATCTAAGTCTTCTCAAGCTTCTAGTTCATTAAAACATTGCACTACGCAAAGTGAGGAAAATTTGAGCAAATGCACTCCAGATCTTTAAAGAAGACTCTCTCTCTCTCTCTCTCTCTCTCTCTCTCTCTCTCTCTCTCTCTCCTGGTTCTGTTTGATGATATTCTGATATTCTAGGTTAATTTCCTTGGGCTTTTCTTTAAACAGTACTACCACAGTTTTACTTCACTCAGCCAATTTCCAAACAGCAGCGTGTTAAGCAATTCAACACACTTTGTCCCATATTGCATGCACTCTTACAAGCCTTCCCAACCAATACTTCCTTGCAATACAGTAAACACTTTATAGATCTCCCTCTAATCCTTTCACCTAACACCCCCTTCCCCCAATAATAATCTTTTTCTCTAAATACACCCATTCATCTTTTCCCCTCCATGAACCCTCTTTACTGCTACTACATATCTTCTAATTACTGAACCTTCTAATCCTTCTCACAAAATCACTTGTGTGCCTGTCATCTGGCTTAACATTCCCTTCGTATATTTCAATCTACGCCTCATAGACCTTCCCGTTCCCTTGGAAATCTTTTGCACACACACAGTGCTACCTTCCACGTTGCTCTTCTTCTGTGAGTTACCTCTTCTTTCATCCTTCCATCATTCACTACATTCACTCCCAAATACCAATATGAAACCACACTTTGCTAGCATTCTTTGATAAAATTCTATCATTTATCCTCGTAACAGTACAGAATCATTTGCCGATGTCTGCCATTCCACATTCCATTCATGACTCATTTTCTTATTCCATAACTTTGTATGTCCCTCTTTTACTACAAACTAGCCACTCTTTAGTCTAAACTCATTAATATATGGTTTTCTTTCACGACAAAATCTATCGGATGCTCCCAGCAAACTCACATTTTTCTTCTACTATAATCATAAACTCTTCCCACTTCCATTTCCCGAGTCAATTCTACATAAATTTTTTAGTGTGTGCCACTTTCACTTCCTTCTCATCAAATTCTCCTGACATAATTACATTAATATCAAAATTGTGAAACATTTTTCTCAAACTAAAAGTACCATTTTTTTCCCTTCGATCCCAAACAAATACTGATCAAACATACTCCCACAACAGTCATCAACTTGTCTTCCGGCTATTGTGTTCTAAAGCAATCTACCAAGCTTTCCTCATGCCACATTCATACCTCCGAGATCACTTACTGCCATTCAACCACGTCAGCATCTCTCTCTCTGTCTTTGTACTAAAATCACCCACCCCAACTACCCTTTTGTTCTCCAAGCCTAGAAAGAGACAGACGTAGATTTTCCAAGAAACTTTACCCCACTCTCACTTGTTTCCATTCATAGACAATATACACTTTTCTGTCTACTTTTCTTTGCCATACTCAGTGTTACACACACAATCCTTGGACTGTAACATTTGTACTTTTTTGCCAGTCTCCAAAGTCTTCCCGATACAAAAGACGCTAACTCTCCCTTTGCTCTCCAACTCACATCACCTCTGTATAGCCAGTCATATACTCGTATTAGACACATTGCCATATCCTGGCAGTACCACTTACTGCTACTGTAGTGGCGCTCGCAATTTTCCCTTGGTAGGGGGTGTCACCTCAAAGTTGCCGCATTCCGATTTCACGTATATTCTTCAGGCATTATAATGCTTGCCACACACACCCTGTTTCTAAACCTCAGCAGTCGCTGGTACCCAGTTACAGCTTCGTGGAATAGTGGGTGGTAAACGAGGAGATACCATGGACCTAGCAACGTAATCCATGGGCCATACCACTCAATCACGATGCCATATACAAAAATATGTATATCCACAGAAGCATATAAAATAAGGTAACAGTCACTGCCACATGCCTGCTTTAATTGTTGAATCAGCGCACTGTATTTTGCATGTGAACAGCAAATAATTTTACCAGTACAAGCAGATCGTTGCAACATACCAGAAGTATACACGAAAAATACTGCATCAGACGGTATCAACACAGAAATGTAATGAAAAATACGAAATACATTATAAATTCCCCACAGCCGAAGTCAACACCTTTGTTTACAAATCATAAAAGTAAATGAGCAAGCCAATATTACGTATTTCGGCAGACAATTTGCTTGAATAAAATGAAAACTAATATCAACAGGTTTCAATAAACAAGAGAAGATTAGAGTGGGCATGAGAGAGAGAGAGAGAGAGAGAGAGAGAGAGAGAGAGAGAGAGAGAGAGAGAGAGAGAGAGAGAGACCTACCTATGAACACGCCACCGACAGTCCGCCAATCTCCCCTTTCCCACCCCCACGATACCACATCCCCCCATCAACCCCCCACCCCGTCCCCACCATCCATTAAAATCCCACCCCTACCCCACTTATACTTTTTAAATTCCTTCCCGAAGAGATGACTCACAATCATAAGTAATATAAACTTCGGCCAAGTTTATCGCTCAAAGAGACTAATGTCATCGGCTGAGATGATGAAATTATTTACACCAGTTTATTGTTAAACTTTTCTAAGATCTGCCGAGGTGACGTGCCACGTCGTGACTCTGACTGGCAGGTTACGTGCCTTCGTGCAATATCGAGGAGCTCGAAGTTCTACTTTTCGTGTAACGTGCTCCCTTACAGATGTCGTGCACTGCGATGTTCGTACGTACACGTACTCATGTACGTGACGTAATATCTGCTTCGAGTTACTAAGTGTTTTCTAAACCAGTTACCTTTTTTTTTTTTATCTATCATCAGACTTGCAGGGTTTTCACCCGGTGCTTCCGCGTCAAAAAAACAGACCGACAGAGCCAAGTACAGGTGGCCTGCACCGAACCTGCCACAAATGCAGGTTACTGTGGACTGCCCGATAGAAAAGAAAATAAAACTAACACAGAGTGATTCGACACATTTGTAAGTCGTTGTAATAATAAAAAAAAAAAGTCTGATAAGAGTTATTAGTATGTTGTTTGGGCACATTCTAACAAAGAAGTGTTAATTGTTTAAAGAGATAAAAAAAACATGAGAAAGGCGGTATCATTGTTAATTTTGTGTGTGTGTGTGTGTGTGTGTGTGTGTGTGTGTGTGTGTGTGTGTGTGTGTGTGTGTGAGAGAGAGAGAGAGAGAGAGAGAGAGAGAGAGAGAGAGAGAGAAATAATACTTCATTACAAATCATAGATTGTGGGAATCAAAGTCGTGGCTGGTTACCACATGTAAGGAAATTAACACTGATGTAAATGTTAAAAATAAATGCTAAAAATCGACAATAAATAAACCACCCCACCCCTCCAAAAAATCGTCCTTTGATACATCAAAACGCCAGTATCTAACGGGAAATTATTCTGTTAAACGTGCAGCTGGTTTCAGTTTTTAATAGACAAAGTGTATATGATTTCCTTTATTTCACAAGGATCTACAATTTCACAATCATTCCTGTATCCCGTTAGGCACTTGTATGTGTATATATAAATACACACTCTAGAGTTTATACATATATATACATATATATATATATATATATATATATATATATATATATATATATATATATATATATATATATATATCTACATATACACTGAACTCTTGACATTTTTTAAAACTTTTTAAAATTGTCTTTTTTATGTCTGTTACGGCACAGCACCTGCAACTATAGTCTTGTCCACCTTGTGTCAAGTTTGAGCGCATCTGGTTAAGTATTTCCGCATATATACAGCATATATATATATATATATATATATATATATATATATATATATATATATATATATATATATATATATATACATACGGAAATACTTAAACACTTAACTGTATGCACTCAAACTTGAAACAAGGTGAACAAGACTATTTGCAGATGCTGTACAGTAATAAACATAAAACAGACATTTTAAAGAGTTTTAAAAACTATGTCAAAAGTACCATTTACCACATACATCCGCATTGTCTCAATGCTGCGCGGTGTAATTTGATGTAACTCATTTACAGATAACATTACCGCAGTGTCGTAATGAAGGTTGGAAAACGAATCGCACGAAGTCGATTTCACTTCCAAATAGTAGGAGGTGATGACCTTGAAATAAATAAAAACACTGTCGTCATGAATTCGATGAAATTCAGCTCTGTCCCCTTGGAACTTTCATGGGGAGACCCATTAGTTATTGTAACTACTTACAGTAATTGGTTGAAGCTTTAGCCCATGACGATCATTTTCTGATTCATGGGTCAGAGAATATGCATTATATCCTTCCGGTACCTGTTTTGAAAACATTTGTTAATTGATGTAAAATGTACGCAGTGAATATAGTTATGTAACCAATAAAAGCGCATTTAACAGCTGTAATCGACAGTTAACTAGTGTCAAAATTATATGGTAAATTTTGTGGGCCACAAAATTCAGTACACTCCAATGTCTAAACAGCTACGCAAAAAGAAATAGATAAGATGAAAGAGTAAAAAAGTTAGGATAATAACTCTGATCTGTTCAAGGAGATGCAGAAGACTGTAAGGAGATCTGTGGCGTAAAGGTTATGTCAGTTGAGCTAGGCTCAAGGTCCCCTGAGAACAGAAGCGACTGCTAGTATTTCAGGAGCTCAGAATATGCACACACATACACGCACACACGCACAAAACGATGCTGTAACAACTGGGTACCCAGATAAACTTGCCGTAAACCAGCCATATCTAAGTATCCAGAAAAATACCCCGATTTGAGTTTAGCAGCAGCCCTCCAAAATAATGACCGCCAGACATTTAGCACTAAAACATATGTATGTTTGCACACACACACACACACACACACACACACACACACACACACACACACATATATATATATATATATATATATATATATATATATATATATATATATATATTTGTGTGTGTGTGTGTGTGTGTGTGTGTGTGTGTGTATAATTGAGGAATTAAAATTAAGACTAAAAGATGGACATGGAATACTACCTAAGCATAAGAATGACGTATAATACACTGATATATGTTACAACGCGACCAATACATAGTACTCACAGAAAGGGGCAAAGTTGGTAAAAACGCTTCAAGATGCGCTGTATGAACTTAGTATTGATCTCAAAAGTACAACAATATTCACAGTCGATTTACTCATCTCCAAAACTCACGTTGCACTTAGTGCCTTTAAAATTAATGTTAATCTAGAATACTAAGTTCTTAAATTTTAAGTTTTTAGTTTTCCTGGTAAATCTTTTAAAGAACTCCATCGCCTTGACAGTCGAGTTTAAATCACGTAGTTAACTTCTGCTTACTTGTCTATAAATACATTAAGTATCTGATCTTATTATATTATGAGCATCCTGTTATGAGGCATGAAAAATGTGTTAACAAGAATATCTAAGAACGTGTAAGAGCAAATCTCTCTCTTTCTCTCTCTCTCAGGTCTGAGAAAAGTAAATAGTGCATGGTATGGTTATTCATCAAAGCCTCACTCATATACTGTACGTTCGCTGAACACGATCCGCGCTGCTATACAGACATGAATCAAGGTATGACAAAGAAACTATAAAAGATTTTGTCGATTTGAATATAAAGCTTTAGGGAGAATAATAGGAGTCACATGGTAGGATAGAGTTAGTAACGATGTCATAAGGGAAATTACAGAATGGAATGGAATATGGGGTTTAGGCCAAGGGCTAAGCACTGGGACCTATGAGGTCATTCAGCGCTGGAAATGAAATTGAGAGTAGATATGTTTGGAAGGTGTAGTAGGAGGCAAACCTCGCAGTTGCGCTATGAATAATTGTTAGGAGAGGGTGGATAGCAAGATGGAAAAATAATATGAATGGGGGTACAGTAAAAGAAATGAAAGGGGTTGTAGCTAGGGGGCCGAAGGGACGCTGGAAAGAACCTTCAGTAATGCCTGCTGTGCACCCTGTGAGGTGCACTGACGGCACTACCCCCCACGGAGGAGGGGCGGCGGGTGGAATTACATTAGTTTCTTAAATATTTGAGATAATAATGAAAGGTAGATGGAGATGGCTTGGACATGTCTTACGCACAAAACTTGGGAGAATAGTACGTGATGGAGTCAGATGGACTACTGTGGATAAGAGCTATTAAACGGAGGCTGGAGATGAGTGGAGATTTATGGAAGATAAAGCACAGGAAAAGCCTGACTGGAGGAATTTAACAGGTGCATTTTATAAAAGGTATTTTGCGTCATTCAGCACTGGAGGCGATGATGATACAAGCGCGCAAGCGCTGTCGCGCACATACACACTCATACCGCACACACTAAGTTTTAAAGCATGTTTAATGATAATTTCTTTAAAAATTTCTCAATAACATTGTTTCTACTATAACAAACGAACGACCAAACAAACTGACAACTGGCACAATGCTCTTTTGACAATCATCATTCTCAAGGACTTCAGTCAGACACATGACCAGGAGGGAAACGGCTGAGGATTAAAATACCTCGAGAGATTAAAGTGAATCACCCAACACAAACCGACGCCAAGGACGCAGAATAACACACTCACAGAGGGAACTGCTCGGTTACTTTCGGTTCTAAATAGGCCGGTGTCAACCGCACGGGTGAAAATGAAGTATTTTTTTATATACAGTACTGCATAATAATAATAATAATAATAATAATAATAATAATAATAATAATAATAATAATAATAATAATAATAACAGTGAAAGAATGAATTCATTATCAAACCCGCCAGAAACTAACTAGATTCAAAACATTAGAGTGGATTTTTACTAACAAGATTAAAAACAGCTGTTGTTGTTATTGTTGTTTTAGATTAAGCCAGCAACATGCCGGCACGGGCTCTTGCTCCTAGAGCAGCCCGTAATCAAAACAGCTAGGTAAATCTTTACTAGAGTCATATCAGCTAGAAGGATTTTTTACTTAATGGGTTAAAAAGAATACCAGGCAAATCTTACGGATCCGTGTTAAATCTGGGAACCCTCTGTAATATCGTCGGTACGTCAGAAAACACCAATCAGGGGAAGGCACTGCAAGCAGTGGCACTCCAGTCTACCTAAATATGACTACTCAGCCTAAAATTCCACAAGTCCAACTGCTCACTCTAAAATTTCAAATAAGTCTGACTGCTTAGCCTACAATTCCACGTACGTCTGACTACTCAGTCTGAACTTCCACATAAGTCTGACTACTCAGTCTAAACTTCCACATAAGCCTGACTACTCAGTCTAAACTTCCACATAAGCCTGACTACTCAGTCTAAACTTCCACATAAGCCTGACTACTCAGTCTAAACTTCCACATAAGTCTGACTACTCAGTCTAAACTTCCACATAAGTCTGACTACTCAGTCTAAAGTTCCACATAAGTCTGACTACTCAGTCTAAAGTTCCACATAAGTCTGACTACTCAGTCTAAAGTTCCACATAAGTCTGACTACTCAGTCTAAAATTCAACATAAGACTGACTACTCAGTCTAAACTTCCACATAAGTCTGACCACTCAGTCTAAACTTCCCATAAGTCTGACTACTCAGCTAAACTTATAAATCACCAGTCTAAACTTCCACATAAATCTGACTACTCAGTCTAAAATTCCACATAAATCTGACTACTCAGTCTAAACTTCCACAGAAGTCTGACTACTCAGTCTAAAATTCCATAAGTCTGACCACTCAGCCTAAAATTCTAAAGTATCCAGTCTAAAAATCCACAGAAGGCTGAGTACTCAGTCAAAAGTTCCACATAAGTCTGACTACTCAGTCTAAAAGTTCCAACATAAGACTGAGTACTCAGTCTAAAAGTCAACATAAGATTCAACAGTCCATATAAGACTGAGTACTCAGTCTAAAAAAATAAGACCGTCCAGTCTATAAGACTGAGTACTCAGTCTAAAAGTCCATATAAGACTGAGTACTCAGTCTAAAATTCTATATAAGACCGACTACTCAGTCTAAAATTCCACATAAGACTGACTACTCAGTCTAAAACTCCATGTAGTCAAAAATTCCACATAAGAGTGACTACTCAGTCTAACATTTCACGTAAGTCTAACTACTCAGCCTAAAAATCCACAAGTCTAACTACTCAGTCTAAAATTCCGCATAGCCTGCCTACTCAGTCTAAAATTCCACATCTCTCTTGATTTGTGATACTGACATAAAGCCCTCAGGAACCAGCTTAAAGCTTTTAAAAGGAGTGTTGACGTAAGAGGAGATTACATAGATTTTATACAGACTTACAAATTTACCAACGCGACACTCCAAGACGATAGTTAATCACGATGACAACGCAAATCGTGAAAGGATACCTGACGCAGATGGGTGTCAGTAGAAGTTAGTTATGCGGATAATTTTTCGATATTCTTCGTAAATACGAGCGCGATGGAGGTGGTCTGTGAAATTAATAATCTTTGCGTTGATTACTGACCGCTGGTGTCAGGTGTGGTAAAGTTATCAGATATGTAGATTTTTATTGACCGCTGGTGTCAGGTGTGATATAATTTAGTTATAAAATATGCATTTTTTTTATTGACCGCTGGTGTCAGAATGTGATCAAGTTATCAGGTATACAGATTTTTTAACCTTTTTAATGATTAATAACTACGGAAACGAATTAAGTCGTTCTTTGCTTGATTTATGAAAATTTCCTAAAAGGTCAAACACTGTGGCGTTCACCCACTCAGTGCTTCAAATGAAAAGAGGGCATTGGAGTGGTTGGACAGCAAGACGGAAGAAGGGAATTGGAAACAAGTGAAGTAAAAGGTTAAAAAAGTGGGTGCAGCTAGGAGATGAAGGGACGCTGCAAAAACCATTAGTACTGTCTACAGTGCACCACATGAGTTGCACTGACGGCATTACCCCCTGAGCTTGGCATAAAAACAAATCGGTAGATAGTCACTCAATTTGTTTACTTTCCCTAAAATATGAGAGTTATCTATCTGATAACAATACCATCGTTTAAAACCACCGATAATGAAAAGGTGCATGAACGTATAACTCTAATAATCTGTCACAAATGTAAGGCTCATCCGTATACTCTAATATAGACACATTGTTCTCGCTAGTGTTACTACATCTGTTTTTAAACATGCTGCTATCAGCATATGCCGGTGAATTGTAATGATTACGAAGTAAACTCCAAGGTTACCGACTGATAAAATTACAATAGAAATAGTTTTACTAACCAAAAATATAAAAAGTATATTTACACTTAATCTTAAAAATTTCCTAATACCACAGTATGCTCACTTACCTTCATCCCTTCCATGGTAAACGTTTACGACAAGCGATTATCTTCGGCTAATTCAGGTACAACAAAAGCTTAACGCAGCTTGTTTACACCCCACGTCCTCCTTCGAATCAAAACTTCGTTCGACACTTCAACAATATTGTAGTCTTTCAGCTAATCTGTTATTAACATCACACAGCGTAATAACAGCGCTCATTCATTCAGTTTTGTAATGTCCTCTTTAAAACACAGTATAACAAACAGCTTTTATAGACTTGGCAAAAGACGACAGCACACGCCGACAGTGTTTACAAAATGCAGGCGAAACGAATATGTCGTGATGTGCGGGCGTTCACTCGTGTTGCCAAGGATCACGGAGTCCAGGAGTCTTATTATTGCGAGCCTCGTGCAGAGGGCAGAAGGATTTCTTTTTATATGAGCCATGATTATCCGTATTATAAAGTCTAATAGTCTTACGCATGTTCCTCCCTTGGGACAGAGAGAGAGAGAGAGTTTTATGAATGGAAAATAGGATTTATAGTGTTGATGGTCGTTAATTTAACTGGGCAAGTGTATCTTTGTGGCCATTAGCGACAACATTCTCTCTCTCTCTCTCTCTCTCTCTCTCTCTCTCTCTCTCTCTTAACATGCTCATGCAAACATATGTATATATATATATATATATATATATATATATATATATATATATATATATATAGCTCCCCATTTTATTAAAGAGTTTAAGAGAGAAGCAAAGCAGCTGTCGCTTGAATGCTTCCTCCTTAACTGATGATTCACGGATTAAAGGGATTAACAGTGTCCACATCTTCCACAACTTGAGCTGTTTCATATATATATATATATATATATATATATATATCATATATATATATATATATATATATATATATATATATATATATATATATATATATATATATATATATATATATCATGCAGAAGAGAGAATAAAAATTGCAAGCACAAAAAGCGTTTCAAAGCTTGGATGACTTTTAAGTTGTTACTCGGTGCAGCAGGAAAAAATTAATTTATCTCTCCCTCTCTTTCTTCTTCTTCCTCTCCATAAAAGAAGAAAGGTTTTGGTTGATCTTTAAAAAAAGAAAAAGGCTTCATTAACAGGAAAAAGGTTTAAGCACCTAAAGAACAAAACATTACGTGGAAGAATTTAGGTGGCTGGAAATGGAATCAAGAAAACTACAGCTGTAGTAAAACAACTCTATAGATTAAGCATAAATAAATACTTTATTGTTACCCCAATATAAATTCAGGCTTTAGCGAAATCAAGAATAGTGAGAAATGGCTATAATAAGAATTTGAATATGATGAATTTATAAGAAAGATGGTTCAGAAAGGTGAAATGGAGGACAGAAAACAGTGCAGATCTTGAAAAATATATTTCTGTGGATATTATAATATTTATGCCAATTGTCCGAGGAAGAAAAATCACTAAATTAATTTATTATAACAGAAATAGCGAGAACTGATGAAACGTTGATTCTGAGACTTGTGCCAACACGAACTTTTTCACTCTTGGACAACCCCTAAACAGAATCATGTTCAAGATATATTTAAAGGACAAGAAAAAAATCGTTTTATGTATGCTAGTAAAACAGTGTTTGCTTTAGGCGAGGCTGTAAAACAAATGGCATACCAAGGTTGTGCAGTGTGATGTGGCAAGTAAGTATAAAACACAAGATTAGTCTGTTTAGTTTTCCTTGTGGACGCCCAAATGGTTTTGTCCACAGAGACAAGGTGAAGATGGAAAATCTTTATAAAGGAAACTTGCACAAAATAATAATTTTAATAGGACTACGCATCACTCACTTTATTTACTCTGAGCGGATTAGATAGCTATCCATTTTTTATATATATATTTTGTTTCCTTCAGGAGGCTAGGTCCTATATTTTTTTATAATACCCCCTTACATATCTTGTTTCCATCGGGTCTGGGCAAGATAAGCGCCAGGTCAATACATGTATAGTCTTATCTGGAAAAGAGATAAAACTTTTCCCTTTAGAAGAATTGGTATAATAACCTCGCCATTCCTTCTAACTTTGGCTTCGTTGTACCTTGAAAACATTTTTCTTACACCCAAGAAAGTCTCTAGATCTACTGTAGAAGAAAACGGAAGAGAGGAATTGAAAGACATCTGGTGGTAGATATAAGAACTAAAGATAAAAACAGTTTTGAAAAGTGATGAATTAACAAAGGGAGAACACGAAATGAAAAAAATATAACTCACTTCCTTCTATTAGCATTCCATGCCTTATTATAACCCACTACCATTCCCACCGGACTTCAATACAGGCCATTACCCGCTCATAAGCATTGGTTTCTGGGATGAAGCTACTTGCACCGTGTCCATGCCCCCAAAATGGATTTAGGAGCTTGTGCGCTTTAGGCATCTATCTGGCTTTCACTGATGGTCTTGCAATAAAAAGAAAAAAAAAAGTCTCAAGAGAAGCGAGAAGAAAATAACAGAACTGGGAACGTCAAGGAATAGTGGAAACAGTTTTGTGTGTGAGTATCAAAGAATCAGTCACTAAATTATTAACTTTCATACGGTCCTCAAAGTTAAATCAGAATAATTCATTGTTAGCGCTACTGAATGGCAGTGTAAGTAGTATTAGAGAACAAATACGGGTTGTTAAGTAGACGCTAATAGCCTACTTACAATAATGACGTTTATAATTCGTTTCCACAAACGCATTCATGCATGAATTTTGAAGAGGGAGAGAGAGAGCATCTCTCTCGCTCTCTTCCTTTCTCTCATATGTTTATATTAACCATGAAAAAAAAAACAGCAACGCAGCCACACGCTAAGTATAATTAAGTAGCAACAACAACAACAAAAAAATCAAAATAGCATAGTCTGCACCGCCCTAGTCTCAGTATTTGCAGCGTCACGCTGGAGTAAATACAGATGATAATGACAGCGTTAATGTGCGAAAAATCTAATTAGTTATGCTTAGTTGTATGAAGTGTTCGCTAAGTATGCCCCGCTGAAGCTCAGTTCAGGGACATAATTTCGATGGGGGAAATTTATTGCAAGGAATAAAAAAAAAAAAGTTGCGAGATGACGTGCCCGGCGGTGGGAGGGAGAGGACGGAAGGAGGGAGAGTTGGGGGGGGGCCGGTAAAGGGAGCGCGCAAGCACGTACAACCGATGCATTAACTCCCGAGCATCAGTTCAATGACATGCACACATGCAGAAACTTACGAGAGGACTGAAAATAATACCGTTTAATGTTATAGTTCATGAAAAATAGCAGCGCGCAAGCACGTGCAATCGCGTCGTCAAATTCAGGACACGAGTTCCTTCTACTGCACGAGGAAGCCGCGTGAGTTGGCGTTGCTTTGAGCGTTGTCCTGCCGCGTGGAATTGTTACTCGAAGGAGCAGTTTAGATTGCCAAGCCTGGGTGGGGTGCGCATATGTGGGTGGAAAGGGTACCTGCGCGCGCATAGGTCGTGCTTGTCTGTATGTGAATTTGAAGTCTAAAACCTGTCTGTTAGGGTCTGTGCTCTGTGGACCCTGGTGGCTTCCCCGAGTACCGCCACCACTCCAGGAAGCCGTAACCCGTTTTGTGAAATGAATCGTAACGGAGTCAGTTTTCATGCAACGAAGGATGTATATTTATGATTTAGTATGCATTCCTTTATATTTTGTCTTCTTCATAAGCAATCTTTTCTTTTAAAAAATCAAATCATGAACCGCTTGATTCTCAACCTTCCTTCTCCCTCTCCTGACGGTAGTTTAGCACAAGACTCTCTCTCTCTCTCTCTCTCTCTCTCTCTCTCTCTCTCTCTCGTTTGGAATTCTATCTAGGTTTTAAAACATATTTTTGATATTTAAAGAGCAGTACATAAAAAAGTAATCATGTCTCTTTTACCAAACGATTGACAGTAATATTCTATAATGTGTTAATTTCTCGTCATAAAGCTATCACTCCATCGTCCGTTTTCTGTCGGGAAATATTCTTTTAGTATTGTATATATATATATCAAATATAATATATAGTATATATATATATATATATATATATATATATATATATATATATATATATTATATATATATATATATATATATATATATATATATGCGTATGTGTGTATGTGTGTGTCGTGTGTACGTGAGGGTTAGCTTAATTTACGTATGCATATGCACATGTATACATACAGTTCCTTCACCCGTAACCCTTCCTCTCCGACGACAACCGACCTCTGGCTTTGACTAGACCCCCTTTTGACCAGCCCCCAAACCCCACTTTCATTTCCGTAATAACAAATACCAGGTACAGGGGGTGGCAAGATATCCCTTGATAGTTGGAAAATCAATATGGTGGCATAGGCTACCGGCTCTGGGGGATCTTGGGAGTGGTGTCAGCATCTGACGGTCTATGTGGAAACTGTAACTTTACACAGGTCGAACTCTGATCCTAAATGGGGGTTGTGTGGGGGGGGGGGGGCAGGAAAGGAGGTTTGTGAGATTCTGGTCTGTGAATTGAAGCCGTTCGTTCAAGCAAGGGATGTTACACTTTAAATACTTTAATAATCTATTATTTCATCATTAATTGGTCAGAAATATTGATGCTTCATATGCAAAACTAGATAGAAAAAAGGGGTTCTGATAAAAAGCTTGATTTAGAGATTTTTTTTTTTCTTCCAAGTATGGCGGCCAGTTCTAGAGCCCCGCTGGATTTCGCCACTATTACCAGTAACACTTGACACTTATGCTAACCTCTCCCTCGCCTTCGAGATACGCACTGCTATTTTCTACTGCATTCCGCTCTCTTAAAAAAACTGGATAATTAGGGTGGCTCTCAAATGTTACATTCCTCGAAACAAGTGCAAAGAAAAGTTTTCAAAATTATACCCTTTGCAAATACATGCAAGCAGAGGGGGAAAAAAGCCGGTAGGAAAAAGGCAAACCAATTGGGACATTAGTCTTGCATTTGGTATCACTGACAAGGTCTGCATTCTCCGCTATGGCGAAGAATTGTTTATTTTTTCATATTTTCCTTTGCTTTTACGCATACACGAAACGTGATATGACACACATCTCGAAAGAACGTACGTGCGTCCTAAGTAGCAGCGTGATTCTCACGCCATTTCGATATGTTGCAACTTCTGAAAGCAGTGTGAAAAGGACATATCCACGAATGCTATTAATAAAAAAATAATTCCCTATGCAGGCTTCAGAAACAAACAAAAAGTTCCTGGCTGAGAAAGATATCAAAACAAACACACAAGGTCGTAACAAAACTATAAAAAACGTCGAGTATAATTTTCAGAATGCAGCGTGAAAGATAAGTGAAAGAATATGTATGAAATATGAAAAAATGCGGGCAAGTATTGCATCTTCTGGCGGCGTCTGGCATCTGCCGGCTATCCCTCTCCAAAGGCCCCCTCCACCCCTCCCCCATACCTTCATCCCAATACTAGCTCTGCAACAGCCTAGTTTCCCAGACGTAGTTGCATGCAAGGTCCCGGTGTGGTATGACGTACGCTCTGCCGTCAAATCAAATTCAAACAACTAACTTTCTTAGCTATGATTTATTTGAAACCGTTCTTTCTAAACTGATATCTAAATAAACCAGTAATCAGTCAGTTGCATATGGGTCCATAACATGCAAAGTTTTCGACCATTTAAGTGTATTTTCCTCAATAAAACTAAATTACACATGTCTGTAATGTACGTAGGGTTTATGTTGTAGTATGTCTTTAAAGAGGCACAACCAGTCTGGACAAAGGAGAGAGAAAAAGGAGGAATACCTTTAAAAACAAACTGACAACTATGTTCTTGAATGTTCTTTTACGTATGTTTCAGTAACAAGGGATTACTCTAAGTTAACGCATTAAACTTTTACGTAAGTAAACTAAGATTAATACACAAAACATAGAAAAGGAAAATCATGACAGAAGAAATAGCAGATGACTTTCGGAAGCTGATAGCCACAGATCATAGCCTCGTTCAGTGAGAGTCAGAGCGAACTGAAATCCGTTCTGGAAACCAAACGGTGAAACAGGTGCTCGTCTATCAGGTGTTCGAGTAGCTCGCCCTTATTTTGTCTACGTATGCGTATTACCCCTGACTTAGAATTAAATAATTAAGATGAATAAAAAAATGTTATGGAAAACTAATTGTTGTAAGATTGTCATGAATTTTAACAGAATAGGCGATGAAATAGGACACCAAACACAAGACACCTTGCTCGTAGTGGGGTTACGAGAGAGAGCGAATGAGACGACAGCAACCTTGTTATTCAGTTAGTCAT
>NC_089761.1:19455643-19525643 GCF_040412425.1 Macrobrachium rosenbergii
AAAAGAATCAATTCAAAATTGTTTATATCTTTGTGTAATTACTGATATAACTAAGCAAATAAAGGTGAGCGCGAAATGTACAAATTAAAGTAAAACTGAAAAGTTTAATGTCAATTCCCGATTGCCTGGAAGAGAGACAGAAAGAATAAAATCTCTAGAAATGTGAGGAAGTAATGAAAATGTGATGTGGTCAGTTACATTTTCACTTAGAGAAAAAGGGGAGGACCCAGGTAAAACCCAAGTGTGCCGTCGCAACCAGGGTTAAGAAATGGCATGAGGCTTGCAATCTCATCCCAAGAGACCTGTAGATAATCTGAAGGCCAATGCCCTCTAAGGTTACACCCTGTGAAGGGTAAGGGGTTTAGTAATAATGTGATTACTATTATTATTCATAAAAATATGAAATGAACATGTTGATCACTGGACCAAAGAATAGAATGTGTAATGATGAAAAAGAATCCAGGAGGCGAAATAAGTATACCTAAATAAATAAATAAATAAATAAATAAATAAATAAATAAATAAATAAATAAATAAATAAATAAATAAACAAACAGCGTATCCTCAATCAAGGTAACGCTGAACGAAGATGAGAGTGCCATTGTACAAACGCCTGAGTCACCTAAGGTGGACCCACCGACATCAGGTCAAGTACACCAACCAGTTAACCGAAGCATAATCAAAAGGAGAGGAAGTTGAGGCCCACATCCAGTAACCTTCTAAACCAAATAACAACAAAGAAAGAAAAAATTACGAGAAAGACCTTAGTGGAATGGAATGGAATATAAAATTTAGGGCAAAGGCCAAGAGCTGGGACTCATGAGGTCATTCAGCTCTGACAGGGAAACTGAGCGTAGAAAGGTTTTTAAAGGTGTAACAGAAGGAAAACCTCACAATTACACTGTGAAACAATTGTTAGGAAAGGGTGGAAAATAAGATGAAAGAGAGAAATTATGAATGAAGGTACAGTAAAAGGGAATGAAAGGGGTTGCAGCTAGGGGCCGAAGGGACGCCGTATAGAACCTTGAGTAGTGCCCACAGTGCGCCGCGTGAAAGACCTTAGCAACTCTCATCCGGCAAGCACAGTATGTCATTAGCGACCATTTTGCCTTGAAAAAAAAAATCGAAACATCCGGACAAATATTTAAAAAATGGAACATAAGAAAGGGATCAATGTCATTCATAGTGTCAACAGACCGTCAGCTGACTGAGTAGCGAAAGTCGACACGTGAATAAAAAAACAATTTTGTTTATCATTTTTTTTTGGGAGGTGGGTGGGCTTCGTCTGACATATTACATCAGGAAAAGAAATTAACAAGAGACCATGGGAGTTAGCTGAGAGAGAGAGAGAGAGAGAGAGAGAGAGAGAGAGAGAGAGAGAGAGAGAGAGAGAGAGAGAGAGAGAGAGTCATTCTGTGAAATAACTGAAAGGAACACTCCTGTGAGAGCAAGAATAATAATAAGGGGAGTCACTCAAGCGAGACAAAAGCACCAAAATAGAAGAAAGAAAAAAAGGAAAGGGAGGAAATAATTATACACGACAAAAAAAAAAAATGTGCAACAATCAACTCTCACCAATAGATAAAAAGAAAATATAATTGACGCGACAGATTAGGGGAAAAATCAGACCGCAGAAAAACAAAGTGAAGGAGGAAGAAGAAAGAAGAATAAGAGGGTGCGAAAAGGAAATGATTAACGGGAGGCTGAAAGAATAGAGAGAGGAAAGATCATGGAGGGGAAAAACACTGGTACTTGAGAAAAGAGGGAAGACTTGAGAAGGAAAGTGGTGTCTTTATTGAAGAAATTGAGTAGGGTCGCTACTATTTCTGATGATAAGGGATTGTGAATAGACCTTTCTAAATGGCTTACATTAGAAGCAAACTTTCTGCGCAACTGTTTTTTCTAAAAAAGAACAACAACAACAACTAGCAGAAGAAGAAGAATAAGAAGAAGAAGAACAACAACAACAACAAGCAGAAGAAGAAGAAAAACAACAACAACAACAACAAGCAGAAGAAGAAGAAGAAGAAGAAGAAGAACAAGAACAAGAACAAGAACAACAAGCAGCAGAAGAAGAAGAAGAAGAACAACAACAACAACAGCAACAACAACAACAGCAGCAGCAACAAGCAGCAGCAGAAGAAGAAGAAGAATAAAAACAACAACAACAGCAGCAACAAGCAGCAGCAGAAGAAGAAGAAGAATAAAAACAACAACAACAACAATAATCAGAAGAAGAAGAAGAAGGAGAACAACAACAACAGCAAGCAGCAGCATAAGAAGAAGACGAACAACAACAACAAGCAGCAGCATAAGAAGAAGAAGAACATAAGAACAAGAACAACAACAACAACAAGCAGCAGCAGAAGAAGAAGAACAACAACAACAGCAGCAACAGCAGCAACAAGCAGCAGCAGCAAAAGAAGAAGAAAAACAACAACAACAACAACAATAATCAGAAGAAGGAGAACAACAACAACAACAAGCAGCAGCATAAGAAGAAGAAGAACAACAACAACAACAAACAGCAGCAGAAGAAGAAGGAGAACAACAACAACAAGCAGCAGCATAAAAAGAAGAAGAAGAACAATAACAACAACAAGCAGCAGAAGAAGAAGAGGAACTACAACAACAACAAGCAGAAGAAGAAGAAGAAAAAGAAGAAGACGAAGAAGAAGAAGGAGTTAATGATGAAGAAGGAGAAGAACAAATGATAATCTTAAAGGATTCTTGAGTAAAATCAACCGGTCTGCAAAAGCTGGTAAGAGTAGTATAGCTTTGCAGTTTACGTTTACAAGTCGACAGCAACTTTGCCTAATGCAGTTATCAGCATGATCTGAAAAAAAAAAAGGGTAATTTTATGGAATTCCTATTGACAGAAAATTTCTGTGAAGTCATCACTTAGTAATCGACCAAGTATTTGCGAGGAAACCAAAGACCATTTTATGTAATTTTCATTGATAATACACTTCGACAAGCATAGTTTATGTGAATTATTATTATTATTATTATTATTATTATTATTATTATTATTATTCAACAGATGAAACCTATTCATATGGAACAAGCCCACCAAAGGGGCCATTGACTTGAAATTCAAGCTTCCAAAGAATATTATGGTGTTCATTAGGAAGAACCAAGAAGTAAAGTAAAATGCAGAAAGAAGAGATCCCGCTTATCAAAAAAGAAAAAAAAATTAATAAACATATAAATAGGTAAAAAAGTATGAAGTTTTATTTACGACAGTTTTTTCGAGTAGTCACGGTTGAGAAAAATGAATTCTAGAAGCAATCTCTAACTAAAAAACTAACTTTAATTAAAACAAACTTTTATTAATAAGAAATTATAAACAAATTTTTATTAATAAGTATATATATATATATATATATATATATATATATATATATATATATATATATATATATATATATATATATATATATATATTATATTTCTTATTTCTTATTAATAAAAGTTTGTTTTAATTCAAATTAATTTTTTATTATATATATATATATATATATATATATATATATATATATATATATATATATATATATATATATATATATATAATCAAATTCTGATAAAAAGCTTTAATAAGAATGACTTTAATAAACAAAATTAATAAAGCTAACACTAATGCAAGCATATTTTAATAAAACAAGCAAACAGGCGACAAAAACACAACTTAGTAAAAACAATTATTTTTTAATTGCAGTTTCTGGTGGCGGGCCGGGCAACCAAGTACGGTGATATATCACTGGGAAAGGGAAAACAAGGGAAACGGAACAAGAGGAGAGTTCCAAAGCTCAGCCATAGAGGGATGGGAAAGGAAGCCGCCTAAAAGTACATCTTGAGAATGACTAGTTTCCACGGAGTCAGTTGTAGCAGAAGGCTGCCCACTTCATTCAAAGCAGATTAAATGTGGAGCTTCAACTGAATATATTAATGATAATAAGTTTGTACGATAACTTTAACTTCAGGATCTTTTAAGATGATGTGAATGAATATTACTAATAAAATGGAATCAAATTCAGATTAGAATTACGATTGGAAGTGCAGCAAATTAAGTCTAATGTAAAATTAGCCTCCCACACACTAGATGTCAGAAATTCTGATCAGGACTGAATGGGGCTCCCAGCACTTTAAAGCTAGCTAAAGTATTATTCTTCAACTTTAAAAAATTCTTGGGTAGATTTATGATTGATAAGTGTCGCACCGATCTCTCAAAGCCTTACAACACAGGTTGTCACAGGGGCGTGAAAAAGAAGGTATTAATAAAATAGGCGGTAATATTTAAGACATACAAATTCCTTCACACAGAGTTCTGCAAAAACAGAACGGGTATATAAATATCAATGAATTGGTACAGAAAAAGTTAATCCTTTAAGCCCATTGTATTCATCGAACATTTCACACAGAGAATATATAATTAACTTTAGTCTTCGTTAAAACAAATTGGCATCAGAAAGACAATAAAATAATAAATAAATACCTGTAAATTGGACAGGTTAGGCATAATATAAGAGGGTGGGGATCCTTTAAAAAAAATAGGCTTTGCTGAAAAGGGTCAGGCAGAGAACTGCTAAATTACGCTGCATCGAAAGTGATAAGAAGACATTTTCATTTTTCTTCTGGAAAATCATAATTTTCCAAAAAGACGACAGACTAGAAGAAAAACGAAAATTCTCTGCCTAACTCTTTTCTGCAGAGCCTATTTTTTTTAAAGGGTCTCCACCCTCTTATATTATACCTGACTGTCCAATTTACAAGTGGTTCTTTATTATTTTATTTATCGTTTTTCTAATGGCAATTTGTTTAACAGTACTAATATTCAAACAAAAAAATCTAGGGATCGTGGTTGCAAACTGAGATGAGAAAAACTGCGAAACAATGTTTTCCTTTGGAACAGGATCCTTGTTTTATCCTCAGGATCAGCCATGCAAGATTTGTTGATGCTTTTGCATTCGTTGACTGGGAATCAGTCAAGCGAGAAAAAGCTTGTTTCTCAAAACTGAGAACGCTTTCAAATACTGGCCACTCCTACGGGATATTTGTGTATTTCTATCCGTCACAAGTACCACTTAACTTCACGATTTCTTCACACTTTTATGATACAGTACACGTGTCCTTAAAGTTCATAACCTTCATGGCAAGAGCATTAGCTCAATTTCGACCCAGCTCTATATGCCCGAGTTCGGTTTTCAGCATTGGTAGTTGGGGTTTCTTCATTTGATCTTCATTTTGGATTCACGGCTTGCAGTGACAAACGTATCCAAAAGAGGTGTAGAAATAGAGGAGTTAAGAGGTCATTGTACTGGTGTCAAAAACATGCGCTCACACAAATACTAAGCCACAAAAATCGCTAACATCAAACCCACTTTACCCTGGATTAACATAAACTCAAGAGAATTATAATTGACAAGTACACCTGCTTAGTCGGAATTCGAACCTGTGTCTTTTGGTTTAGATACATTCACATGCGTGTAAGCTAAGTAGCCAAGAGTCAAAAAATATCATTCAGTAATCATGGTGGAGAATATATAAAGAAGTGTCGGAATTAACTTAAATCGCACTCGGTAGCCGACCGGATAAGTCAGCTGTCTATCACCGCACCTAAACCAAAAGGACAAGTTTGAATCCTGGCCGGGATAGATGCACTTATCAGTTATGTTTCCCTTTCGGTGCAAGTTGTTCTCAAGGTAAAGTGAAATTGATACCTAGTGGTATTTGGGGCTTAATATTTGTGGATATGGAAAAATAATGTATAAGTGGCATAATTTGTGTGTATATATATATATATATATATATGAAAATAGAAGGCCCATAAAACACTATTTACACGTTGAAACCATATATTTCGGGCACTTGTTTCTGTGCCCCTGTTCACCTGGTAGAATATGGACAGGTGAAAATTACAATGGTATATATACAAAAACATGAAGGTGTGTGGCCTTAGGCCTCGATGTTAAGGAGGTGGCGTTTCTTAGAAGGAGAGATTGACCAAATTCCCTAGTGGTTTTGGCCTCATTAGCTCCGTTTGGCGATGGATCTGGCGGTCGCGTTTCTTGGGTCATCTTCTTCAAAAGTGCGAGATTAAAGGTGTCAATGGCGTCCGATTTCCAATGTCCTCCCTGACAGGTTCATATTGTTGGTTTGATTGATGATAGCAGATTCAGCATCTTTCTTTTGTACGGACAGCTACTCTTGAAAAAACCAACTCCCCCACTCCAGTTAATGACATGCCCTGTATTTCTAATATGCAAGGAAAAATTCCCGAACTCTCGAAGCGTAGCGTACTGATCTTTTGTGCTCTGTTATTCTTTCTTGCGGCGATCTACCTGTCTCGCCTACATAAATGTCGCGACAATTACACACGGTATCTTGTAAACTCCGGCTTCTTCCTTTTGTTATTTAAGTATACGTTAACGAGCGAACTCCCCGATGGATTTGGGATAATGGAAAATGAAAGGATTATCAGAACTGAGTTGCTCGGTGGCCTTTTGGATGTTTTCATCGTATGGAAGCTTTATTTTGTTGTTGAAATCTATTTGTCTGTTGTGAGTGGGACCTCTGGTATATTTTATTTGCTTTATTAATAGCCCTCTCGATAATGTGTGGTGGATAGAGCAGTTTGCGTTAGGTGTTGGCGGATCGTGTTAAATTCTTGGTCAGGTACTCATTTGAACATATCCCCTCGTCTCTGTGAGAATAGGTTGCTGTCCCTTACCATGATTTTTACGGAGACGTCATTGTTCCAGATAAAAATGAATGTAAGAAACAGAACAGGTGGGTTTTCTATATACTGAAAATGCATACCTGTTCTGTTTTCTTATGATCAGTACATCTAGTAAAAATCATGGTAGGTTCAACCTTTTCCCAGAGGACTTCTGTTTTCAAATGAGTACCTGGATCAAGAAAGGACTATCCAAGCAACTGCTATCATCGCAGAACTGCTCTATCCATTACAATTATCGAGAGGGCTATTAATAAAGCAAATAAAATATACTACAGAGGTCCCTTCACAACAGACCTCAGATTTCAACAACACAAAGTTTCTCATAATGATGAAAACATCCAAAAGGCCAACGAGCAACCTGTTCTGATAATCCTTCATTTTCCGAAGATCCCAATCCACTGGAGTTCGCCGTTAACGTATACTTAAATAAATAAAAGAAGAAGCCGAGTTTACATATCGTGTAGTAATTGTCATGACATTTATAAAGATATAGATCGCTTCGCAAAGAATAACAGAGCACAAAAGATCAGTACGCATACCGAGAGTTCGGGAATTCTTCTCAAGGCTAGGAAATACAGGGCATGTCATTAACTGGAGTGGGGCGGACTGGTTTTTCAAGAGAACCGGTCCGTACAAAAGAAAGATGCTGAATCTGCTATCATCAATCAAACCAACAATATGAACCTGTCAGGAGGACATTGGAAATCGGACGCCATTGACACCTTAATCTCTCGCACCCTTTTGAAGAAGAAGATGACCTAAGAAACGCCGACGCTAGATCCATCGCTAAACGGAGCTAATGCTTACGTCAAAAACCACTAGGGAATTTGGTCAATCTCCTCCTTCTTAAGAAACGCCACCTCTTAACATCGGAGGCCTAAGGCCACACCTTCATGTTTTTGTATATACCATTGTAACTTTCCATCGTCCATATTCTACCAGTGAACAGGGGCACAGAAACATGTGCCTAAAATATATGGTTTCAATGTTTAAATAGTGTTTATGGGCCTTCTTATTTTCATATTACACTGTAGTATTACAGAAAAGACATTATTATATATATATATATATATATATATATATATTTTATATATATATATACATATATACATATATTATGCATACATATGATATAAGACATATGTATATATATACATACATATTATGATATATATACATATATATATGCATATATATGATATATATATATATGTATATATATATATATATACTTATATATATATATATATATATATATATATATATGTATGTATATTATGACAGATGGAACCTCTTTTCCAAGCCACCTCACCCATTTTAACATCTATAACGTAACTGAGAAAGAAATAAAATTAATTTCAATTGTTTTAATTACTAGAACTGTGGGTTTTCACTCGCCCCTTCACAAACTCTCTCCTTCATTCCCCAAAATGGTTAAGCCTAACCCTTCTTTTTGTTCAAATAACTGCCTAAGGCCTTGTTTCCAAGTGACCTCCTACCTTCTTGGTGTCAAGTAGCGACAAGGGAGGAGCCAAAAAAAGAGAAATCTGGCACTGCCCGCTATATTAACCCTCCAAAAGGTTGACTGCTGCCATGTGGCCTATATAGAAATTGTGACAAAGATTGACCTTTGCGCTACCTAGTTGGACGCAATGCGTAATCTCCAAAGGTTATTTATAGATGATGCAATGACAATCGAGAGAAAGAGAAGAGCGCAGAACACCACCAAGGACAGATGTCCTTAACCTTGCCTGACCCTTGAACTTTCCAAGTGGTCTACCCCGAGGTTTGAACCGGTATACCTTTGTAGTGGCATTTCCTATAATTCCCTCCTCCATCGCCAGCGCCCTATCAAACGAGGACACCATCATCTTGATGAAGGTAATGTACCGGAATAAAGTTTCTTAGTCAATCACGATTCCTGCTATTTCTGTCAGTAATTTGTGTTGGAGCATTCATTGTTAATGTAATTATGCATTAGGGTTGAACTGAGTTATTTGGCACCATCTGTGCATTACTCAATTCCCTTTGAACATCTTATTATTCTTGCAAGTAACCATCTTGCATATATATATTGCAGATAGGCCTCGGCTGTGGAATCACTCTGCCCTTTCCATGTGCAGCCCCCCTTCTACCCCCACTGCGATGTTTCCTGTTATGAAGACAGCATCGGCGTAGAATATTTATTGTGTAGGATTCATTCATTTATCAGGCCCTTGTTATTATCTGCCCAGTAATTCGTCATTCTTCTGATCTGTGTTTGTTATGTAAATATAATTAGTTAAGAGAACCCTTGAGTTTGTGTAATTTTCCCTCGCAGGAAGAAGGCCCTAAGCCACAGATTTTTCCCTTGCTTTGTCTACAAAGTTGCCCTAATATTGAGTCAGATTTGTAATAAATACAGAAGATTTCTTGATAACGTAAGGAACTCCTGCACGTTCATTCGTTGCCACCCAGAATCAAGTAAGTATCTCCTTGACTTTTTTAATATAGCAATATATATATATATATATATATATATATACAATATATACATATATATATATATATATATATATATATATATATATATATATATATATATATATATATATATATATATATATATAGACGTACACATACAAATCAACAGTCTCCTGCGCTACCACGCGCACATAACGTTTACAGCTAGAACGTAGTAGTCTCTTTCGGTAGAATCGATAGTCAGCTTACCCTTGACCCCAGAATGACACTTCCCTCATTAAGGAAGGACAGGTATGTTAATGGCCTGGTCAAACAGCTGACAAGTTAAATATATACATTGCCGTTTACTTCTCCGCAGTCATAGCGAATCATTTCCTATACGGCGAATTATTTTTCGTTCCCGAACGAGAGATTAAAGAGACGAATTGCACTAATTTTGTGAACAGTTACCTGCCGAAAAACTGTGTATAAAATTATGGGTCATAGATAAGCATCGGAGGAATATATATACACATATACATACATGTATGTATGTATATATATATATATATATGTGTGTGGGTGCACATACATGCATGCATACGCATACAGTAGTATGTACATTTATACTGATTTCAGTATCGTTAACTACTTATTTATTCAGTGTTGTTGATGCTAATCTACGTGAATTCAAGTTGAAAATTATACATGTCTGAACTTTAATAAATTACAAAGTTAAACCTTTCCCCCCCAGGGACACCGATCCCCATACCGTGAATATGGGAGTGGAAACAGGGCGGACGCTACCAGACAGCTTAACTGGAGGCGGGACATCATTGTATCATTTCACTATAACGGCGAACAATGTACAGTAGTATCTGTAGAAAGTGAAATAAAAGGCTACCTTTCAGACAATGAAAAAGGGACCTAAGTACAGAGGAAGGAAGGTCAAGATTGTTGATTCAGATTGGAAGTTTTTCTCTTTCTAACCCTCGAAGAGAGAAAACCAGACACTATATTAAAATTAAGAGCGGTAATCCAGACACCGACGTACTCTATTGTGATTTAGTTTTCCTCTTCGCCGGTTTACGAGAAATCTTACCCCATTTGCTGTCATTTTAAACACCCATGGCCTGTCATTTCAGTATCTTGACTTTTTATATCAGTATATATGTATTTATGTATGAAAATAGTTATTTTAAGAATGCTTTTTCTTGTTTTTGGCAGAAATAAACTGTTAGTCTCTGTGATGAGGTGCAGTCGCTACTCCCGCTCCGTTATTAGACAATATACTTTTTATCCATAGATTTTGGCTTGGACAGTCCTAAAACCTATTTTTTATTACCTGTCCTAAAACCTATTTTTTATTTCTTACAATCTCTAGATTTCAGGATTTTACATCCCATCCTGAGGGTAAGTATTTCTGCCACTATCCAGTAAAAAAAAAAAATTTACTGAATTTTACCAGAGCAAGATTTAAAACCAGTGTCAGATCCCGTCCCACTGAATAGAGGAAAAATATCAACAGTCTTATGTATTTAGATTTTGGTTTGTCCCTTCATCAGATGTCTAAAAGCAGGTGACTGATACAAATATCAATAATTACTCTCTAGTGTCTTTTGTTTTGCTTCAAAGCCTTAAATAGCACAGAGCCATAAATAGCGCAAAGATACCTTACAGGTGTTTTGTCAACAATGCAAATCGATTTAGTCTTGACTTCTAACTCCGTTGAGCTTTTTTTTAAGATTTCGCTTTATTCTTAAGGCATTTTTAACAAAAGACTTCTAAGGTCGATGATTATTATGCAGTTTACAAAAACCTATCAGTGTATCAAGCAATCGCTTTCGTTCTCTGTAACTTCTGGCTGAACCATTCTCTCCCCACTGTAACTTGAGTTTTTCCCTTTTCCAGTTATTAACTATATTTCTTTCTCCTTTACAGTTCTTCATTGGAGGGGTGAGTAGAGCTCTCGGCTCGCACGCTGTTGGCCCAGCGTTCGACTCTCCGACCGGCCAATGAAGAATTAGAGGAATTTATTTCTGGTGATAGCAATTCATTTGTCGTCATAATGTGGTTCGGATTCCACAATAAGCTGTAGGTCCCGTTGCTAGGTAACCAGCTGGTTCTTAATCACGTAAAATAAATCTAATCCTTCGGGCCAGCCCTAGGAGAGCTGTTAATCAGCTCAGTGGTCTGGTTAAACTAAGATATACTTAACTTTTTGTTTTCTCCTTCTTTACAGACTTCTGAAATTATTCCGTTCTCTCTTCAACTTCTGCCTAACTTTCTCACTTTCCATCCTCACTTCTGACAGTTGTTCTGACCCTTCCTTTCTAAATTCAGACCTATAACTTTCTCTCCTATACTTGTCAGTTTTCTCTTTTCCCTCACAAACTCCTAGCAACAATTCTGCCACTTCTTCACTTTTTATCTGCTACTTATATTCCTCTTTCCCTGCAAAAACTTCTAAGAGCTATCCTCTCCTTTCCTTTCTAACTGCTAACTTTCACTTCATCCTCAGTGAAACTTCCTTTTTTCCTTCCCAACTCCTTTCTTTCTAACCTTGTACTTTTTCCCCTCTAAAAATCAATGACAATCTTTCCCGTTTCCTTGAATTTATCTTTTCCCAATGAACTTTTACTTGCATGTCCTTTTTGAACTTTTAATTGCATGTCCTTTTTGAACTTTTAATTGCATGTCCTTTTTGAACTTTTAATTGCATGTCCTTTTTGAACTTTTAATTGCATGTCCTTTTTCCTTTTCTTGACTTTTCAAAACCATGCTCTTATTATCCTGTTAGCCTCAACTTTATTTTCTTTCATAAAACTTTTGGCGTTCTCTCTTTTTTCTCTTTCCTGAGTACAGAAACTTTCTTCTCTTGCCATTTTTTTTCTTTTTCCCCTGATTAGACATCCTCTCTCTTATCATTTTCTCTCTATTTCTTCCCCAACTTCGGTTATTCTTTCCTCTTTTGTTTTCTCTTTTTGTTCCTTGATTACTTACAGTCTGCTCTTAACAGTCTCTCTCTTTTTCTTCCCTCATTATTGTTGTTCTCTTAATATTTTCTCTCTAACTATAACTATATTTTTTTTACAGATATTCTCTTTCTGGCCATTTTCTCTAATTGTCTTCTCCTATCATGTTCTATTCTTCTCTTAGCATGTTTTTTCTTTATTCCAAGATTACAGTAATTCTGCTTTTACTACTTCCATTTTTTCTTCTGTAACTACACTCCTCTCTTACTGCTTTTCCCCGCCCTTTCCCCTCGGTCTTTTATTGCGTCCAACATTTCCCTCTTCCATCCTTTATATCTTTTTCTTTCCTCATCGCTTTACTTCATTTCCATATTTCTTCAGCCTCTCGTGTTTAATATTTCCCTCCCCTAACTTCTACCTTCCTTTATTTATTTCCTTCTAGAATTCCTTCGACCTTGTTAGCTTTCGGCTAGCACGCTGTTGGTCCAGCGTTCGACTCTCCGACCGGCCAATGAAGAATTAGAGGAATTTATTTCTGGTGATAGAAATTCATTTCTCGTCATAGTGTGGTTCGGATTCTACAGTAAGCTGTAGGTCCCGTTGCTAGTTAACCAGTTGGTTCTTAGCCACGTAAAATAAGTCTAATCCTTCGGGCCAGCCCTAGGGGAGCTGTTAACCAGCTCAGTGGCCTGGTTAAACTAAAATATACTTAACCGCCTTCCTTTTTTCAAATCATTGCAGTTTTCCTTATATCCTCTTCAATTCCCAGTTTCTCCTTCCTGAATCTCTTCCCCTCCTATAAATTCTTGTGAGCTCTCTCTCTCTCTCTCTCTCTCTCTCTCTCTCTCTCTCTCTCTCTCTCTCTCTCTCTCTCCCTTGATTTTTCCTCTGTGTCCCTCAAAGGCTTTCTACTTCCTTTCCTAACTTCTACTGATGTCTTCCTCCCTTCACCACCAGAACTAAGTAACAACTCCGCCATTTTTTTTTCTCTTTGCTAACTTCCAACTTCCTCCATTTTCCATCTGGTGCATAACTTCCAGGGCCGTTTGTATGCTGCGACTCATATCCCTTTCAAGAATAGGATCGTTCTTGATATTCCAAGAACAGGCTTTCTTTTTTTTTTTTTTTGTTTTCTGTAAAAGAAAACTATTGTGCCGGCTTTGTCTGTCCGTCTGCACTTTTTCTGTCCGCCCTCAGATCTTGAAAACTACTGAGGCTAGAGGGCTGCAAATTGATAATCATCCACCCTCCAATCACCAAACATACCAAATTGCAGCCCTCTAGCCTCAGTAGTTTTTATTTTATGTAAGGTTAAAGTTAGCCATAATCGTGCGTCTGGCAACGATGTAGGACATGCCACCATCGGGCAGTGGTTTCACGGGCCGCGGCTCATATCGAGACCACCGAAAGATAGATCTACTTTCGGTGGACTTGATTATACGCTGTACAGAAAACTCGATTGCGCCGAAGAAACTTCGGCGCATTTTTAATTTGTTTTTTCTAATGCTTGCTAATGGCTGGATGTTTTTTTTCTGTTTTTTCAACAACGGATTTTGTATTTTCCAGATGATTGGACGTCGTTATTAACTACGTTATAATTCATAATTGCAGTGATTTTCGTTACCATTACCATTTTTGTAAGTGTGATTAAATTATATGCAAAGAACCAAAGAGAAAAAGGACTGCAACATTTCCAGGGAAATAGAGGATTCAACACAATAATGGAATACTTGTGTTCTTCGTAGAGGCTTCATTGTGATGGTGATGACGATGATGATAATGATGATGAGTGTGCTACTGATGCTGCTGCTACTGATGATGATGATGAAGATGATAGTGAATGCCCCTTTTTATTCTCACGATAATAATGAAGCAAGAAAGCAACAAGCCGGAGATACATTTTGTGAAATCGCAAGATACATAGACTGTGAAATACAAATAGGTCTAACGATTTCATTCAATTTTATCAAATAACTACAACGTATACGACTCGGAACAAGGACAAAGGAAATTAGGACGTTTTAACAGGAAAAGGTCCAAAAGGCTTGAATATATGCCAGAGGTATAGATTTCTGGACCTGTACACAATGCAAACAACACAAGAGAGAGAGAGAGAGAGAGAGAGAGAGAGAGAGAGAGAGAGAGAGAGAGAGAGAGTTTTGCCGTTGTTACCCGATTTACCGTTACTGTCTAATACCCATTGAACAGGATAGGGAAATCAGGGGGATGCCAACCGTCAACTGTCTCGTGACTGACGTGGAAGGAAAAAAAGGACAGATGGCGGATAAGAAATATCCAGGGAAAATGGAAATGGGAGAAACGGCGAATACATGAAACAGAGAGAGAGAGAGAGAGAGAGAGAGAGAGAGAGAGAGAGAGAGAGAGAGAGGTGGATAAGGGGGAGGGGGGGCCATTGCCAACCCCCGAAACCCAAAAAATCCCACCACCCAGCGAACCACCCACTCCCTTTTCGGAAAATGAGATATTCTGCCCTATGGGGGGTCTGAGATGATGGTTGTTGAAAACAGGGTGTGGTTGGAGTGAGAATTCTGTCGAAGATGCTACATGGGGAATAATCAATACTTTAGTTGCCAGAGAGGAGGAGGAGGAGGAGGAAGAGGAAAAGGGGGATTGGGGGAGGAGGAGGTGGGTGCAAGGAGCGGTAGGAGAGGAGGAGGAGGAGGAGGAGGAGGAGGAGGAGGAGGAGGAGGAGGAGCAGGAGGAGGAGGAGGATGAGGTTGGTCAACAGCAGCAGCAAGAGACTCGGATAGGTTGGGGGGAGGGGGCATGGACCCCCGATGCAAGGGAGTGGGGGAGGATGAACAGTAGGAGGAGGAGGAGGAGGAGGAGGAGGAGGCCGTGGAGGGAGCAGAAGGCCAACACTACGCCATCCATGGATAGGGAGTCATTTCACACCTACACCTGACTTCCTAAACATCTCTCTCTCTCTCTCTCTCTCTCTCTCTCTTTATATGTTTGTCTCTCTCTGCCTACGCTTTCTTAGCTTTCCACAATAAGGGTAATTCTTCGTGAGTACCCACCTCACATTTTTATTTGCTCTGGATGTCTTTGTCTTCAGTGTGGCGCTCTCTCTCTCTCTCTTTCTCTAAGGTTAAGTATGTCTGTGCATACAGCCTCATAACCCTTTCTCTCTCTTTTGCAATTCGGCTTATCCGTACTCTCTCTCTCTCTCTCTCTCTTCTCTCTCTCTCTCTCTCTCTCTCTCTCTCTGTCCTTCAGTTTCACTGCCCACGCAGCGTCGGCCCTCGTCTTCTCTTTTATCCATTTCCATATTTACAAGTACAGGGAATTCTTCACTTATTCTTAAAGAGAGAGAGAGAGAGAGAGAGAGAGAATCTCACGTGTGAATACACGCGCATCTTCTAGTAGAGAATATTAAATGAAAACGACGTTCAAAGACTTATCGATTGGTTCCCACAAGTACACTGGAGTCGCAGCGACTATGGTCATCGAGACTAATAAACTGGAGATGGAAATAGGGTTGTTTAGTTAGTCTAACAAGGGAGAATACAATTTCTTGTATATATTTCACATTTATTCTGTGAGGTTAATAAATTGTTTATTTTCCCCTCCCTTGAAATGCATTGTTAAATCGTTTATTTCGACTGATTAACAGCAGGTCTAGTTTTCTGTGACCCGTGTTGGGTTGGGGTAACTATACTATTAGTTTTCTATAAAAGAAAACTGTTGTGCCGCTTTGTCTGTCCGTCCGCACTATCTAGGGTCCGCGCTTTTTCTGTCCACCCTCAGATCTTAAAACTACTGAGGCTAGAGGGCTGCAAATTGGTATGTTGATCATCCACCCTCCAATCATCAAACATACCAAATTGCAGTCCTCTAGCCTCAGTAGTTTTTATCTTATTTAAGGTTAAAGTTAGCCATAACCGTGCTTCTGGCAACGATATAGGATAGTCCACCATCGGGGCGTGGTTAAAGTTTCATGGGCCGCGGCTCATATAGCATTAAACCGAGACCACCGAAAGATAGGTCTGTTTTCGGTGGCATTGATTATATGCTGTAGCGGCTGTACAGAAAACTCGGTTGCGCAGAAGAAACTTCAGCGCAATTTTACTTTTTTTTTTTATGTTCCAAGTTGAATTAGGTCTTGGGTTTTAGATTATTTTGCTCCGATTCAGCAGGAGTTAAAAAAACGAGCATCTAATATCAAACTGACTACAGCCGAGTTGTCAAATTTTACATGAAAGTGCTATTCTGAAGTCGCTCTTCTCAGAATTATCAAGACTTTTAAATCAAATCTGCTTAATGCCAATAAAAAGTAATGTACTCATAAGACATGTAAGTTACTTTGATGTGAAACAATATGTTTTGTACTGTACATGTGAAAATAGACGGACTGAAAGGTGAGGAACTTAGGGAGAAAAAGATAGATTGTAATAGTGAAATGATGAATCATTGCGTTTTATGACAGTTTGATCCAGTGAGAAGAATGGAAGACAAGCAAAATTCAAATAGAAGCCATGGGTAAAAAAAAAAAATTAACAGGAAGTCTGAGACAGTTCTAACTAGATAGTGCGAAAGATGTGTTAGACTGAAAGGGTCTTCCTATCCAGGGAATGAATGCGGGATGGAGGTGAGTGGCGTAATGTATGTAGGATCGCTCAGATGAGCCTGCTTGGTTGGTATCTAATGCAACTGACGTCGTTTAAGTTCTCTGCACCATTTTATTATTTTCTACGTTTTTGTGGGGGAGGGTTGGCTAAATTCACGATGAGGGAATTCTCGGTAATGAGGAACAAAAACAATCAATCAGTGAGTTTAATAAATACACACACACGCATACCCACACGCGCACGCACACACACACACACACACACATATATATTTATTATATATATATATATATATATATATATATATATATATATATATATATATATATATATATATATATATGTGTATATATATATATATATATATATATATATATAGAGAGAGAGAGAGAGAGAGAGAGAGAGATGTGTGTATATATACATGTATATATATGTATAATATACACATATATGTACACACATATATAATATATATACGCATCCATATATATATACATACTTTTACTTTTCCTTACATTCCGGAGATTACCCAATGACATATTCAGCCACAGTTACATTACCGCACTATTCGACGAGAATAAATGATGTAAATGTGTCCACCATGCCATTCCCGATCTAGTTATGTTAATGTATATGTATATACAAACGAGAGTGTCATTTGGGGAGAGTAAATGCCCACGTTCCTTGATCTGTGTTCGAACGCTGTCATTTATCGTCATTCTTCTCCTACCTTGGAGAAAGGGGGATTAGCTATTGAAAGACCCTTCCTTGCGTAAGCTTATTATTTATGGGTATAGAAACACGCTTGAGTAATTTTAGTTTTCTGTGAAAGAAAACTATTGTGCCGGCTTTGTCTGTCTGTCCGCACTTTTTTTTTTTCCGCCCCTCAGATCTTAAAAACTACTGAGGCTAGAGGGCTGCAAATTAGTATGTTGATCATCCACCCGACAATCATCAAACATACCAAATTGCAGCCATCTAGCCTCAGTAGTTTTGATTTTATTTAAGGTTAAAGTTAGCCATAATCGTGCTTCTGGCAACGATATAGGCCAGGCCACCACCGGGCCGTGGTTAAAGTTTCATGGGGCGTGGCTCATACAGCATTATACCGAGACCACCAAAAGATAGATCTATTTTCGGTGGCCTTGTACAGAAAACTCGATTGCGCTGAAGAAACTTCGGCGCATTTTTTACTTGTTTTGTGTTGATTGATGTATCTTTGTATGGACTTCGTGCATGAATACATTTGAACTCAAGAATATATTATATGTATGCATGTATACATATGTATTGGCACATGAAAAATTTGCACTTTTGAACTCGAACACACACATAGTAATATGCTGGCATATGCTGATGTGTATGGTATTCATCAACACAATTTGTTTTTGGCGTATAATAAAAGAGAATGAATATGTATATATATACAGTATATATATATATATATATATACATATATATATATATATATATATATATATATATACAGTATATATATATATGAATATATAAAATTATATAGATATACATATATATATATAAATTTATATATATATATATACATATACATATATATATATATATATATATATATATATATATATATATTTATATATATATATATATATATATATATATATTACTAATAAGGTGGCTACTTGGAGACCTCAACTTGATAATAATATCAGCCATGCAGGCTAGATCAAACATCTTTATATCCTAGCTTTCAGGGTAAATAACTTCATCATCAGGCAGAAATCAAAGACGAAGATATGAAAATAATTGAAAATATTATGAAATGAAGGAAGTAAATGAATGAGAAAAATGAAATAAATATGGTAAAATATAGTATTTCGTATAACGTATTTCATTTATTTAGTTTATTTTTTGCAAGGCAATTAATTTTATCGCATATTAATTACTTTTCAAAGTTTTTTGTGATGATGACGTTATGCGTAATAAAATGTTCTGTCTATCCTTGACAATATATAATGTATAATGTGTATGTGTGTGTATGTATATATATATATATATATATATATATATATATATATATATATATATATATATATATATATATATATATATATATATAAACATACATATATTCATACATATATATGTGTGTACGTGTTTTATGTGTTTTACGTATGCATATATATATATATATATATATATATATACATATATATATATATATATATATATATATATATATATATATATATAAATTATATATATATTTATATACACATATATACACACATATAAATTTATATACTGTGTATATATATATATATATATATATATATATATATATATATATATATATATATATATATATATATATATATATACACACACACACACTCCCTAAACAACAAAAATGTGATCGCAGCATTGGCCGGTGCGACCGCCCCTGTAAAGGGTAAATAGCTGCACGTTTAAAAAAGAAGCACATAACATCAGTAAACTAATTTCAGTCCGACAAAACACTAACCCACAAATAAACAATAAGACGAGCGGGAGCATTCACGCCACATCCCTAAATGAGCGAGATTACATTGCCGTTTGGAACGTGAATTAATTATGTATGCCACGCTGAAATTATATCCCTAAACAAACAATCCGGCCAATTAAATGTTGTTAAGTATCTCTCCGCTCCACTCACCCCTTTTCCTAAAAGCAGAAAAGATACGGCATTATTATTATTATTATTATTATTATTATTATTATTATTATTATTATTATTATTATTATTATTATTATTATTAAACAATAATAATAATAATTATTATTATTGTTATCATTATTATTATCATTACTAATAATAATATTATTATTATTATTATTATCATTATTATTATTATTATTATTCCTTTTCCCCTCAGAGGCCGTGGTTGCTTGTGATAGCTTGAGTGATTCGAAGGCTTGTGGTGCTTGGGTATGCACGCGCACGAACGCACGCACGCATTGATTCGTTTGTGTGTTGAGGCACGAATGCTCGTGCTGAAGTGTAGGTTTCTTTACGTTTATATACATATGCTTATGCATTCCTGGGTGTAAATGCATTTGTATATGAATGATGTACGTTGTATTATATATATGATATGAATATATATATATATATATATATATATATATATATATATATATATATATATATATATATATATATATATATATATACAAATATCGCTTCTTATACAGCTTTTATAGCTTTACGAATCATTTTTTCAATTATAATTTCCTTACAGCTTTTTATAGCTTTAGAATCATTTTTCAATTTATTCCTAAGGTGTAGTGGTGTGGATATTAAACCATATTTGTTTCTTGTTATTTGTGGGTATATACATATAAGTGTATATATATAAATGATATATATATATATACATATATATTATGTAGGGGTAAATCATTAACCTAAAATATTTCCAGACATTTTTTGATGAGCAAAATAATACAGAATAGCTCACAATATCGCTCATGGCATCGCGGACCATAGTTCTGAATCATCATATAACAATGCCAGATATGACGGCATAAAACAGCAAAGTAATGAAAATGCTCAAAGAAATATTTGAATAACTTGGCGTAGTTTTCGCTTCCCAACACCATCAACTTATGCTTACGGAACTCTGCGAAACGAAACACTACCAAAGGATTCAAACTGGTTTCTTTTCTTAGAGTGGTGATTCATAAAAAAAACCAATGAGTGCGGAAAGTGAAAATAGAATATTTTCATCCTTGTATTTTCTCTCTCTCTCTCTCTCTCTCTCTCTCTCTCTCTCTCTCTCACGATACGTGGATTCTAAAAAATCGACCACAGAAAAATCGGGTCAGAAGAGGCATGTCGACATTCGCCCTTTGGTGGTTTTTTTCAAAATCTTCCCCCTTAAAAACAATACTAAGGCCGTAAAGTGCCCCACTTTATAAAACAGGGCCTATGGGCTTCTCTAGGAAGCACCAGAGGGTCCACGGTAATTCCAGAAACCAAAGATTCCCTCCGGAATCCCCGGAGGGTAGCTTCTATAAATCAAATTGATTTTGATTTATTTCAGAAAAAAATGACTTCACAGTTCCTGTTTTCTAAAGCTCCTTGAAGACACGGAATCCATCCTGGAGCCAACTATAAGTCTCAAGGGCCAAGGACGGATTCCGTGTCTTCGAGGAGCTTTAGAAAGCAGGAACTGTGTTGTTTGTCTTTTCCTTAAACTAAATCAAATCAGTTTGATTTATAGAGGCTTTCCTCCGGGGATTCCGGAGGAAGTCTTTGCTCCCTGGTGTTACCGAGGGCCCTCTGGAGCTTCCCAGAGAAGCCCAAACCCCTGCTTTATAAAGTGGGCTCTTCGCAGGGTTAATCGTGGAAACGAGGGGCCTTGGATACCCAAGGGGACTTGTTCACGTTCTTCCTGTTGAGGCCTGGCAGCGATATGGTTGCTCCTTTTTGGCCAACACACCTTCCCCCCATTTTAAATGGGGTATTTGGAGGGTATTTTTGTATGCATGCCATTTGGTTCCAAACTTTCTGAAAAATTTCTTGCTTGTTATTTTGATTCTAAATACAAAAACATGAATTTACCAGGAACTTGTACAGCAGAGTCGAGAAATAATGGGCCATTAGCCATTACATAAAAAAAAAAGTCCAGCCGACCTTAAAAATACAACTGACCCGATTTTTGGTCCGATAGACTTTCCAGGCTTTGATTCGAACGACTTTTACAAAACTGGGAAGTAAGTAAAGTTTTGCTCCTTACTATATATGCAATTTTGAAACTAGGACCCAATTTCAGCCATGCAATAGAATCATCATTCACAATAATGCAAACACAAGTAAGAAAGTTATTAGAAAAGGTAATATATAAGACATGCATATAAAAACAAGAGACAAGTACCCTATTTGAAATGGGTGTAAGGCACATTGACCAGACAGGAGCACATTGCCTCTTCCAGGCTTCTACAGGAAGGACGTGAGCAGGTCCCTATGTACGACCAGGGTCCCTGGGCTTCAGAAATAATATAGCCAAAGCTTTAGAAGCCACTCCCTTCTTCTGTGTTCCCTTGTTCTTGTAATCTTCCATCTTTCATGGGATATTGTACTGTTTACATCAGTGGTAGGCCACGCCCCTTTTTTCTTTCACTCACTTATTCATTTATTCTTTACTGCTACTACTACTACTACTACTACTACTACTACTACTACTACTACGACTACTACTACTACCACTACTACTACTACTACTACTACTACTACTACTACTACTAATAATAATAATAATAATAATAATAATAATAATAATAATAATATTATTATTATTATTATTATTATTATTATTATTATTATTATTATTATTCAGTAGATGAAACCTATTCATATGGAACAGTCTCACAGGGGCACTGACTTGAAATTCAAGCTTCCAAAGAATATGGTGTTCATTATGAAGAAGTAAGAGGAAGTAAAGGGAAATACAGAAAGAAGAGATACCACTTATTTAAAAAGAAAATATAATAATAATAATAATAATAATAATAATAATAATAATAATAATAATAATAATAATGGTATTTAGATTCCGTTGCTTCGTCTTCGCTATGGCAAGGATAGAAATGAAGTCAGTTAACTGAGATTGAACTGAAATTCTACTGAAACTGCTCTGAAGACGAACTGAAGTGAAAATGAACTGAAAATGAATCGAAATGTAGGGAAACTGCGATGAAAATGAATTGAATATGAAGTGAATATGAACTCAATTGAATCGGAATACAGGGAAACAGCGATCAAAATTAATTGATTTTGAAGTGAATATGAACTGAAAATGAATCGGAATTTAGGGAAACTGCGATGAAAATGAATTGAATACGAAGTGGAAATGAACTGAAAATGAATTGGAATGTAAGGAAACTGCGATGAAGATGAATCGAATATGAAGTGAAAATTAACTGAAAATGAGTCTGAATGAATGGAAACTGCGACGAATGAGTTGAATATGAAGTGGAAATGAACTGAAAATGAATCTGAATGAATGGAAACTGCGACGAAAATGAGTTGGATATGAAGTGGAAATGAACTGGAAATGTAACGAGGAAAAAAAAATGACATCTGACGCCACATTTCATAACAAGCGTCGTCCAAATTACGAGAGGTATCTTAATATCAGCTTCTTCATTTCGTCTCCTCTTCTGTTCACTACTTTTATTTCCTCTTCATGTTCGTATACACTGCTATGATCTTCCATTTGATAATATAGCATCTATTATTATCATCATTATCATTAATAATAATAGTAGTAATAATAGTAATAGTAGTAATTGTAGTAATAGTAGTAGTAGTAGTCCAATAGAAAGTAGTATCGTTACAATAATGGATATTATTATGAACACAAAAGTTCACTTGGGACATTCAAATGACTATCTCTCTCTCTCTCTCTCTCTCTCTCTCTCTGAAAGCCAGTCATGAGTAATGGAGAATTTTGTATGATCCTGAAAAAACAACACGACTTTCTAATTATAGCCTGCCACCCCTACCCTCTCTCTCTCTCTCTCTCTTTAGTTGATAAGAAAAAATCTGATTAGCAACCAACTTTCTCTCCTTTTACCATAGGATAGTTTAGAAATAAGCTAAATCCACGTCTCTCTCTCTCTCTCTCTCTCTCTCTCTCTCTCTCTCTCTCTCTTCACTTAATAAGAAAACAGCCGTTTAGTAACCAATTCTCAGTCTCTCGCTCTCTCTTATACCATAGAATATCTTGAAAGTAAGCTAAACTCACGTCTCTCTCTCTCTCTCTCTCTCTCTCTCTCTCTCTCTCTCTCTCTCTTCAATTAATAAGAAAACAACCGTTTAGCAACCAATTCTCAGTCTTTCGCTCTCTCCTATAGTAAAAGAATATCTTGAAAGTATGCTAAAACTCTCTCTCTCTCTTCAATTAATAAGAAATCAGCCGTTTAGCAACCAATTCTCAGTCTCTCGCTCTCTCCTATACCAAAGAATATCTTGAAAGTATGCTAAACCCACAATTCTCTCTCTCTCTCTCTCTCTCTCTCTCTCTCTCAACCAACCAAAACAACCGTACATCCTGATTCCTCCGGCAGGCATTTTTTTACACCCATGGGGAAATTCCGCGCCCTGGGTCAGAAGGACGTGAGAAAGCTGTCCTACAACACGTTATGAGCGCCCAGGACAAAACAACTTTCTACTGCCCTTTTGGTCTCGGGAATCGCAGCCATTCCAATGCATTGCAACGTTGCGCAACCGTCGCCGCTGTGTGTTACCTTTCAAGTGAGTCCTCGTTTACGGCAAGAGGACAGGTCGTGAAATTATCATAATCCTCTCAATTAACATAAGATTGCGATACTTGCCAGGTTATTGTTTTCATTGCGTTTTGGAATCTTGTCTCGGATAAGGATAGGATGGCGACGAACATGAGCGAATCCAAAGACAGTAAGAATCATACAAACGTGAGCATAAACACGGACGTTTCGGTATTAGGGAAGTAATGTATTTCGATAAATGTATATTTTTAAAATCTCGAATCGTTGAGAAACAAATAATGCACACACATACATTTTGCTTCCTGAACAGATCGCCCGAAATATGTATGTATGTGTATATGTATATGTATGTGTATATATATATATATATATATATATATATATATATATATATATATATATATGTATATGTATATATAGTTCACATATTTATATATATACATATATATATATATATATATATATGTATATATATATATATATATATATATATATATATATATATATATATATAAAGTATATATGTTAAAAATCACAGTAGATGCACGTGACTTCAAAGCGTATAAGCGTGCACAGGAAAATGACAGACAGAAGTTCAGTACCGAGCTTCCACGTTTATTAATGCATCGTCATATATATATATATATATATATATATATATATATATATATATATAGGCATATATATATATATATATATATATATATATATATGAAAAAGAGAGGTTGAGGACAAAAAGCAAAGGGGATGAATAAAGCGTACACACTATATTTAAACTTAAGGAGTTTTCATTAGACTTCCTAATCAAAAACTGATTAAAGTTATTGACAGCATTAACTTAATTTTTATCTTTTTTTGTCGCGGTTTCCATCACACTGATGACCTAGTTTGCATGTTTGGCAAGCGTGCGCATTTTGAGTGAAAATAAGATGCGTTAAAAACTCCATAAGGAGTGTTCTGTTATCTTACTACTGATAAAATCTTAGTACTAATTAAACGTTGATTATAATTACTCCTTTTTGGGAGAAGACTCTCAAAGCATGAGGCTGTTAGCCTCATGCCTTTCAACATGTTGCGGCCAGCCTCGGTCGAGTTATCACCAGATACATAATTCACTGCTTACGTCAACTAAAGAATAATAGTCAAACGGGATGAGAGAGAGAGAGAGAGAGAGAGAGAGAGAGAGAGAGAGAGAGAGAGAAATTTGGTGCTACTTTAGCTTGTTATCTTCGCGTCACCTACTCCGAGGTGCTAGTACTAAACATGGCGGAAGCTCCTTGGGACGCCGTGTTTAGTACTAGCCCCTGGGGATCAAAGTATTAATACATCCATTTCTATATTGTGTGGTCGACAAATTATATTAATAAACGATATCTTCGTGCGGCCGTCTATTTTACATTTACCTCACGGTGTTTAGTACTAGCACCTCGGAGTAGATGACGCGTAGATAACAAGCCAAAGCAGCACCGAACATTTATCCCGGGTCCGTCAGAAAGAACTGGTGATTAGGACACTCTGGAAACACGAAAGAAATTTTTCAAGCCATGATCCATTAGCATCAATTTTGTCTGGCCGTTTCTTGCACTTATAAGTTGCTAAAAATGTTGTCTAGGTAAAAGACCCCTTGCTTCAGCTGTCAATGTTATGTAAGGCAGAACTAGACTTTTTCTGTCCGTCCTCAGATCGTAAAAACTGCTGAGGCTAGAAGGCTGTAAATTGGTATGTTGATCATTCACCCTCCAATCATCAAACATACTAAATTGTGTTGTTGGCACATATAGCGGTGCCAGACGCACGGCCATGGCTAACTTTAACCTTAATAAAATAAAACTTCTGGGCTGGGAGGGCTGCAATTTGGTATGTTTGATGATTGGAGGGTGGATGATCAACATACCAATTTACAGCCTTCTAGCCTCAGTAGTTTTTACGATCTGAGGACGGACAGAAAAAGTGAGGACGGACAAACAAATAGCCATCTCAATCAAAATTGAAATGCAGAGATAAGGTTATGCAAAACCAACTCTGTTTAGTTCTGCCTTGCATAACATTGACAGCTGAAGCAAGGGGTCTTTTACCTAAACAACATTTTTAGCAACTTATAAGTGTAAAAAACGGCCAGACAAAATTGATGCTATGGATCATGGCTTGAAAAATTTCTTTCAGCCTCATTATTCCCAGACTCAAGGAATCCTTAACCGGTTCCGTGTTTCCAGAGTGTCCTAATCACCAGTTCTTTCTGACGGACCAGGATAAATGTTCGGTGCTGCTTTGGCTTGTTATCTACGCGTCATCTACTCCAAGGTGCTAGTATTAAACACCGTAAGGTAAATGTAAAGTAGACGGCCGCACGAAGATATCGTTTATTAATATAATTTGTCGACCACACAATATAGAAATGGCTGTATATAATACCTTGATCCCCGAGGGGCTAGTACTAAACACGGCGTCCCAAGGAGCTTCCGCCATGTTTAGTACTAGCACCTCGGAGTAGGTGACGCGAAGATAACAAGCTAAAGTAGCACCAAATTTTTTCTCTCTCTCACCAGGACGTGGATGAGAGTTTCATACAGCATTATACAATGTTCTCGATCGCGCCGAAGAACTTTGGCTCATTTTCTACTTATTTTTGTAGCATATGCTTTCCCTGATCTTAGTTAAACCTACATTCTGCCTAAATCAGCAGCTAGGATGTTGATTTCAGTGTCAAGTTTTGATTTACAGTTTTTATGGTTGCGCGAATGACATTGTTTCTACAGTCAGTCATTTATTTCCCTCAGTGCATGGCTCCAGAAAACATTCAAATGAACCCTGTGACACAGAGTTATGCACTTACAAATTGAGAAAATATTTTTTTGTAATATCCTTTTTACGCTTCAAAAATAAAAATAAAAGATATATCCATAATAAAACAGTAGATTTACAGAACAAAGATCTTATCATTGATAACATTCTCCCCCTTTTTCCAGCTTAGAAGATTAGAAATTGAAGGTAATTGTTTTAAAATCATCTTCAATTTCTTCTCTAATATGGAAAAAGTGGAAAATGTTGTCAGTGATAAGATCTTTGGCCTTCAAGTGATGTTGTTTTACTATAAATATTAACCTTTATTTTTAATAAAAAAAAAATAAGATATGACAAGAAATATTTTTACAATTTCAATTTTAAAACTAGTGAAGGAACATGTGAACACAATGAATACTAAAGTGAAAAACTAACAGGTACCGCGCGAAGCACATTTGAACAAAACAATGAGCCGTTGTAAAGCCTTATCCGTTTTATGTTATGTTTTATAGTAAATATCCTCTGAATACCTCATAAATTATATTACTATGAGCCAAGTAAACTACTAAATTAGGGGAGGCCCGTTCACTTCTTTCAAGGCTGAAGACAAGGGTGGAAAAGATGGTAGAAATCGAGTTAGTGAATCATTCTTAAGAAACATCAATTGTATATCGATCCATGAATAGAGAGAGAGAGAGAGAGAGAGAGAGAGAGAGAGAGAGAGAATATATATATATTTAATGAATGTTTTCACCGCTTCGGAGTGAAATTTACAACGTCGAGGCCCTCCCGATTTGATTGTGTATTTCGACGGAAAAATAAAGACCGTCGCTTGGTTTGTTTTTCTCTTTCTGCCCTGTTGAGACCCACATGGGTCGATTAAGAACTAGTTATATGCTAAGGCAAAAAATAAGCATTCTAGACACAAGGAAAGTCCCTTTATTCATCCTTGTCCGGTTCAAAATATTCCAGAACTGGTCCTAATATTGTGAACTGAGCGCGCTCAAACACTGCGCCAAGCAAGGCCCAGAGAGAAAATGAGAAATTACACCAGCCAAGACTAGCCTTTCAGTTTTTTAAATTCTTTTAGTGTAGCATGAAATCTGCTCCACCTGGGAATGAAACCTGCCATTGTTGTTACAGTACTACATTCCCGCATATCCCCAGGGCTTGCGAGAATCCCAAGTATGTACGTACGTAAGCGTATACGTCGTGTGCCTCTGAGTGTGACAGCTCGAGTCACATGGATAACACAAGCGCCTGTGAAGGGGGACCCGGGACCCATTATCCCCTACCTCTCCCAGCGTCTCTTCAGTTTTTTTTTTTTTTTTTATTACTAACACGAATGACATCCTCGACCTGCAACGTGTCATTCGTGTTTACCTGTTTTCTACTTCCTCCGTCTTTAGTTATTCTGCTTCTATGGACATAGAGAAGTTTCCCTTCATCTCTCAATAGGTCTAATGAAAATCTCTTCCACGTCATCTCGCCTGTATCATCGTCGTCTGACATCACTTATTTGATTTCGTCTCTGTCTCTCTTCTCTTTATTTTCTTTCGGTCTCCCTTTTTACTCCTTCCCGAGACCACAAAGAAAACGACAACTTCTTGCCTAAGTTCATGAGCGGTCCTGCTTCCCATAGCTAGTACCATTATGTGGTTTCCCTCCCTTCTTCTACCACAAACCACCCGCCCCCCCATCATTACTCCCGCCTCCGCCTCATCCTCCTTATCTCCATCGCCTTTTTTCTTCCTTCCAGTCTGCTTCCTGCTCCTTAAACTCCTTCTCATTCCTCCTCTTCCTTATTTCCTTGCCATAGGGTTCTGCAGCTGCTGATTTCTGGTTTGACAGAGGAAACCCCTACTTACCCAAAACTTCCAAAGCCTTATCTGAACGACCTACCAAACAATAATAGCTGCAATGTGAACGGAAGTAATTGCTTCCTTTTCCTTTCTTTTTCATAATTTCTACGCTTCGTATAATCTTGTTTAATTTTTTCTTTTATGAATGGTCTGGATATTATTACTTTTTTCCTCATTCTTTTTCTGTCTGCTGTTTTTTCTTTCTCTTTAATCTTTCCCTCCCATTTTACCCACAGGCAAGATCCCTCACCTTGCTTCCCGATGTCCTAATATTTTCATGCATTATATTTCTTTCACCCATTCGTTCTTTCTTTCTAACAATGACAAATATTCCTTAACTCTCCATCAGCATTTTACTTTTCTTAGTTCTTTTCCATCACTTGTTTTTTTTTTTATTTCTTTCCAAACTGTCTTTCCTTCCAGTGCATTTTGACTATTTTTCTCCAGAATGTTAATGACCACAGTTACTGTCACGCCAGTTCACAGAATTCAGCAAATTCAAATGCATGTATCTATTATAAAGTTACACTCAACCAAAAATATAAAATAAAAACGATGAGAAATATTAAACGGATAATAGATACAAAGAAAACACGTAAAGAACATTAGCAATGCAAATAGAAATCAACGTATATATGACTTAAACTTCATAAAACAATTGAAAGACATTTTACGAGGTGTCAAGATTTTTCTTATACACTTGGGTTATAAAAGCCATGGCATGCTTATTTTACGATTGCAGTCTAAAGCGCCCAGAAGCAAGAAGTCTTTACCGGCTCCCGCCACTTCTCCTCCCACCCCTCCCCCTCCACCACTCAAGAAGTCTTTACCTCCAACACAAACCCCCGCCCCAGCAATCCCCCTCCACACTCCACCATCCTCCTCCTCCCCCAAAACGCCAAGCACGTTAATATGCCTGGAGTGATTTTCTTTCTCTTTTTTTTTTTAGTTGGTATTATTTACCGCATTTTATGCAGTGTTGCGGTCATTTGCGGTATTGTAGTCGTTAGCAACGCTTTTATTGTTAACCTTTCCGAGTGAGCAAGAAGATTCATTTAATCGCCACTTCCTGTTTGTTTGTAATTTCTTCAATTTATCACGTAGCGTAAAGTCGCGCCGTAATGAACACACACTAACTATATATATATATATATATATATATATATATATATATATATATATATATATATATATATATATATATATATATATATATATATATCGAATATAGTTGCAGACACTTGCAATATCCCTTTAGACTTTACTTTACGACATCCAAGACGAGTTTGACAATGTTTAATTAACTTAACTTTAGCTCGTATGCATAAACTAGACTAAGTAGTTAATGTTATAGACTGAGCTGGCCTCATGCCAGCACTGGCTCTTGTTCCAGAGCCGTTGCCAGATGCTACGTACTTGATTATATTCCTCAACAAATCGTTATCAAGAATTAAATGTGACTGTGGAATAGTATCCGGTTTTATACGTCATTGTGAATAATATATAATAATAATAATAATAATAATAATAATAATAATAATAATAATAATAATAATAATAATAATAGCTGGTTTTATATTATTGTTGCTATTAAATTCACTTAATGAAATTTGAAAATTGAAAATTCATTTACACTTGTTGATGATTATTAGAATAAAATATCACTCCTTGATCTTTTATATCATAAGAAGACGTCAATACGGACTTCTAGGGGCAAGAGCCCGTGCTGGCACAAGGCCACCTTAACCTAACCTAACAACAACAGGTATACGTAATCATATATAATATTCATTCAAATATATGTTGACTAATTTTCATGTTTTTAGAAATTATAAGAATTAGAATATTTTAATAACAAAATAAAAATATGTTTCAGGATAGTTTGTGAAATACAAATGTGCAACATCCTTGAGAATAACTAAAACATAAGTTAAGCTTATCATCTTCTTGCCTTGAGAAGAAAATATGATTTCGTAAAAAAAAAAAAAAAAAATGGTTAAATCTAGTGTCTCTGAAAGTTTAAGGCATCAGGCACAATTCTCCAAAAGACCTTGAGATGGTTTGAGAATGGATTTTAAACCGATACAACTCGATAATCGTCATCTGAAACCTTATCTAACCGTAGATGGCTTCGTTATTGGACTAAACGTTTAATGATATATAATTCTGCAACATCTCGGTTAGTTTTACGTACTAATTATAACGTCTCTCAAAATAATAAAGTGGTCTGATATGAATCTGACCTTGGGAAGTTTGGAAATCAATCGTCCTAAACATCCGGTAACCACAAGTGACTTCTTCCTAACCAAAGCCATAAACGGACGCAGTCATTCCCGCGCAACAATGTAAACAAACGGAAAAAAGGAGCGAAGCGATTCTGTTTTCCCAGAGCAATCCGAAAAATAACGCATCGTATAGATATCAATCACAGCGTAGAAAGACTGTTTGGCCATAAATCATCTTGCGTAATTGACGTTAATAAATCTCTCTCAAATTTTTTTCGCTGTCATTGTATATTATTTTTACGGTTCCGTCCCATAAATCAAGGTACAAAATGTAACGTTTAGCCTTCCTTTGGTTCTGAGGCTTTCTGGCTTGATTCCTTTCTCTTTTATTCCATCTCCGACTTAATCTCCCGTAGTCTTCTTGTTCGTCTCCTTTTATGTAGCCCTTTCTTTTCCTGGTATTTCATTCTGTTCCGTTTTCTTGTCTCTTGCTTTAATTTTACTTTTTTTTTTTTTGCTTTGATTCTAAGATACTGTTGCTGATGTTTAGATTCCTGTTCAGTTCAAGCTTCTGGTCCTCACTGTTCCTCTTGTGTGTTTGTGTGCATGTGTGTGTGTGCGTGTTTGTGTATGTCTACGCGTGTGTGTGTGTGCATGTTTAACCTCTTATCCATCACCATCAACTCACGACCTTCCTCAACATCACCTTCCATTCCTGATGAATTGAAGAGAAGCAATCGCGCCTCGCCCGCGTGCTTCAAATCGCGCGTGCTAAGCAGTCATTGAACTGCGTTGCTAAAAAAAAAAAATAAATATATAAGAGAGAGAGAGAGAGAGAGAGAGAGAGAGAATTTAAGGTGGTAATTCTCGCGTAAACGGCGAGTTTTCAATATGAATTGTACACGATTTCAAAGGTCGCTCTGATGTGAACTGTTCCCGCTTTAATTCTTCGCGCTGATTTGACGGATTTATTGATAATCTTTTAATGTTTAACTGTTTGCGTCCGTTTACCTTTAAACGGAGTATCTGCAGTGCAACAGCACGCACGCTTATAGTTGCATAGAAGCAGGAAAATCTATGGATTCATATATAAATATATATATATATATATATATATATATATATATATATATATATATATATATATATATTGCAAACGTGAACTCAATGCACTGCCACTGAGCCATGGCACTCACTATCTATATATATATATATATATATATATATATATATATATATATATATATATATATATATATATATATATACACACACACATGCATATATGTCACTAAATAGAATGTGTGACAATATATCAAGCCAAGGCCACAGGAAAAATAAAAGAAGAGTACCAAGCGCTTTCGTGTTATTTCAACACATTTTGAAATAACACGAAAGCGCTTGGTACTCCTTTTATTTTTCCTGCGGACTTGGCTGAATATATATACATATATACACATACATACATGTATATATATGTGTGTGTGTGCACAGCATATATATTTAACTGAGTACACGTATGCGAATGTGCATTTATACAAACACTCGAGGTTGATTACATGTATTCGAATGTACAATGTATACAGGTTTTCCGTCGTCACGCAAAGCAAATAATCAGTCAGGCGGAATTCCTTACCTGCAATCACCCTCTGAAGTCTGTCGTTGACAGAGTGTCCTGAAACATGAAGGCTCCGATGAATCATTTGACCTGGGTAGTGTGCCAAGGAACATGACCTTCATCTGAAAAGAAATTTTGGAAGGAAATGAGTGAGAATAGAATAGAATATAACATTTAGACCAAAGGCCAAGCGCTGGAACCTGCGTGGTCATTCAGCGCTGAAACGGAAATTGACAGCAAAATGGTTTGAATGGTGTAACAGGAGGAAAACCTCGCAGTTGCACTGTATGTCAATCGTTAGGAAAGGGTGGAGAGTAAGATGGAAGAAAGAGATTATGAACGGAGGTACAGTAAAAGGAATGAAAGGGGTTGCAGCTAGGGGCCGAAGGAACGCTGCAAAGAACTTCAAGTATTGCCTAAAGTGCACCGCAGGAGGTGCACTGACGGCACTATCCTCCCACGGAGGGAAATTAGTGAGGCTTTCGAAAATCGTGTCGCGATTTTCTTCTGAAGATTTGCAGGATTAACTTAAATTCGGAGATACGACACAAGAGTTCGGGGATTCCGGGACATTTGTGACTTCGGACCAGGAATAATTCGTCCCTGGTTTGACGAACTGGCGTAAGCCATTTTTTCCTTATTCTGAGAAACTAGGCTTCAAAGATTTCCATATTACTCAGAGCTTCTCATGAGCTTATCTTGTCTGGAAATTTTGCTGGCAAATCTAATAACGCAGACAGCTGAAATTCTGATATGTTACGGAGTATCAAAAACTGAGATCATTTGACTGGAAAACTCAAAAACTTAAAAAAAAAGAAAAAAAAATTGGACACGCCACTTCGTCAGAACAGGGATTAATTTATCAAAGGGAGAGACGTTTATCTTAGTTTAACCAGACCACTGAGCTGATTAACAGCTCTCCTAGGGCTGGCCCGAAGGATTAGATTTATTTTTACGTGGCTAAGAACCAATTGGTTACCTAGCGACGGGACCTACAGCTTATTGTGGAATCCGAACCACATTATAGCGAGAAATGAATTTCTATCACCAGAAACAAGTTCCTCTTGTTCTTCACTGGCTGGTCGGAGATTCGAACTCACGACCAACAGAGTGGTAGTTGAGAACGGAACCCGCTCACCCAACGAGGAACTCAAAGGGAGAGAACAAGAGACATCAGCAGACTTCAGGTTTTCTGATACTTATCCAATTTAATTTCCACAAATCAAAATTTCTTGACTTTTAATGTTTACTCTTTCTTGTAAATACTGAAACTGCCATATTTCATCCAAGGACATTTTCGGCAGGGTCACCACTCCAGGTTTCTTAGAAAGTAAGTTAAATACAAGAATATATAGGAAATATATATTATAAAGAAAAATGATCTGATTCTATAATTAATTGTTTTCCTCCTACGCATTGGCATTACAGAGCCTGTTGTAATCAACAGGTTAAGTTGGCAAGAATGTACGAATGTCTTGCGTATGTTTAAGCATACCTTCTCTCTCACACACACACACACACACACACACACACATATATATATATATATATATATATATATATATATATATATATATATATATATATATATATATATATATATATACATATATATATATATATATATATATATATATATATATATATATATATATATATATATATATATATATATATACATACATACATATATTTCTGTGCCAGTACGCATGTATGGTTTTACATCATCGAATGAAATACGAAATGACGCCTCCTTTTCAATTCCAAATCACTACCATCTACCCCTACGTCAACAGAATCGAAAGAAACAGAGTCGCAAGTCTTTATTAAACGAAAGGGCGTCCTGTGGCCAAACAGATCCTTCCACGAACGTAAAAACAGACCAACCGACATTCCCAGACGAACGATCCGTCTCCGTGACCTTTGCAGGCTCCCGTGTTTACATCAATTATGAACGAGGCGGGACCGACATTGTCGGCGCGGACTATATACACTCTTGCTGAGGCATTGTCCTCCCTAAATGTCAGCTAGGACAGTCCGTCCGCGAGGCCGGAGGACAATTGCCGACGAGGACGCGACCGTCCGTTTCGGGCGAGAGGAAAAAAAAAAAAGAGAAAGTAGGTGTTGATGGAAACTGACGGAAATTTGCTGGAGATTTAATTGGTTTCGGTCGTTAGTAAACTATGAGGTGGTCGGTGATATTCTTTAATAATAATAATAATAATAATAATAATAATAATAATATAATAATAATAATAATAATAATTATTATTATTATTATTATTATTATTATTATTATTATTGTGACGGCTGATCTGTTGTTTCATAATCGAATCGTGTGTGTATGACAGAGAGAGAGAGAGAGAGAGAGAGAGAGAGAGAGAGAGAGAGAGAGAGAGAGAGAGAGATTTTCCATATTGTAGTGGAGCAGGAGCTCGTAATGTAATAAAGAGCGTATAAAAAGTAATTATAACCCAATAAATTCCCTGTCTACAGAAAACTCATGGTGTGTTAAAATGGTAAAACACGAATACGGATTTTATCAGAGAGAGAGAGAGAGAGAGAGAGAGAGAGAGAGAGAGAGAGAGAGAGAGAGAGAGAGAGAGAAGTCTACGGAGAGTGTTATGCACATTTAATTTTTTTTCCTCAACAGCCAAAACCCCAGGCATACCATATTTTTGCAATGTACACGCATTTGAAATCTCACAGACAATATCATAAGTCTATTTCTTGATACCTAAGAGAGTGCAGTTGAGCGAAAAATAAGCCAGCGGTCATTTTTATTTGTAAACAGACTTACGTGAGATCGATATTGTTTTTCCAAATAAGGGAATGTCATTGGTAACAGAAACTGAAAGATCTAAAATGCAGTAAGAGAAAATACAACAAAAATATATCTGCAAAATATAATTAATGCATACATAGGTCTAGAGATAGAGACAGAAAGTAAAATTGATGAACAAGATTACAACGCAATAAAAAGATTATTTAATAGAATAGCAATTAAAAAAAAAAAAGCAGGATGGGGTCATATGTTTCAAACCCATCAGTGCAGAATTCAAAAATTAAATATTCTCAGAACTTTTACTAACCGTCAAGTACTTATATAACTCAGCTTTAAGGACTCTTCATTTGACACTTCAGTCATAATCCATGATTAATGGCGATCAATACTCACTATTCAGAGGCTTTATAAATAACTGAAGCGCTGTGAGGAGAAAACACGATTGAAATTGTATATTAAAGATATGAGTCTAGATTATCGCATGTTACTACGAAATAATGTTTCAGCTCGTGATAAATCATAGGTCTAGGAATCAGATTTCTAAATTAGCGTTAACGGTCACGAAGCATTTTCATTAACTTCTTCGAATAAAATGTGCTTCTTTAGCAACACAAAGAATGCGTTTTCACATATGGTTATACAGTATATGCTGTAGAATTTCAGCGCGTGATAAATCATAGGTCTAGGAATCAGATCTCTAAATTAACACTAACTGTCGCGAAGCATTTTCATTAACTTCTTCGAATAAAATGTACTTCTTTAGCAAAACAAAGAATACGTTTTTACATACAGTTATACAATATATGCCGTAGAATTTCAGCTCGTGATAAATCATAAGTCTAGGAATCAGATTTCTAAATTAACGCTTACGGTCGCGAAGCATTTTCATCAACTTATTCACATAAAATATAAACGTCATTATTTGACATCGATGCTTCTGTTTTGTAAAATTTCTTCTTTAGCAACACGAAAATGCGTTTTTAGACGTAGACAAATATGTCGTAGCAATTGAGTTTTAAATCTTTTTTCAGTTACACACACACACATACAATTGACCATTGTTTCTAATAACCTTGTAATAATGATGTTTTATCTTTTCTCACTCATTATTATTATTATTATTATTATTATTATTATTATTATTATTATTATTATTATTACGTGTATGTAGCACTTTCTACTGGGAAAGACTAGATTTCCAACTTTCACCGATAAAGGCTGCTGTCATGTATCTTAGTCCTATATTTTGAAAACCGATTTCTAGAGTCGAATATTTCGCAACATATATTAAAATTTATGACGTAATTTCTACATTTGTTTGCTTGTAAACTGTTCTCTCCTGAACTAGATGGTGAGAATGTTTCTCGTTAGAAATCGCTATGAGTTTTAGTTAGGTTATCCTATAACGGCTTCCCCGCAAGGAGAGAGAGAGAGAGAGAGAGAGAGAGAGAGAGAGAGAGAGAGAGAGAGAGAACCTCATTCAGCTAACTGAGACTATGGAATGATAAATTTCAAGATGGTGCAAATATTTTAAGAAAATTTCAGCTTAAATACTAGTGGTTTACGAATGAAGAGAAATTAGAATCTTAATCCCAGCTACTACCAGATTGTGAAATGGAAACAAATTTCTGCACGCTACATCTCAACTACAACTTCAGAAGTTCAGGCAAAAATGCAATGCATTACTACCCTGATATTATTCTTCTTACATTTTAATACATTTTATCTATTTACCTGTTTTTAATTTATTTTCCTCTTTTTTTAATAAGTGGTATCTCTTCTTTCTGTTTTCCCTCTACTTCCTCTTACTTCTTCCTAATGAACACCATATTCTTTGGAAGCTTGAATAATAATAAAAGCAACTGATGGAACTAAAAATAAATCTGGAAGCTTCACCCAAACCAATGCCAGTTCACGGAATAATGATTTTTCTAAAAGATATTCATCCCATTTTTTACAACTATATGAAATTAAAATCCTATTCTAATGATGAATCATTCAGTTCCATTACGTCATATCTGAGCAAATGCTTTCCTCAACAGAAGGTCATTTGATTGATCTATTACTCATTTTGTTGACTGAAATGCGCAATTTTTTTTTTACACCACCCAGTGAGTCATTAACTCATTATTCACTTTTTATTTTCCATTACTTATCCAGGCAACTTGTTCCGTTAGATCATTCTAATATTTCGTTTCCTCTTCTTTCCAGCGGACTCGCAGATTATGTCTAATAATAATAATAATAATAATAATAATAATAATAATAATAATAATAATAATAATAATAATATCATCATTGTTATTTCCTTCGTGACCAAGTAGATAGCAAAAGGAACCTAGTACGTCTAAATACTGAGCTGCAGTGTATATTAGTACTTGAAGAAGCTTCTACTAGAGTACGGGGATGACTCTTTCTTTGCGGACTTCGAAAGTTACAGGGACTTAATCCACGCAACTTCTTCCCCTTTACAAATTACGTTGGAGTGTTACCTTCTGGGGACCGTTTAGTGGGAAAATCTTATGAAAGGAACTGAGATAACAGTGAAAATACAAGAACACGAGAACTATGCTTACTTATCATCATTATCGCATGTGACAGGTGCAGAGTTTGCCAAGGAAACGGAATAAATAAATAACTAAATATTCGATTAACTGAATCAAATAAGGGATTGCGCGAGTAACGTGTTCTCGAGCAACGTAATCCATTACATATGATATGGACGATTATGTACACCCCAAGCCTTGAGAACATTGGTTATAGGTCACCTCAAGACAAAAAATGGGTATTCAGCACTCGAACCCAGCATTCTTTCACACAAACAATATAAACACGCATTGACAGCACAGTTATACCTCAAGACAAAAAAATGGGTATTCAGCATAACAATATAAACGCGCATTGAACAGTTTATACCAAGCATTCTTTTCACATAAACAATATAAACACGCATTGACAGCACAGTTATACCTCAAGACAAAAAATGGGTATTCAGCACTCGAACCCAGCATTCTTTCACATAAACAATATAAACACGCATTGACAGCACAGTTATACCTCAAGACAAAAAATGGGTATTCAGCACTCGAACCCAGCATTCTTTCACATAAACAATATAAACACGCATTGACAGCACAGTTATACCTCAAGACAAAAAATGGGTATTCAGCACTCGAACCCAGCATTCTTTCACATAAACAATATAAACACGTATTGACAGCACAGTTATGGCGTTTGCCATCGTCCTCTCCTTCAACGGTGCGTGACGAAAAGGACCTCGGTGAAATTTCACGATTCAAGTCTTCCTGTGCTTTGTCTTTTACAAATCTCCACTAATCCCCAACCTCCATTCTCATAGTTCTCATCAAAGTACGGCTGAGTCTTCAACTTCTTCTGTTGGCATTATCACGTATTATTTACCCGAGGTTGTACGAACGAGTTTACTATAACGGAATAATATTATCTTCTCTGTATTTGGTCGTATCAGATTATGTAAACATATATATGGGCAGCATATGCTAGGTTTGGCGCGCTGTTGATGAGCTTTTTATGTAGGTGTATGGAAAGCCTAATGTTATGGAGATTTTGCTGTACAGGCAACTCATCCACGATTCACCGGTAATAGTGCCGTGTGTTAATTTTTCTCCAGTCTTTAAAACACACGCACACTACACACACACACACACACACACACACACACATATATATATATATATATATATATATATATATAAACTATATATATATATATATATATATATATATATATATATATATATCTATATATATATATATATATATATATATATTCATGAAGCTACAAATGTCGCTTAATATCAAATTCACGCTACCTCAGGAATATCTCCGACGAAAATTATCACCGAAGGGGAATTTATAAGTGATAAATGGATTATTTGTCGGGACGCGATCTGATAGCTCAGTGGTAACGTCGACTGGAGTTGCTGGGTACGTACAAAGTTGAGGATCGCGTCCCGACGTATTTTCAGTGTCCATTGGTCATATAAATTTTCTTTGGTGAATTCTCCGTTGGAGATATTCCGAGGTAGCGTGAATTTGATATAAACGACATTTCTTAGCTTCGCGATTGTATATAAATCACGGTGCGATAAAAATGTCATATATATATATATATATATATATATATATATATATATATATATATATATATATATATATATATATACATCATCGACTGACATAAGATGAGACAATAATAAATTAGTGTTAGAAAAACAAAGCAGGTTCTTTTATCACTCAAGTAGGGAAATCTATCAATGTAACTTATCTACGAGTGACCGAGCTTAATTTAGAAAGGCAAGAGCATCTCAGCAAGAGCATCTCATTCTCTTCAACTCTTAAAAGTCTACGTTTAAGATGAGTAGAAAAAACAACGTTTGCCTGAGACGACAATTCCAAATCATAATGTTTGTTTAAGACAAGTACAATCTACATTTTTTTTAAGACGTTAAACACACAGATGCAAAAGACTAGCATTTGTTCAGGGCAAGCACACAAATACTGCAGTTATTTAAGGCGCCAACAAAAATACTTGTTTAAGACAAGCAAAGAAAAGACAAATTTAATAATAAAACCACAAAATTTGTCCAAGACGAAAAGGTAAAATAAACTACTACGAAGCCACCCATTCACAAAAACACTATATTTGTTCAAGACCTCAAAAACTTTCAAAATATATATAAAAAAACTACATCTGTTTAAAAAAACGAACACAAAAATGTCCAAACGCATAGATATTCCAATAAAACGTAGACGTCGAAGATTCATGACCAAACGGTGTAGAATATTTTTTTCTTTTAGCTGATAAGTAAGATGGGTGAAGAGAAGAATGAGGCAGCTATTAGCTAACCATGGTAGGGATTAGTTTAGAAAGTTCGTGTTAGTAGAGTAATGTAAAGTGTGGTTTGGCCACAGTTTTATTTAGATAAAGGTACAATTTTTTTTACTATGGCCTTAATATTAACACATTACAAAAATGATTTGGCACTATACTGACATAGTGACTTGTACAGATTATATACTTTAAATTTTATTTCTTAATAGTATAATTCTATTCAGATACAGTTGCAATTTTTCTTATTATAGAATATTTAAAACTCCCCAAAGTGTAACTTTGAAAGCGGTAGATTTAATCGGGTAGTGATGACGCTGAAAACTGTCATGATGATAAGAAAGATGAGTGGAAGATCATTGATGAAATTGAAAAAATTATTAATAACGAGTCAAACATGCGCCAGTTTCTTTATGCACCGATTTCTGTACAGTCGCTACAGTTGTATAATCCGGAGCCAACGAAAATAGTTCTATCTTTCGGTGGTCTCAATTATAATGTTGAGCCGCGGCCATGAACTTAACAACGGCCGGAGTGGTGGCCTATCCTATATCGTTGCCAGAAGCATGATTATGGCTAACTTTAACCTTAAATAAAAATAAAAACTACCGAGGTTAGACGAATGCAATTTGGCATGTTTAATGATTGGAGGGTGGATGATGAACATACCAATTTGCAGCCCTCTAGCCTCAGTAGTTTTTAAGAGCCGAGGGCGGACAGAAAAAGTACGGGCAGAATAAAGTGCGGACGGACAGACAAAGCCGGCACAATAGTTTTCTTTTACGGAAAACTAAAACTATATCAATAACAGTATAGGTAATTTGTATGATAATGATGATAGCAATAACCGTAGCAAGTGGAAAAAAAATCGGTTTATTGATGATGTAAATGATGATGATAGTGATCTATGATAAAATATCTATAGAGAGGAACGCTTTTTTGTCACTATTGATTACGTCTTGTTCTTGGTAATTACGAATACTCTCCGGCTACCGGAAATAAAATCGGCCAATTTCTTCCTGTTGTGGCAACATTTATCGGTTCGGTTTACTTCTTAACGGTAGAAGGAGTATATGAGCTAGTTTTATCACACATACACACACATATATATATACACACACACACACACATATATATATATATATATACATATATATATATATATATATATATATATATATATATATATATATATAAATATATAATATATATCCAACACTAAAGTCGTTTTTCTTACTATGGAGTGGCCCCAGAGAAAAAGCAGTACAACAGTCACTGTCAAATTCATATTTGAACCGTCTTGTGTGCATAAATGACAAGACTTCACACTGTTTGTGTGTGTGCGTGATATTTGAGAGTAGAGTAATCAAACTGAACATCAAACTCGTTACAATGATAAATAAACCCTCTTGTGTTGCAACACCGGTCAGAATTTTGTGCTTCATCATATGGAAAATGCTGCAGCATTTAACGCATGACTTAGAACATGAGCTGGAAATGCTCAGATCTTTTGCTAGTACCGTGAGTTGCTGCTGAATATTTTCATCTTCATATATATATATATATATATATATATATATATATATATATATATATATATATATATATATATATATATATATATATATATATATATATATATTTATGACCCATATAACCATTCGCTATTTTTGTAAAAATAGGTAACTAGACAGATAATTTCAAGACAGTCAGTCCACAACTTACATATCCACTGAGGAGATCGTAAAGAGGAGAAAAAGATACTAGTAATTTGACATCTGCGTAATGGATTGTACTATGATACATACACATACACACATATATATATATACACACATATATATATATATATATATATATATATATATTTATATATATAATATAATGTGTGTGCGCGTATCATTTAGAAAATACATTTAGGAAAATACAGAAAGTGATGGAGTGGCGACGTGAAGTAAATATTAGAAAGGATGGAATTGGAAACGCAGGACGCTCAAGACTGCATGCAAGAAAAGAGGTGAATACTGCAGTTTGTGCTGGAGGTTCGATGACACACTGGTGAGTTTTCTGTGGGGGTGTGCGAAGCGGCGAATGTTACAGAAGTTTATTGCACTAGTGGCTCATCCACAACACAACATTAAAGTATGAATATGACGGTGTTGTATTTGCCATTCTCCGGAGACAACCCTTTTAAGAACTCAGCTTTATATATGAAATATAAATATATATTTACAAACACACATACACAGATTATATATATATATATATATATATATATATATATATATATAATGCTCCCATAGGTGATGACCAACCGACTACCTGAAGAAAATAAAAAGCGAAGGGGGGTTGAGGGTTGCGGAGGGGGAAGTGCGGGGAAAACAAAGCAGAGGTCACCGGTATGGCATTCCAGACGATATAAGCAATTCGTCAACTCTCTCTCTCTCTCTCTCTCTCTGCGTCGTCATGGTGAAAAAAATAATCAATGATCGGAAATATATAATTAAAAACAATTAACGTCGTTTAAAAAACGGATTCATTTGGGTTTTACATTGCATCACAATAAATTTGTGGTTAGTACGGTATTGGTAGTAGATAACTGTCTCGCACCAGTACACGAAGAAATACAGGAAGATAAATCTATGCAAGAATGTTCTGAAATATACTTTAGCCTAGTGCGATGCGATCGATTCTGGTTTGACATTTGGTCTAATGACTATTTGAGTTTGAAATCACTGTGCTTAGTCTGTAGCTTTACTTGTAAGGAAAATTTCTTTGGTTATCGATGAAATCTTAGCACTTGGAGGCAAGGTTAAATAAAAAAAAAAAGTTATTAGGGCTATGAAAATTCAAGACGTTTCGTATCGAGGCGGAGCAGCAGATGGCAGAAGAAACCGATATACGTTAGAGAAAGGTAATGAGAGAGGAAACGTAATTTGAATAACAAAGTGGAAAAAGAGGGCAAATTCTGACCCTAAATCCAAGAGCTAGCCGGCTCAACGATTCTTTAGCAGAATAATTAGGCCTAACGAGTTTACCGATTTTTTTTCGTCTTAAGAGACAATATTCTACGGTCACCGTCCAGATCTTCCAAATAGTTTAATCGGACTTGATTGCTATTTGAAATATTAGAATTTCTTCGTTCTGAAATTAGAACTATCATTCACAAAACAGTCATGCAGAGTTACATGATGGTATCATAGCAAATATACTGATGTCCAAGCATTGTACTGTCGTGGAAAACTTCAGAAATATATCATATAATTGATTACAATGCACAATAAGCGATTCATTATACACTTATCCGATAATGAGTTTTGGGTCGGGGGTGTTGGCGCGGGGGGGGGGGGAGCAAACGCCTTCCGCAAAGTCATGGCAGTTCCACGGTTTTTTTCTTTTAAACATAGCCCTAAGGCTTAAACAGAACAGCTGATACATTCAAATGACACTTTTTTTCCCTTTGTATAACCACAGCTGGCTGAGAAGTCGCCATGTACTCGACCCTAGCAGATTAAACTATCTTGAACTAATTAAAAATAATGTGGTTTTCAGCGTTTTAAACCCAAAGTTAGCTTGAGTTTAAAAATGACTACCTGGTCTTTTCTCTACGGGTTACTAGCACAATCGGTTACGGTCAACTTTCCTTTCATTCGCTCCAAATAATCGTTTGTCTTGCTTGTAGAATAAAAACTGAATCTACAATAAAAGTTTAAACATTTCATTCTCGGACTATGCATAAGCCTTCTTGTAAGAGTATCTATCGTGACCAAGTTCGTGATGTATTAGGTCTATATTTCAAAAGAACATGGTCACAAGCATGCACCTATGCATGAACAAACTCAAGCACACAGAAGAGACACCTCCAACCTATTCTCCCTCCTTTCACCCCCACCTTAAAATCCTTATTTAAATTTTCGAATCCCTTCCCCTCGAATGTTTCCGAAATGGTTATTTTCGATGTACGGTAAAGTCGTTTTGTTTCGAGATGAACATGATGGTGATGACGTCGGATGGTGATGTGGAATTGTAAGGGGGGGGTTGTTGAGATGGAACCTATGATGATGATGGTGGTGGTGGTGGACTTGCCGGGACAATTTGCGTGTATGTGTGTGCGTGTATGTATGTGAGTGTGTATGTGTGTGTATAAGAGGAGCCAGGAGGAGCCACAGGTTTGTCGCTGACTAGCCGATCCCGCGTTAAAGAGTAGCACGTCGGAATCTGTGTAAGCCTCGTTGCGCTGTGCTCAGGCCGCTGGGAAGGCTGGAGCAACCCACAGTTTTCGTCCTTCGTTCTCGGTTGTCACGCCCTTAGCGGTGCGTCTCGCCCCTGCAAATTGAAGCCAGAAGCATAAACTGTCATCCTTGTGCAGTGGCCGTTGTCTAAAGTGAAGCTGAAGCTTATAAATGAAGTGAAAACGAGACCCGATGTGTACGGGCGGCGGCGGTAGTGGGGTTGCGGCGGGAGGTCTGCTGCGGCCAGCTATCCCAACTTAGCACAAAACCTAAACAACAAAGTGTCTCGTGTAGTGTTCGATAAGAAAACCCACTGAGGAATATAGTTACCCTATTTAAACCTTTACATTTTAATTCAGTGTGTGTGTGATTTTTGCTTGGATTTTACTCTGCTGCTGCTGTGATGTGGAGGAAGCAGCCAAGTTCGTCCACCACCATCTACCACAACACCTATTATCATGTCAGGTAAGACTACCACCACCGCCACCACCACCACCACCGTCTTCTCTCTCTCGAAGCCGAAGTCGACGCCGTCGCCGGGCATTCGGACGCGCTTGAACCACCACCACCGTTTTTATTTTTATTACTTTTTTTCATTTTCCCAATTTATTTTCTTTTTCAAGGGGGCTTTCTCGTTTTGGTTATTCGACTTTTCGGTGTTTGTGGATTTTTATTCGATACATTGCGCAATACTATGATTTAATTAGGCCTACTTGAGCATTTGTAAACATTAAGTTTTTAGATTGTGTAATAAGGTTTTGGGGCCGTACAAGGGATTCAGAAATAGACGAAAATAGCATTTTAAGGTTGTTGTTGGCAAGCCTGGTGTATTCGAGAGAGAGCTCATTCACCGTGTGGTGGGGAGGAGGGGGAGGAGGAGGTGTGTGACAGCCAGACATGAAACCCCCAACCCAAAACCTCCTCCTCTTCCTCCTCATCCTTGTTTTGGCACATAAAGGTCTTCAACCTTCCTTACCGTCTTTCAAATGACGACATACATTGTCCCCGTACTTCGTATTACCCACATGCGTGCTTGTGAGTGCGAAAGGACCCCCGAAAATTCGCACTTGGTGGGCGAAATGAGAGCAAACAACATGACACAGATATCAAAACCTCTAGCATGGGAGGCCAAGGTCTTAAGCTCAGCCCCTCCCCCCCGCCACCCTCTCTCCCCGTCTCCCTCGCCACTTCCATCAGCCATCCTACTCCTCATACCTTCTCTCCCCGCCATTGCTTTTCTCTCCCCTTCCCACCTATTAACTGGGGGCTTCTCCCCCCTTTACTTACCTAATATGGTATTATCAGGTGTCATTGAAGAACCGCGTAGATGCTACTGTTGTATTATGGAAACTCCGGCGATGTAAAAACTTTCGGAGAATGTTCTTTCAAAACTAACAAGTGTTATGGACACTTTGAAGGTGACTTCGCCGATGTAGGAGGAGGTGTTTCTCTTGCCATCTATATTTGTTGATATGAATGACCTTGACGTCTGGGGGAGGCTTACATGTTGAGGATGGTGGATTGCAGAATACCGTTTTTAATAGCAGTCTGAGAATCATATTTTGTTTTAGCCAAGATTTAGGCTACAGCGTGGAATGTAAATATATAGAACTCGTTTAGATTTGAACGAAGTGAAGATAAACCGTTATTCTGCTGATTTTATGGGATTTATAGCTACATATTTTCTTGGTTACTTCAGACTCACGGTCTGAAACCCCCACCAGAAAGTGTTTTTTGTTCCCAATAGCTGAGCCTCGGCTCAAGCACGGCTTAACGAATGCTTTAAGCACCGTGTAACCATGCAATCTCACCAGAAAAGTACCATGTGAACTTCCATCGCGGGGCATCTTATAGTGCTGGGTGGGTAGGGGAGTGTTTGATCCATGGGATTGGAGTGAGCTGCAAGTCAATTTGAGACCTTTTGAGTCACTTTGGTTTTAGTTGGTAGTTGTTGTTGTTGTGGGGGTTGGATGGGGGCGTGGCTTGTGTATTCATCTAGGATTGGCTGTTGCATTTTGTCAATGCGTCATTCTTTTGGCTAGAGTTCTTATTCATTTAGTTACTAAGTGTACTACGTTTGTGGTTCAATTATTCAATTATTTTTTTCTCTTGAATATAATGTATTTCAATGCAAATATATATACTTTATTAATGATTAGCCACGATGGCAAGAATTTCATCAGCTCTTATGTAGACTTTGTATTAACAACTTGAACATGGTTTTACAACACACCCGCACACTAATATATATCTGTATCTATCTGTATATATATAATAGAATTGATCCTATATATATATAATATATATATTATATATATATATATATATATATATATATATATATATATATATGATGCCAGTTAAAAGTGATGGGAATTATAACTAAGATAACGAAGAAACCGATGAGAGCAAAGAGGACAGAGTTCTCTCACTCTATCAGTATCCCTGCCCTTTGAACAAAAGGATAGAAGTAAAAAGTATTGAGGGGACCGAAAAATGCTTTGGAGCTGTAAAGGAAAAAAAAAGAGAGAGAGAGAGAGAGAGGAAGTAAATGGAAAACTCTGTTACGAAAGTGGAAAAAGGTAGAAGCAAGGCGTAGGAGGAAGCACAACCTTCCCTCTCCCCCTCTCCTCCACTCCAACACACATGCACTCGCAAGGGCTTTCCCTCCCAACGAAAATAATGCCACCGCAAGAAATGGAAATTTGAATTGAAATTCTTCGTCGCCGTATTAATTGGCATCTCGAGCTTATTAGTTGCCGTGGTTCCAGCGAGTATGTATAATAAAAGAAATTGCCACGAGGCTGATAGTAATGTGATGTGTGTAATGGATATATTGTAAATAACGGAAGTAGTTAGTTAAAGTGTTTGAGTCAGTAGGCCCTTGCGCCACAACTCATGTGATTTTGCTGGGAAAAGTTTTCTTTTTTTTTTTTACATTTACGTTTGTATTTTCTCGAATTTTAATATTCTTCTGATATCATATCCTGTGTAGGTTATCGTACCTTAGGCAGGAAGGAGCATAGATGAAACTAACCTCCACAATCCGTTTCGCAATGTAATGAACCGGCGCGAGTTGTCCGAAGGATTTAGAAAACAGGCGATCGTTTTTACCATCATCGCTCCCGATTCGTGAGAAGATGAGTGGAACAAGTTTCGTAATGTTTCGTTCTCTGCCAGAAATAGTCGTCTCCCACACTGTGGCGTCAAAGTTTTACGTTCCTTGGCAGTGTGTGTGTTGTGACGCTACCGATTAAAATCTCTCTCTCTCTCTCTCTCTCTCTCTCTCTCTCTCTCTCTCTCTCTCTCTCTCTCCTAGTTACGCCGTCATTGTTGCATTTATTTAAACAGTGGAGTTCATGTTTTATTACTGATTATCTATTTAATATACCAGTCTGTTACGTAGTTTAATAATACTAAATTTACTGTTCTTATTGATTTCTACGACAATATACTATTGCTTCTCTTAGTTTTTTGTGAGAAGGAAAAATTAGTTTGTATGTTTCTACCACTGTATTAATCTGGGAGTAACTTAAAACTTCGTTGTTCCCAGACATTTATTATGATTCAGAGCATTAAGCCAATCATTTCGAAAGTATTGTTCTCGAATATGTTATCAGTAATTGTATTGGAATACATTAATGCAGACATCACACTTCTTGAAAGAATTCTGCATAAAGTTCCCATATTTTGTTTTATATATCTATCTATCTATCTGTCTGTATATATATATATATATATATATATATATATATATATATATATATATATATATATTAATAAATGGAAAGGAGAAATAATATACTTGATTTTCAATACATTATTGTACTAGTTTTTGTGTTATCCAGACAGGCGTAAAGCAAATAGGAAGAGATTGGTTTCTACTGTATCAGAGATGTCTTAGAAGCTTGTGATTTTCGAAAGTCTATCATACACTTGGAAAGTAATAAATCTTAAAATATGTCGGAACTGAGAGAAATTTTAATTCATCCGAAAATTTTTTTTAACGTTTGTTGTCTTGGCATAAAGCAGCTTTGCGGTACAGTCTTGATTGTATTCCGTTATTTTGAGTTGGTAATCATGAAGAGTGGTAGCGAAAAGAATTTATTATTTGAAATAAAATGAAATGTGAAAATGCGAATAAAAGGATTTGCATTTTTTTTACCCTCCAAAAATAGACCGTGCTGGAAACTCATCTTGTAGAGAGAGGCTTGTTCGTTTGGCTTGGCTTGACTTTGGCTACTGACTAAGACGATGCGTCATACTACATATTGCGCGCTAACGTGTACGTTTAACAATTTTCTTCACTCTTTGATAGTGCCAAGAGAATATGGTGACCGCCAATGCAGTAGTCATACGATTTCATCGATTGACCACACTTTATGGTGATACGACTAACCCCAGAGGGCATGTAAATGAGCCTGAGTTCTATGGAAATTTATGATTTTTGCTGTTTCTGTTTGTCGAATTCTTGTTAGAATGTGCGTGCTCAAGTGAGCAAACTAATTTGCCTAATGCATGCTTGCATTAGAGAGATAGAATTTGAGAATTTATGTAAAATATGTGGTGTTATTCAAGCCTGTCTCATTTTTTCCAGCGAGAGAGAAAGTTCATACATGAAAATGTCCTTAAACCTGACCTTGTTTTAGGTTAATTCTCGCCCTTTAACTGGATTTTTAGGCTTACAGCGATCTCAAGTCTATCTCTAACTCCCTAGCCCTTATGTAGTTTTCTAGAAGCTTGAAAATAACTGATAGGCCTAGGCAGTCTAGGCTTACTTGCCACTTGGGCCTACGCAACGTGCTGTAGCCAATATGGTTCCTTTAGGTCGACGTTGGCTACACGGTGTCTCCTGGACTCTTCGGAGGAGGAGGAGGGAGCAGAAAGGGGTAGGACGGAGGCTCTTCTTTTGATGTCGAGAGAGAGAGAGAGAGAGAGAGAGAGGGTTGACCGCGGTGAGGGTAACTGGAAAGGATGGGAGCAAAGTCGAATGGGGAAGAAGAGGGAACAGAGTGCTTCTGGGGGTTCTTGGGGTTAGATGGTTTTGTGAGGGAGGGGGGTTGGTGCAAGGGAGCTAAGAATGGGCGGGGCTGGATTGTTGCGAAACACAGAAGTGGGCGTGAAAAGGGCGGATGGGCGCGCGGGCGTGCGTGCGTGCGTGCGTGCGGGCAAAACGTCAGTGAACTCTGTACTGTACGTTGTAATGGGAGGCAATACGTTAGAGCCTCTCTCTCTCTCTCTCTCTCTCTCTCTCTCTCTCTCTCTCTCAGAGGGAAACAGAAGAGGTGGGTGAACGTGGGCGTAGGCGGTGGTCAGAAACGGCCATTTCTCTTTTTTCTTGCAACTTTGAAATTTGCCCTTCATTTTCATCCACAACACGTGATATTGTATTTTCAAGTACTTGTCCTTTTTTTATTTAAAAATCGTTCTGGTTTTTTCAATTTTATCACGAGTCAGGTTATTCTACGAAAAAATTGCATATGTTAATGAAATACTTAGGTACACGGTATAGATATAATAGTTAAGGATAAGACGGAAAACAAAGGCCTCTGAAAGCTTACTGGATATGGATGAAAGACACACACACACACACACACAGAGAGAGAGAGAGAGAGAGAGAATCGATGAACGAATGTTACTGCAAGTTGGAATACGATATGAATTCAGACGAAAATTTTTTTTTTACATCCAAAGGTAAATACCGGTAAATATCCGATAGAGAGAGAGAGAGAGAGAGAGAGAGAGACAAAGGCTATGTACAGACAAGAGGGGCAAAACGTGAACCCATCGGTGCTTTAAGCTCAGCATCGCTGAATTCCTAACTCACAGACATCTGACCCCCTTCCTCATCACTCCTCTCCTCCCCTCAGCCACGGTCTTACCCCCCAATAACCCTCCCCCTCACCCCTCATCCTTGGGTGACCGACCACCACACCCTCTCTCTCTCTCTCTCTCTCTCTCTCTCTCTCTCTCTCTCTCTCTAAGATTAATTTTTTGTTGGTTGTATTCCGTTTTGATTTAATTTAACCAAGGCTTTTATCTTATCCTAAGAATATTATTTAACAAACGTATATTTATTTTGATATGTACTTTCTTTTTAAAGAGGTTTAGAGAATTTACATTTTTATTGGAATCGTCTAATATGTAAATAATTTGGATGGCATGCAGACTCTCTCTCTCTCTCTCTCTCTCTCTCTCTCTCTCTCTCTCTCTCTCTCTCTCTCTCTCTCTCTCAGCAGCAGAAAACCGAAAATGCTTTAGGAAAAATGGAAAGGAAAGGTGCAATTTTAACTGCACGGAAATTCGTAACAGTTTTGTTTATATTTTCTAGCGACTGCTTAAAATTAGACGGCTGGGACCTCTCCGCGTCCCTGGCCTAATTGCATTGAAGTTCTGTAGTTATTGAATGTGTAGGGATAATTTGTTCTGTATTTATCCTTTTCTCTAAGTTGTTATTGTTGATGTAAAATCTTGTATCGGTAATTTTTTCAGTTTGTCATTACGATTCATGTTCTTAAAAGTAAACATTCTAGTGTGCACACACACACTCAGTTTCCTCCCCTCTCTCTCTTTCTCTCTGAAGGCCAGTAAGTTTTAACTCTCATCAATAAACCAAGTCCTACGTAGCACCTGCCTAAAATGTATATTAGACTTCGCTTTTCCTTTTCTGTCCACGCACCTTCGCCTTCTCGTGTCATATCATATGTATCTCTAAAGAGAATAATAGTAACGCTGTTTTCAGGAGCCACAATGTTAGAATAATAATAGTCACCTCGTTGTAGCCTTCCTTGGTATTGCAGTGGCATGAGCCTGATTTTTGTCTCTACTTCTTTTCTGTTTATTTACTATACTTATTAAACTTGGAATGAAAGCATGTATATTTTTTAGTGTAAAATAATTGTGGAAAGAAAAACAAACATTATTTAATAGATTATTGTGCTAACTGTTTTACACTTACTGGTCAACCATGATGACAGCCGTGAGCCGCCATATTGAAAATGCTGCTTTGGATGTGTAGTGTACGGGATCCCATGTTCATTGTACTACCGTTTTCAACATGAGGCCGGTTGAAGTTTCTTATATATGTAATTTGTTTCCTTTTGCTACTGGATTAGGCCTAAATAATATTATGAGAGAAAATTAAGAATAATTTTTATCGTTTATTTTATCTCTCTCTCTCTCTCTCTCTCTCTCTCTCTCTCTCTCTCTCTCTCTCTCTCTCTCTCTCTCTCTCCATGAAAGTCCAATATTGACCCAAGGATTGGATTAAAGCATGGTTGTTAGTCGAATGTCATGGGCCGCAGGTATTTAGAAAAAAAAAGAAAGTAACAGACGTGGGTTATTAGTATTCTGTTAAAATAATATATATGCCATCTAAAATAGAAAATGGGAGGCCCTAGTCGAGTAAGCCTCATCCTACCGGGGTGAAGTCATTCCTAAGATATTCGCTGTCTGTCTAGCTAGAGACAGACGGGATGGGCGCGTTCTCATTGTTACTATTACGTGTGGTCAGTCGACTGTTGTAGGTTGGTGATGAAAGATAGATTATATAGGCTATACATTCAAATACACTATGTACTGTATTTTTGTGAAAGAAATTTATATTATATATATATATGTATATATATATATATATATATATATATATATATATATATAAAGCTTTAAGTTTATTTACTTACCCCCACTCAGTCTAATTTCAGGTTATAAAATTTTAGAACCGTTGGAATTTAAATGAGTAACGGATTCAAGCACAAACCACTGATGTATAAATGCAGCCAATATATAGGTCCGTAGCCAAGTGGATAGCGTTGTCAGACCCTCGAGATGGGATTTGTCCGTTCATACCTTTTACGAGGCAGGAATGTATCATTGCCATGGGTCTTGCAACCTGTTACTATGCATTAATTGCATAATGAACGGAGTTTTCTGCCCTTCTCGGGTACCTCCCCTCACTTCGTGGTTGGAGGCATGGTTTGTGGCTGAAATGGGTGCATATTCTGGAAGGGAAATAAAATGCAAGTAATAATCTCATTGATTTGAAAACTGCCGCTCCCTGATGGCTCAGATTGCGCCAGTGCATAAATTCGGTAGCCCGTCAACCTAACGGCTCGAAAAAACCTGAGAGGTTCAGTAGGAAATAGTTACCAGCCCTCGGGCTGGGGAGTTAAACAGTGGGCCCAGCGACACTCTGGCCACGTTTCATAGGCATTGGGACCTGTTCCCCACTGGCTGTCGGCCCAAGAAAGAGGAGGTCAGCACCAGCCCTATGAGCCTACAGAGGCCCAGGAGGACTTTAGCTTTAACTTTTTATTATATTTATATATATATTATATATATATATATATATATATATATATATATATATATGTAATTCTTGCTTTATTGATTTAAATCTTCAGCTGAAAAACGTAATGGATAGATTCTATAGACTATAAACTCAAGAGGGCTTCAGAAGGAAAAAAGCCTGCAGAGAGAGCCAGGTTATAGGAAAAGGTGATAAATAAATAGAACTGAGGGAGCAGAAAATAAGAACGATACGCCTGAATTCAGGCGTAATTGCATACACTTACATCTTTATGTACAGCCTTCCACATGCAAGTATATACCGTGTGTTTGCATAAATATGTGTATGTATGCGTAACTTTACATACACACACATACCAAGAACTTCATGCACACTCACATCCTCGCACGTAGCACAAGAATAGAAAGGTACGTAAATGATGCATATTTATGCTTGCCCGTGTGACCTGCTTCTTTATTTAGCAGGGAGCTGATTAAACGGGTGATCTTATAAGCTTCGTTATGACCTACAAATGTCATTATCTGCTTCAACAGACGCGCCACTGTTACGGGGAGCCTCTCGTCGTCACCTGGCGAGTAGAGATTATTAATTATTTATAAAAGTATTAGCAAGAAACTTCTCCTTCTGCTCTGGTAGCGTAAAGTGTTAACTTTCCCAGGAAATTGCTTTTTTGTTTATGAAAAGTATATGAGCCTCCGGGCACACACACACACACACACACACACACATATATATATATATATATATATATATATATATATATATATATATATATATATATATATACTCGTATATGTATATATATATATATATATATATATATAATATATATATATAATATATGAGTGTGTTTATATAATAGAGGAATATAATGATGCCCTTTAAGTATTTTGAAGATATATTAGGCCTATGTACAATCAGCAGGTACAACCCGTAATCGGTCACAAGTTAATTGACCGCCAAAGTTCATAAAAACAACTCTAGTCCTCCTTCTGTATCTTATGTTTAAAAGCCTCGATTATACCATGGGTGTGTTTGTGCTTTATTTTTCGACATATCTCTTCCTGTTATCGGTCTAAGTGTTCTTCCTGTTCTTCCTCTGTTTTTCGAGGATCAGTTTATATAACGCTACTATTACATCACGAAACTATTTTTGTTATTGTACTTTATAGGTAAAAATTGACGATGATAGCGGAGGGGGTCGAGACAGGATGTTCAGATCTTTGGGACGTGACGTACCATCTAGATTTTAATAGGGTCAAGGTTTCTTCATTCTTCATTCTTAAGCTGTGGGCAGCGGTGAGGGAATATAGCCCAGAGCTGGACGGTGGCATGTTCAAAGAATATAGAATTTAGGCCAAAGGCCAAGCTCTGAGACCTATGAGTTCATTCAGCGCTGAAACGGAATTGTGAGAGCGTAGAAAGGAAAATGGATGAAAGAGAATATGAAAGTAGGTACAGTAAAAGGAATGAAAGGGGTTGCAGCTGAGAACCTTAAGTAATGCCTACAGTGCACCGCATGAAGTGCGCTGACGGTACTACCCCCCTACGGGGATGGCATATTCAGATGTGGAGTTGACTAGTGCTACCCGTAGACTATCATTGGTACATACACATATCGGCCACATGCTGCGTATTACTTCTTTTATTATTATAAATGAAACAAGCCTAAGAGGACCTTGACTTGTCAAGCATGTGGCAAAAGAGAAAGCGGAGATAACCAAATAACGATGTAAAAATAGCAAAATGCCAACCAGTAGAAATAATGCAAATGATTAGAAAGCCATAATAATCTCGTCTTGAGAACGCGGAGTTTTTATATCGTCTAGACTAAGTTGATAACTCTCTCTCTCTCTCTCTCTCTCTCTCTCTCTCTCTCTCTCTCTCTCTCTCTCTCAGGTGTCGCAAATATTGCATGGAAAAAGCACAGATATCCATTGAAACCCTTTTGCCGGTCATTGTCGACTTGCGGTTCGTCTGAGAAACGAACCATCTGATGACTTCTGGGGCTTCCGGCAATAGTAAATGGCTTAAGGTTTAGAGCAAGAGAGGTAGAAGATTTCTTGATTTCTTTCGAAGGTTTAGAGCAGTTGATGATAAATCGTGAAGCTTTGTTGGTTTAGGAATTCAAGATGGTTGAATATTGAAGCGGCAAGTAAATCTCTCGGGAAATTTTTGAAGTTAGGCCTAGAGGTGAATTTTATTTATTTTTTTATCTGACGCAGACTTACATGGAATACATTATTGTCCACTAAGCTGCATCGTATTTCTTCAAGTACCGGTATCTTTACTTACACGTCTGGTCTTAGTTACTAAACCAAGCTTATCCCCATTTATTATAAACTTGTATCAACTTTTCGTGTGTAACAGTTTTCTTTTAAGTACAAGTTTTTTTTTTCTCTATCTAATCATTAAGATTGTTGATTTTTCACTGTAAAAGTCTTTTTTCACCGCACGTAGAATATTGCATATGAATTTCATGCATTTGCGCAATAATGGAAACAGCTGATCTAAGTCTTCTTTTTATGAGTAAGAAAAAGGGAACTGGTATAATAATTACCTTATGCAAGAAAGGGGTCGTAGAGCTTACAACCACCCGAAGGCATGCTTAGAAACTGACTTCAAACGTGTGCTAATTATTTGCTGTAAGATGAATATTGCTGCTGGGTCTTGACTGTGCTAAAATCTAACGCTAATCTAGCCAGTGTTGCGCTGTCTAGTTTTGCCAGGTACAAAACCAATTAATACCTTCCTTTTTTTTCCACAACTAAAATTAAATGCACTTTGTATACCGTACAACACTTAATTTCATCTAAAACTTAAGGTAGAGGTGCGCAATACGTTCTCCGTAAAATTTTTCTTTTTTATCTTTTATTAGAGAAAATATATAATATTTTACATTTTTAATAGCATTACAATCAGAACTTAATCAAAGCTAACTTAACTTTACCAAAAACAAATATAATTTTATTGTACTTAGTATATTAAAATTAATGTTTCCTATTTTATTTGAAAATCCAATACGAGTAATTTGTACATGATCTTGATAACTTTTTTTAATAAGAAGGAGGTGTTAAGGTTATTGATGAATTATGAGGCTGACGCCAGAATAAATAAAAAAAAAGATGACAAGGGATTGAGGATGTAAGCCTTTGTTACAATGTTTGTAATAAAGTGTACGGTCGGATGATCGCCATGTTCTGCTAATTTTTCAGGGTTCACAACATCATTTCTGGAGAGTTAACATGTGTCAGCTAGGATTGGGATGGTCGCTTGTGGTAATGCACAAAGACCACCTTTTCCTTTTTCGAGGAGGAGGATTTGGGAATGGAACAACCGCGTCATTGGGCGGAGGGGAAAACAACCGCGCAGATTTTGACAACAGCGCGAAAGCGCGGGAATTGGAGAGTACAAAAGCGCGGGAACACGGAGATGCGTTCGCTTCCCCCCGGGATCACATTTTGCAGGCGTCCTTAATATAAACTGACAAGCATCTGCTGCTTGCTCTGCTTAGATCTTGTACATGGCGTCATGCTGTAGTTGCTGACAGGAAGATCGATTGCTATAAGCAGCATCTGAGGTTATTTTGTTATTATCACATGGAGTCACTTGTGAGTAAAGGTTGCTCATTATAGAGTATATATCCAGTGAGAGTACAGTATTCGTGGTAGGTGTCACACATCACTAAGTTGCGTGTGCGCGTGCGCGTACAGATAGATATAGATGGGTGTATAAATCCAAGCATAGTTGGATGTAGAAACATATCTTAGATTAAAATTCAGGAGAGAAATGTATAAGCCTACAACGTTAAGAGTGTAACGTACGAGAAACAAAACAAATGTCGAAGACTATTATTATTTAACCCTGTACAGGTAAAAGGTGGAAGAAGGGAGACATTTAAGGGAATGCGCTAAATTATTTATTACTACTCATGGTCATGCTAAGTGGTTAGTATGTTTGTTCCCTATTCAACCGCTTCTTTTCCATAATAATTCTCTTCGTATCTTTTGTTTTTATAACCAAATTTCGGTCGTTTCATGCTTTTGAGACTAGCCTTAAGGAGATTCAGGAATAGCATGGTTTCACTATTTTATTAATAATGTTTGATTGTCTTTTGGGTCTACATCGTTTATGCATAGTGCTAAACTAATCAAAATATTGTTCATGAAAATTGCTTTAACCGTAGGTGCTAAATACCTCGTGTATTTTATTAGCGTTCGCTGGCAGAGCTACTGGTCTCCTTAGCGTTCCTTGACATTTGTTTGAAATATTGGGCCATTGTTTGCACTGCCGCGTTCAAACGGTTAGTCCTGGAGCATTTTTCGCTCAAGTGAATTGGAAACGAAAGTATGCAGTTTCGTTCTTTAAAGTCTTTCCAATTACCGGTGTTTGTCCACCGTTTCATTAGGGTTTTCGTTGATTTTTATTGTCAAGACGAATTGATGTTGTATATTGTCGTAGGCTCAACCCATTGTATCCATGAAGGTTTATAGATCTAGGTGTTCATAAATAGGCTCTGTTCACTTCTAAACAATCACGCTTTAAATAAACTGTTTGTGCAAAGTTATAGTGATTTCGTTTCCGTACAATATGTGCTACAAACAAATACACACAAGCATAGGAATTCTCTTATTGATGTATCCCTGTGCGTCTGGTGGTAGGTATGTGCCATTCCAAAAACGTGACGACAGCTTGTCTCGTGTGTTGTACCTGCTGCAAGCCATAAGGAAACTAATCAGCAAATTGCCAAAAATGATGTTAAGCACCAGAAGTTTTTTTTATGTGAATCATGTGATTGGTCCTGTATAGATCACAACATTGTATTCTTTTTTCGCTTAACATTTGTTTTGTATCGGCGCCTCTTAACCTTGTGTCCGTTCGCACTGTCCTCATTGTGTAGGATCGACCTCCTCCTTTCGTTACCCTTTCTCTCTCCTTCAAGTAGGACACCTGCAGTAGAAGGATGCCGTCAAGATTTCCCCACAAGATTATCTTGACCTTCCTTTGTTTAAGAAGGGCTTTGGACAAGAAAGGAGAGGGAGAGGAGGTGGGAGGGAGGGAGGGAGGGATGAAGGATGAGAGGAGAGGGAGAAATAACCCCGTAATGTCATCTTTCGTGTTACTGTGGCTACTTCTGCTTCCCTTTTCTTTCTTTCTCCCCCCCCCTTTTTTTTTCTTCGCCACGAAAACGATACTATGACCTTTTCGGTAGTAATGTGGGAGGCCTATTCTTATTGATTATTCGACCAGTCGCATATAATGAAAGGTTGATGGACTCAAGTTATAAGAGTTATCTGACGACATGAATTTCAAGAGTAACGTTTGAAAATCTAGCACTAAGTTACTATTTTCTCACATTCTTACTACTTTTCCTCCATTTATAAACACCGTGTTCCTATTAAGAGCTGTATTGGGTTTTGCAGGTTACACTTTATTGATTGTATCTGCGATTGAAAGTTACTTAAGCAAATCTGGGTAGTTAATATAGTATACGTATAATGAATGAAGAATATTTTTGTATACCATTTCGTCTTCTTGAAACCTTGGGTTCGAAACCTAGGTGAGGACATCGTTTCTTTGAAACCTAAGAAGCTTGTACTGGGATAACCTGTGAATGGCATACCTAATAGTTAGACCTGTAGTGAATCGCCTACAGGTTGGAGATTATCATGGGGCTAACGGCCGATTTCATAATGATAGCTGAGAACTGAAGGTTTCACAATGTGATATGGAGCCACCTGCTATAAAAGAAACATTGCATCAGTAATTATATATATATATATATATATATATATATATATATATATATATATATATGTGTGTGTGTGTGTGTGTGTGCACACACACACACACACACACACACACACACACACACACACACACACACACACATAAACATAGTTAGAAACGAAGGAGTTAACACTATGATATAATATAGCCACTAGCAGTAAAGGGAAATTGTCGTCAAATATATATATATATATATATATATATATATATATATATATATGTATGTATGTGTTTGTAAGTGTCTGTGTGTTTGTTTTATTTTATTTATTTATTCATCTCACACTATACATAAAGTTTATGTACGATATACGATACATTCATGTATGCACATCGATAGACAGACGGGGTAAAAGACAGATCGACGGGTAGACAGCTCGCCCAAGAGAAAGACGAAAAAATTAGTAAAATGAGATGGAATATTTATAAATGAGACTCGCCCCGTCTGCCCCAACATGTCGCCTTTAATGTAACGTCAGCGAATTAATGAATAGTAATTGCTACTTCAAGATTTATTCATTTACTTTGGGAATACCCCGTTTTATAAGAGAGAGAGAGAGAGAGAGAGAGAGAGAGAGAGAGAGAGAGAGAGAGAGTGCTTTCACTGCTACTACTACTACCAGCGCTGCGTATTCAAAATATTCTTTTTATTAATTTATTTGCATGTTTTGCCATTTTCCTTTTTGTTAATGATATTTACGTCATTGCTATCGTATTTAATGCTGAAAGGATAGCAGTGTTTATTTTCACGTGTACCATTTTACATGTTATTTAGTTGATTACATTTATATCTATACACACACACACACACACACACACACACATATATATAATATAATATAATATAATATAATATATACATAATCATTCATTAGACGTTAACAATGCACATACTGCTCTTTGTAAAGGATTCTGATTTTAGTTATACTGAGGCTAGAGGGCTGCAGATTGGTATGTTGATCATCCCCCCTCCAATCATCAAATATACCAAATTGCAGCCCTGTAGCCACAGTAGTTTTTATTTTATATAAGGTTAAAGTTAGCCATAATCGTACTTCTGAGTTTCATGGGCCGCGGCTAAGAGTTTCATGGACCGTGGCTGAGGTCACCACCTGACCGTGGCTGAAAGTTTCATACAGCATTATATGCTGTACAGAAACTAGATTGCTCCGAAGAAACTTCGGCGCATTTTTTACTTGTTTCTTTTTGCCATTGGTACTAATACTCCTTTTTGCCACTGGTACTGTACTGACACTCACTGAACCACTTGGTTCTAGAACTTATTATTATATCTTATCGTAGGACTATTCTTATCAGCGTTCTTTTGTAAATAGGAAGCCTTTTTTGGTTAATATGAGAGACACTGTATATAGAGTATGTAAAGCAATTCAAATCGTGTGGGTCTCATTAAAAAATGCGTATGATTGCTGTATTAATGAGAAAGGCACTTTGAACATTTTTATGACGTGATTATAGTTGATGAGGATTGAATTCTCTCTTGAGGTTAAACGTGAAACTGAATTCTATTTATAGGAGTGTTGTGACTTCATGTTCCACTGTTTAGGCCTATGAGTCAGTAGATTGCGTAAATGTACGGTAGGCCTAATATGGGCCAGTGCTATAAGGGCATAAGGAATTTGATGTCTAAATATAGGCATGATTAATATTGGGGTGTAGCTTAAATTTTACGAAATGCTGGTGTTTTTGTTTAATATTTGGTCCCGTTTTCATGTTTATACTGACATTTTGAAAATATCGGTCTAGCTTCGTGTCTTGGAGACTGATAAAGTGCATTACGTTTTGTAAACTAAGAAAAACTTCCCCCCCTCCCCGAGACGCTTCAAGCTTTTCAATTTTAGGAGAAGACGCTTGAGGAAACGGAGAGAGAGAGAGAGAGAGAGAGAGAGAGAGAGAGAGAGAGAGAGAGAGAGAGAGAGAGAGAGGTAAAAATACACTCCCTTCTTAAAGCGGTTCTGCCGGCAAGCGGGTGTGTTTATATTGTCATGAATGACCCGCACAACTTTTTAAATTCAAGGTCGGGTTAAAGGAACAAACGGATAAAATAAGGAAACAAGAGAGAGAGAGAGAGAGAGAGAGAGTTAGTAAGCAATGGATGAACCCTGTCCTGGAGATATACAGCATTGGCATTTTTTGTATGAACTGGAAAATTTCGAGTTTAAAGTGAGGTAAAATATGTGATGTCCAGACGATTTGGTGACTCGAAAAGTGAAGAGAGAGAGAGAGAGAGAGAGAGAGAGAGAGAGAGAGAGAGAGAGAGAGAGAGAGTAGTTTTTACTAGGCCATAAATTTAAGTCCAAAATTCACTAAATTTGGAAACAAATGTAAAACAGAATTGTTATTACAGGCAACGGCATTATTTGCATTTTACCTCACTTTATTAAAATAAAATGAGAGAGAGAGAGAGAGAGAGAGAGGTTGTGGAGAGAAGCTCTAAGCAACGCGGTACGACTTAAAGGGAAAGTTTCCCTTCCCGCAGACACTTTACCCTCTCTCTCTCTCTCTCTCTCTCTCTCTCTCTGACGTAAAAAAGGTTGCTCTTTCTTATCCCTTTTCGTCCGTGGGTTCTTTACCCCTTTTATCGTATTCTTCTTTTATGTCTTCGCTTTGTTGATGTAAATATTATATCTTCAGTAAGTTTTTTCATGTTTTTTTTTATAACTTCGCTTGAGAGAGAGAGAGAGAGAGAGAGAGAGAGAGAGAGAGAGAGAGAGAGAGAGATCAGTTTGAAGAAATAAGTGGGTACGAAAGAGAAGCGAGAGAGGGGAGTCTTGGGTGCCAGGGAAAATTTTGAGGTCCAAATCAAGGAAAAGGGAAGTTTCCTGCTTCTCTTTCCCCCCCTAATATACCTCCCTGGGGACCCCTCCTCCTCCTGTTATGCTATCCCCCAGCGCCTTCCTTACCACGTCCATCTCCCCGAAAGTCACACCATCATCTTTGGGATATAACGTCACGTGATTGGGCGATGGCTCCTCCTTCGACCAATCAGCTTCCTTTGTTGTAGCTCTGAATGAGATTTTTTTCTTTTCTGTTCCGTTTTATTTATTTATCGCCTAAATATATACTTGTAAATTTTCATTAGGATTATTAATAACTCACTGTGTGGTAAAATTCACATGTTAGAAATTCTTCATTAATTCTTTTGCTCTTGTAGATAACTTTTAATTTGATGTATGAATTTTTTTTATGAAAAAATACCTCGTTATTGAATGTTAATTGATTAGTTTTATCTCATGATGTCAGTTAAATAACGGTATTGGCGGAATTATTAAGATTGAGCAATTGACCAGGATGGATAAGGTATGTGTATGAGGAAAGGTCCAAAAGAATGGTTAGGAAGAACAGTTGTACTTTATTACGCAGGTAAAGGTGATAGGAGAGACTAAGAATTGTAAGGAAGCTGAATGATATGATTGTGATTGAAATTGAAAGTAAGCTTAAAATGCTATATGTAGCATACATGGACTTAGGGAAAGCTTGTGATAAAATGTATATAGACGCAATTAGGAGACAGTAAAATATGTTTACTGATGTATAGTATAGAGGGTATAATGCTGAAAGCAATAACAAGGAGGTTTAGGACTGAAGCGAAAGCCTGTGCGAAATACAGTTTTGGGGGAGTGACTGGTTTGGTGTGAAAATTGGGCTGAGACTAGGGCGTGTTATGTTGTCGTGTCCGTTTAATATTTTTGGGGATGGAGTGATGCGAGAAGTCAGAGAAGGACATCGAGCCTGCTCTGTACGAGTAGTGTTGTGGAAGTTTTGCGCAATTGGGGTTCATCAAAGGTTCATTAGTTTAAGTATGAATGTGGCAGTGATCATTTTCCATTCTTTTATAGAGAGTCGCCCACTGATAGTGGGACGGATTAATGGGCATATGATATATTACACACACACACACATATATATATATATATATATATATATATATATATATATATATATATATTTACAGGGTTTGTGTGTGCATGTTTGTGCGTATCGGCGTGGATGACCATAGTCTTTGCGACTGCAGATAAGAGTTAATCATTAATGTGGGTCTCTCTCTCTCTCTCTCTCTCTCTCTCTCTCTCTCTCTCTCTCTCTCTCTATCTCTCTCTCTCTCATTTTCAGAAAGAGATATCAGTACTACAAACATCCCCTGAAGGAACGATATGAAATTTAACAAAAACAGAGATGACGACCACTTTAAATGACCTTGCTTATCGTGTTGAACACAAAGCGATTAACACAGTAGCATCCGGTGTAGGCATAAACACCATGAAATCTTGTTCACCTGTGATATCAAGGCGTACTTGGTCCCAAATTTACCTGCTCATTAATTAAAAGCATGGTCTGACCTGTTATTATTATTATTATTATTATTATTATTATTATTATTATTATTATTCAGAAAATTAACCCTATTCATATGGAACAAGCCCACAGGGCCATTGAATTGAAATTCAGACTTCCAAAGAATATGGTGTTCATTTGAAAGAAGTAGCAGAAGGCAGTAGGAAATACAGAAAGAAGATGTCAGTTAATAGAAAAGAAAAAATAAATTAGCAGATAAATAAATAAATATATAAAAATATTAGTAAATTGTTAAAATACAAGGAGAATTGCTTATTACATTTCAGCCATAACTTAACGACTTAGGCGTTGCAAACAGATTTAAACTTTAATCTTAAGTTATGCTTGTTCGCTAGCTGATCCAGAAAAATTTCATGGGGGGGACACCAATTTTCATACTATATATACATATATATGTATATGTATATATATACATATATGTATATGTGTATTTATATATATTATATACACATGTGTATATATATGTATATATATATACTTATATATCGATACTATACAAATATATAAAAAGAGAGAGAGATTATGCATGCATTTTATTCAGAATTCAGTAGTTGACATATGAAGTATTTACTCACCTTTAGAATATTATTTCTCATCTATGTTATTATTATTTAAATCTTCAATATTATTTTTTTCATTATTTTTCATGGGGGGGACACGTGCCCAGGTGCCCTCGCCCCCCCCCCCGGATCCGCTAGTGTGCATGTTTCCTGTTTTCCTAAAAGACGAGCCAAGATACGATGCCACAGGTCGTTGTAGGTGTATATCATAGTAAAGGGCACAATTTAAACTTAATCAACACATTGTATTAAATATAGACATTGTTACTTTTGGTAAATATTTTACAAATAAAGATCAATTCCACATACAGGATTGACTCGACGTGGTAATCCTTACTTGGATGGGTAAAACCGATTTACTGTAATCTCTCTCTCTCTCTCTCTCTCTCTCTCTCTCTCTCTCTCTCTGCCCTTAGAACTTTTCTGCGTTTATATTTTAAAAAAATTTATTACATCATAAATATTACGAAAAGAATCCAAATACGCATATTGGAGTGTCTCGACTAGGTAATCCACCATTCCGGGAGGGATAAAACCGATTTAAGATAATCTGTAGGTAATAACTCTCTCTCTCTCTCTCTCTCTCTCTCTCTCTCTCTCTCTCTCTCTCTCTCTCTCTCTCTCTCTCAAAAAAAAAAAAAAAAAAAAAACTCCTGCGTTTATATTTTAAAAACCTATTTAAAGATAATCTATAGGTGGCTCTCTCTCTCTCTCTCTCTCTCTCTCTCTCTCTCTCTCTCTCTCTCTCTCTCTCTCTCTCTCTCTCAAACTTTCATGCGTTTATATTTAAAAAAAGCCGGTTTAAAGATAATATATTGGTAACTCTCTCTCTCTCTCTCTCTCTCTCTCTCTCTCTCTCTCTCTCTCTCTCTCCTTAAAAACTTTCCTGCATTCATATTTAAAAACCGATTTAAAGATAGACTGTAGGTAACCATCTCTCTCTCTCTCGAAAACTTTCGTGCGTTTATATTTAAAAAATAATATGTTGGTCTCTCTCTCTCTCTCTCTCTCTCTCTCTCTCTCTCTCTCTCTCTCTCTCTCTCTCTCTCCCCCTTAAAACCAGCATTTAATTTAAAAAAAGCGCATTACTTCATTAAAGAAACATATAGTGTGACAAAGGGAGGTGATATCAGAGTCATTTCTGAAACCCAGCGTTGTGTAGATTAAGTTCATTTAGTTAATGCGACTCATTATGCGTTTGATGTAATGGCCATTAATATGGCGAATGCATCTTTAAATCTCTCTCTCTCTCTCTCTCTCTCTCTCTCTCTCTCTCTCTCTCTCTCTCTCGGACATACGCTCCGGGGGTAAAATGTAAACACCATGGTTCTGTTTACGTATTTATTTATTTTGTTTGTTTTATGACACGGTTATTTTTTTATTTTTTCTGTCTTGGATTTTTTTAATTGTTTCTAGCTTCATTGTGTTTATTTATGTATGTTTTTCTTCGTTTGTTTTTCCTCTGATTTAAATTTCTCTTTTCTCTCGTTTTTTTTAAATCAGCATTTCATTGGTTATTCATCCAGTATTAATTTAAAATATGGTCCTCTGTTTATATACATTCATTTACTGTATTCTTATCGATTTGTTTAAGTGTTCCATTTGGTATTCATGTGCTTATTACCTCATTCACTATATTTATCATATGTTTCCTTGCCTCTTCACTTATGCATCGCTCGTCGTTTCTCACTTGATTTTCTACTTTCTCGGTTTTTTTAATCTGCATTTCACTCTGTTCATCCTGTTAATCGAAAATGTATTCCCCTTTCTTTATCCATTCATTTACTACGTTGCTACTCACTTGTTAAGTTATTTACTTTGTTTTACATTTGTTTATCATCTCATTAACTGTATTTATTCATCTGTTCCGTAGTCTTCTCACTTACGTAACGTATCGCATTTATTAACCGCTTGGTTACCGGGCCATATATCTCTACCCCCCCTCCCCCACTAACCTGTAAACTAAAATAAAATGGTTATAAAATAAGAGTAATTCGCTGTAAAAATAACTTTGAAATTTTCATCAATTAGTTTTAATTGCAATCGACTGATTGTGCAGATAATCCTTAACATCATAACCGATGTACATTATGATGATATGTTGAAGTAAAACTGAAGTCAGTTTACAAATTCCTTGGAAATATCTCCGGGAATGTTTACAGATAACCTGGTTGATTGAAGAGTCATTATTTAACTTGTTAAACTGATAGAACGGAACTGGTTATGGAAGTAATGGTACTAGGCATTTGGAGTGTCCATTATTCCTGTGACGTAGATGTTATGTTGAATTCTGTTGCTCTTTACACGTGTAAAAGACTTTTTTTTTAATAATTGTGATGCTGTGCATAAAAGTTATCGATTTTATAAAGTCTCCATTGATTGAAAAATAATCATCGTGAGTCTCAGAATGGAGAAACGAATCCGCAGTTATGTGACTACAAATATATTTACAAAGTAGAACAGAGAGTACTCTATAATCTGCATGATTCTTGGAAGCTCTCCGTATAGTTTTATTTTAATATATTTATATATCCCGTAGGGGGTTAGTGCCGTCAGTGCACCTCATGCCGTGCACTGTAGGCATTACTTAAGGTTCTTTGCAGAGTCCCTTCGGCTCCTAGCTGCGACCTCTTCCGTTCCTTGTACCTCCTTTCATATTCTCTTTTTTCCATCTTACTTTCCACCCTCTCCTAACAATTGATTCGTAGTGCAGCTGCGTGACCTCACTGGTCCCAGTGCTTGGCCTTTGGCCTAATTTCTATATTCGGTTCAGTCAATATATTTATATTGTACATAGCTGTGGATTTGTTTCTTCAACGTCTCCATTCTTTGGAAGGAATTTTCCAACGATAGGAAAGGCTGCCTATGCCCATCCGTATGTGTGTCAATTTTGTATAGAGCTTTTAAGATTTTACAGTAGTCAACCTACCAACTAACGCGGAATCCGAACCACCTGTCAAAGTCGCTCATAATGGAATGGTTAAACCCTTGGGATCCGAAGACATTACTCGAATCGTTCGGGTTCCAGCGGTTCAAACGTCTTATGTGGAAGTCATCTTACCCTGTAACTCTTCAGAATTTTGGTCAGTGAATTCAGTGAACTCGGAAGAATTCAATTCATTTAGCTGACCATCACGCACCCCAGTCACGGTGCCACATGAATTCGGTGTGTTTGTGCTCAGACACTTGGTCGCCAAGTTCATTAGACAAAGTAAAATTCAAGTCAGGTAAGCTCACCGTCAGAATTTCAGTCGTAGGGTGGTGGAAGGTGGATGATGGTATGAGGAATTTTGCTTTGTAAGTTAAGGATAATTTAGATGTTTTTCTAAATCAACCTTAACTGTTAATTTGATGTAGAAAAAAAATGCTACCTTCCACGATGAAACATAGCCTATGTGTCATTCGAAGCAAAAAAAAAATTTTTTTATCATCCTTGAATGCCACGGATTACAGGCATAGTTTCCACGAGAGAGAGAGAGAGAGAGAGAGAGAGAGAGAGAGAGAGAGAGAGAGAGAGAGAGAGAGCTGCACTCTCGATGGGAATTCTTTCAAATATATTCAATGTAGCATAACCTTTAAAGTTTTCTCTCATGCAAACTATGCCTGCAATCTTTGGCGTTCGATTAAGTGCACTTTTATTTGTTGTTTGTTTTTATTTTAACAACAAATAATCCATTTCACAACAAAAGACAACCTTATTTTTTGTTAACGAACAATACTCTTTCTCGAGCCCTGCCTTCGAAAAAATGAGGAAAACATCTATAAGCTATAAAGCAAAAAAATATCTTCACAAAGTCATTCACCTCCTAGCACCCTGCGACATGAAAAAATTAAATGAAGCATAACTCTTGAAATTTCTCTCTCTCTCTCTCTCTCTCTCTCTCTCTCTCTCTCTCTCTCTCTCTCTCTCTCTCTCTCTCTCTCTCAGTGGAGCGTGAGTAGACGAGAGATGTCACGCTCAGTCTGTAAAGCGGAAAGCAATTAAATCAACGCTGGTGACCTCATCTTTAGTTGGATGACCTCGGAATTGAGTTGCTAAGGTTTTTGTTATTATTATTATTATTATTATTATTATTATTATTATTATTATTATTATTATTATTATTATTATTATTATTATTTCACGTGCATTGCGGTTGTATTTTTGTTCATATTTATATTCTTATTATTCTCCGAACTGTGACCGTCTGTAACTTTAAGCATGCCAAAGAAAGGACTTAAAAATTGTTATTGCTACAAGACCGTGATGGGGAAACAAAAATTTCAAAGCGTCACTTGTGTCACTGCAGCCACCAACCTCCCCCTCACCCCTCCCCTCCCCTTCCCCTGCCTCCTCCCCAACAATAACTAAATGTGTTGCCTTTATTTTTTTTCTTGTCAGTCTACATCAACTTTTCAGTAAAGTTTTAACGTACTTGAGTCGCTGGCTTTCCATCCACACATTCTCCGTAGGGGGGGGGGGGATATTGCCGTCAGTGTACCTCACATGGTACACTGTAGGCATTATTTAAGGGTTCTTGCAACGTCCCTTCAGCCCCTAGCTGCAACTTCTTTCATACCTTTTACTGTACCTCCGTTCATATCTCTTTCTTCTATATGACTTTCCATCCTCTCGAACAGTTGTTTCAAAGTGCAGCTGCGAGGTTTTCCTCCTGTTACACCTTCCAAACTTTACTCTCAATTTCCCTTTCAGCGCTGAATGACCTCACAGGTGCCAGCGCTTGGCCTTTGACCTAGGTTCTATATGCTATTCAATTCTGACCACGAGCTTAATTATTATATATTAATTTTCAGTGAGAAAAATATGAATTCCTCAGAAACTTGGTATGAGTTTCTTTAATACTAAATATGAGTAAAAACGGTGGGAGCAGATTTATCCTACTTACTTCATTAATTATAAAATGATCTCTTTTTTATTATTATTATTATTATTATTATTATTATTATTATTATTATTATTATTATTATATTAATAATAATAATATTATTATCATTATTATTATTATTATTATTATTATTATTATTATTATTATTATTATTATTATTATTATTATCATCATCATCATATCGTGTGTGGTAATGCACCAGATTAATCTGTTTAATAACTCAATCTCTCACCACGTCAGCGAAACTACTTTTGCGTGTATGAAGGGTGTGGCATCAGGAGTCTACCCACCCTAAGTCTGTTTTTTAACACAGTATTTGGTGTAATGCCTTACATGGGTTTATTTATATAGGCTATATATTTATTCGTTCATTCATTTATTTATTTATTCATATATTTATTTATAAAGTTTATTTGCATTTTCACGATCTAATTCATGGCGGAAGAACGGTCAAGTCCGTGTCACCGAGTATTGATTGATTGATTCATTCATTCATTCATTTATTTATTTATTTATTTTATATTTATTTATTTTTATTTATTTGTTTATTTATTTATTTATTTATTTATTTTTATTTATTTGTTTATTTATTTATTTAATTATTTATATTTTTACGTATTTATTTGGATTTTCACGACCTAATTTATGACAGAAGAATTGTCAAGTCCGTGTCACCGAGTATTCATTTATTTATTTATTTATTTATTTATTTGCATTTTCACGACCTAATTTACGGCATATGAACTGTCAATTGTGTGTCACCGATGTCACCGAGTACACCAGAAAATGTCTCCAAAACGCATTGTTGTTCGAAAGGCATTGCTTGAATTAACTGCTTTGTCACGTCCACCGCTTGTATGAACTATTGAGACAGCATTACCTTCAAGTGCAAAGAAGGAATTCGTTTAAAATCTGCTGACGAAGGTTATGAAATCGTTTGCCATAAATGATATAAAATTTCCCATACATACGATCTGAAAATTGCCGTGAGTTTTAAAATATTTGTGAGAGCTTTCTGTATTTCTCTTAACCTCCTCTTACTTCTTACTAATGAACACCATCATATTCTTTGGAAGCTTGAATTTCAAGTCAGTGGCCCCTGTAGGCTTGTTACATATGAATATGGTTCACCTTCTGAATAATAATAATAATAATAATAATAATAATAATAATAATAATAATAATAATAATAATAATAATAAAAACCGTCAGATTATAGAATTCCTCATAATGTAGAATTTAAACATTTCCATAAGAGTCTTATCTGATAGGTTCTCCAAGTTTGCCAAAAGTAGGCTATAGAGTAAAATTTCTCAAACATCATCATTATCATCACCATCATTATTCAGCATCATCATCATCATCATTCATCATCGTTATCATTCACCATCATCATCATTATTCATCTGAATCATTCATCGTCATCATCATCATCATCATGGCCTCCAACCCCGTGCGACGCAAGGTGCCATTGTAAGATTCCTCCACTCATGTCTTTCCTGGTCTTTGACTTCCACAAATCTCCACTCATCGCGGGCCTCCGTCTCATAGTTCGCATCCAAGTATGTGTGGGTCTTCTAAGTCTTCTGGTGGCCACAGGGTGATGATATTTTATGTTATAATCTGTTAAAGTAAACTTATAGAACCTATATGTGAAGAATCTTAGGACCTTCCTATGGAAGTCTTTAGCCT
>NC_089761.1:19530643-19548143 GCF_040412425.1 Macrobrachium rosenbergii
TGGTTAGCTCTTGTGGAAAGAACGGGGGATCGTAGGTTGCTTAGAGCATAGAATCCGCACGTGTTTGAAGATCTGGAAAGGGCTAAATTCTGTGGGATGGTCCTGCTGCGTAAATAGCCGGCTTTTCAAACCCCAAGGAAGGAGGTTTTAATAACACACACACACTCCATTTCTATATATATAAAAACTGCAGGAGCATTTATAGATACATATATTTTATCAGCGAGTTAGAGATACAGTAATGTGGAACTCGGTACCCTGTCTCATCCTGTTAGTTGGCGTTCTATAATTATTTATATATTTATCCAAGGAATTTCCGTCATTTGGCAACACGCTCAAACGGGCAGTATTGATAATTAGATCAACATGGGCATTCCTCCCTCTCTCTCTATTAATCTCTTGTTCTTTTAAATATTGGCTTATAGAAAGATTGTCATTAAGATGGCTGTTATGCAGTTTATATATATATATATATATATATATATATATATATATATATATATATATATATATATATATACATTAGTGTGTGTGCATATGATATATATACTGTATGTATATATATATATATGTATATATATATATATATATATATATATATATATATATATATATATACACACAAATACATACGTATAAAAACTAGTTAAGAATTTTACATTTTTCTATCAAACGCGCTGTGAAACACTGCTTTCCTAACAGCGTGTGTGTGTGTGTGTAAGTGTGTGTGTGTGTACGCCCGCATAATTGTAACATAAGTGAACTAAACTGGAATGTTAACGGTTATAACCGGAAAGTAGAAGTACCTGATAAATGTCTTTTGATGTTAGAAGTTAGTGGTGGAAAAATTCCGAACATTTGAGTTAATAAATTAGGTCTTTGTGATTTGCATAAAACTTCTTCTGTTAATTAAGATGGAAATTAATTAGCCACGTAACAAGTCACAAGAGAAGGAGCAAATTTTATCAAATGGTGTAAGATTTAAGCAACTCTCTCTCTCTCTCTCTCTCTCTCTCTCTCTCTCTCTCTCTCTCTCTCTCTCTCTCTCAGATTCATATTTTATACAGTGGGAAAGTAAATAAAGAATTGAGTGAATCTATGAATAGCTGACTTTCTTAGTAGGGGATGACGGAGCATGTTTTGAAAAAGATTCTTTATATGATGGGAGTCGCGGATTTTGTTGCAGACTGTGAGATAGGCTTATAGACATATCGTAAAGAGAAAGAAAAAATAATTGTTCGGTGCACCATATCAGTAGCATTGTGACTTCACACACACACACACGCACACGCGCGCACACACACACACACACACACACACACACACACGCACGCACGCACGCACGCACGCATACATATATATTTTGTATATATAGATATATATATATATATATATATATAATGTATGTATGTATGTGTGTATGCAGGTACTCACTTGTGCAGTTTCAGTCTGTTAGAAATTCCAAATCTTATTAAAGTTATCCATTGTTTGATTAACCTTTTTTGGTCTTTTAGTAAATTACAGTTCAATAGAACCTGCATTAAACATCATTATTCCTAAATATTAGAAAGACTCAACCTTATTTGTCAATTTTCCATCTAGAGTAATTTTATCCCTATGTGCATACTCTGTCCTCATTACTTCTGTCTACCTAGAGTTCGTCTTTTTAGAAATATGATGCATTCGATCAAGCAAACCTTGTATATCTTGTGGTAATTTCCTAATCAAAACTACATCAGTTGTTTATGCTTTGTCAAGTTTCTATCGCCACACCAATCTGATCTTTCCAATGCATCTCTTACCACCTTTTTTTTTTTTTTTGTAAATGAAGTCTGTGAGCAAGGCAAACAGCAAGGGTGGCATACCACTACCCTGAAGTATCCCATAATTTTCCGCATCTTCACTTGACAATAACCTGTCAGCATTAACTTTGCATCTGCTACGTTCAGGTTTAGTTTCAATTAGCTTACATGTTGAATAGGAATGCCAGAGTGACGCAAGACTTTCCATAATATTGGTGTGTGGGCATTGTCAAATGCCCTCTCGTTATCAGTCCATCTAACTTTTAGACTAGCAAAAGTAGGCTATATTCCTTTAAATGTATAAGCGAAGTCAGTATTCCCCCACCAGCTATTAAATATGCATATTGACCTAACTCAACCTTATATATTGTTCGAAAAAGTATAGAGGAAAGAGAGAAAAAACTGTAAACGTTTAAAGTAGTTAAATATCAAGAGTAGCACAGTAGGGCTTCCGGTCTTTTTTGTGCAGCTTTATCAAGACGCATTATATGCACTTACGAATATTTATATTATATAAACATTTACGAATATTTGTAGATGTGGTGTTACCACATTAAGCATCCTGTTCGCGATACGTACGTGTTTAGTATCAGTTTGTCCTTTATCATTCGGAAATGGGGGACCCATTAAAGTATTCTTAATGAAGCCTTGTCAGAAATTTTTTTTTGTATAAATGTTGTTAAAAGCTACATATGTTGTATGTAACGCTTATAAAATCATATACATTGATTAACTTAGTTTTGTTAAAACAGAATATATATTCATCCCTATAAAATTAAATAATGCTTTTATTAATGATATATTAAAACATTAATTTTACACAAACACACACATATATATGTATATATATATATATGTATATATATATATATATATATATATATATATATATATAGGTATATATATAATATATGCATATATATGTATATGTGTGTGTGTGTGTGTGTAATATAGAGCGTGCTTGATTAAAGTACCGAGGTGATTAGAATGAATTTATATATATGTCATTCACATTTAAAGGGCTAGGTCTAAAAACTGTTAGCCTTTAGTTTCCCAGCAGGTCTTTTGGGATGGGGTTCCTAGCCCTATGTCCGAATATTTTAACACGTGGGTACGACCTACCACAATATACCATATACCCAAGTTATTGCTTAGGTGAGCAGGGACTCACCGAATCTGCAACTCGTGTGCCCACTTGCCCGTCTTTGGGCTAGGTTCGAACTTGGGTCCACTTGCTGGTAAGGGGCATTTATGATGTTTTGTCGGCCACTGGCTCTTAATTCGTAAGAGACTTCTTTATATATATTTTTTTATTTTAGTATTTTTATTATCTCTTTCAATATACATATAAATCATGCCATTTATTTCATTTTAATCATGTGGGTATATATATATATATATATATATATATATATATATATATATATATATATAATATATATATATATATATATATATATATATATATATATATATATATATATATATATATATATATATATATAGGCTATTTCATTTAATTGCTTGTAAATCTTTTACCTTTACATTTTCTATGAAAATATTATTATTATTATTATTATTATTATTATTATTATTATTATTATTATTATTATTAAGAGAGTTACGAATTGCGAGCTGAAAGAAAGGACGTAGAGACGTAACAGCATGTGGACTACGTATCGTAGCTTTTCACGTTCTTTGTTCATATTGCATGTTTTGGAATATGTCGAAGCTGATACGTATTTGTGTTTAGCGCGGGACTGTAGTCAGTGGAAGTGAGTTCGACCCTAATTGCAAGAATTGCGTAGTACATACGTTTGTTCGTGTTTATCTCTGAGTGTTTGTTGTGCATGTTTGCATTTGTAGCCGTAACATACGCATGCATATTTGCAGTACCTGGCATTATTTATACCTGTAATATTTACGTATCTGTCAATTATTTATACATGTATATAATATTTACGCATCTGTCAGTTATTTATACCTATAACATTTACGTATATGTCAGTGATGCAGTAACTTACGTATGTGTATTTACAGTTCATGGTTATAAATATACTTGTGATATTTACGTATCTACTGGATATGATGTACATACGCTTTAGTATATTAGCTGAGAATAAATAAGAAAGGCGTGTTTATTTACGTTACAGACAGTGTGTGTGTTTGTATATTTGCGCTTGTGTTTGTTAGGTTAGGAAGTGTGAATCGACTTCTTGGGCGAGTATGAGGAGAGGTTAAAGACTGAGGAGATTGGGGAGGGGGGAGGTATAGTAGGAGGAGGTGGAGGGGAAGGGGTTGTGGGGGGAGAAGGAGAGCTTGGAAGGGGTGGGGTTTGAGGAGGGACTGGTAGTTGAGTGTGAGGTTTGTAGGGGTGGAACTGAGGGAGCAAAGGATTGAGGTGGTTGTGAGAAAAGGTTGAGAGACAGAAGATTATAAAAACAGTTACTATACAAGTTAACGAAGAGAGAGAGAGAGAGAGAGAGAGAGAGAGAGAGAGATAGAGAGAGAGAGTGGTTTGATGAAGGGTTATGCAGACAGAGAGACAGCAACATTGATCATACGAAGAGAGAGAAAGAGAGAGAGAGAGAGCAGTGAAATTTGATTAAGGGTCATGCAGACAGAAAGACAGCAATAGTGAATATACCAGAGAAGAGATAGAGAGAGAGAGAGAGAGAGAGAGAGAGAGAGAGAAACTTGATATACAGAGAGCCAGAGAGATAGTAATGACGAATATACGTAGAGAGAGAGAGATTAAGAGAGTAGTGAATTTAATGGTCATGCAGACAGAAAGACAGCAATAGTGAATGTACCGAGAGAGAGAGAGAGAGAGAGAGAGAGAGAGAGAGAGAGAGAGAGAGAAATTTGATTAAGGGTCATGCAGACAGAAAGACGGCAATAGTGAATGTACCGAGAGAGAGAGAGAGAGAGAGAGAGAGAGAGAGAGAGAGAGAGAGAGAGAGAGAGGAAATTTGATAAAGGGACAGCCAGAGAGAGATAGTAATAATGATTATACGTAGAGAGAAAGAGAGAGAGAGAGAGAGAGAGAGAGAGAGAGGAAATTTGATCAAGGGTCATGTAGCCAGAGACAGCAATAGTGAATATACCAAAGAGAGAGAGAGAGAGAGAGAGAGAGAGAGAGAGAGAGAGTTTGATAAAGGGACACAGCGAGAGAGAGATAGTAATAATGAATATAGAGAGAGAGAGAGAGAGAGAGAGAGAGAGAGAGAGAGAGAGAGAGAGAGAAATTTGATTAAGGGTCATGCAGATAGAAAGACGGCAATAGTGAATATACCAAAAGAGAGAGAGGTGAGGAGGTGGAGAGAGAGAGAGAGAGATTGTCTAAACCCAGACGAACGGCGGAAGTAACAAGTGTAATGTCACGACGTGTGAGTTCGTACGTACGCACAAACCTCCTCCGCGTGTGCGAATGAACTGGCACAAGCTCGCCAGTCGCCGTAGACACGTATCTGTGCGGAGTGATGAGTTGGTCCCGATTTCTGTGTGTGTGTGTGTGTATGTGTGTGTGTGTGTCTGTCTGTCTGTCTGTCTGTGTACGCGCCCGCGTGCGCGCGTGTTATGCCAGATAGAAGAGGGCACTTAAATCAGGTCATCCACAGTTGCATAAGCTCTCTCTCTCTCTCTCTCTCTCTCTCTCTCTCTCTCTCTCTCTCTCTCTCTCTCTCTCTCTCTGAGGCCACATATTTGCTCATTGTGGTACTTATTATTATTATTATTATTATTATTGTTATTATTATTATTATTATTATTATAGTTTTGTGTGTGTATGAGAGAGAGAGAGAGAGAGAGAGTCGTGCATGTAGAATGTTGAGGCCAAAATGCTGGTAGGTAAACCAGGACAGGTAAAATGAAATGAGAGAGAGAGGAGAGAGAGAGAGAGAAAGAGAGAGAGAGAGAGAGAGACGAGACACTCGCGGCCGTTTAAGCGGTCTTTACTCTATTTCTTCAGAGTCGCATCAAGGATTCATCCATACAAGACGTCTCGCCTTGAGGGACCGGAACATGCGTCTCTCTCTCTCTCTCTCTCTCTCTCTCTCTCATTTCATGACTTTTTCTCCCCGCTGCTGTTCAAGGTGTTGCTACGCCGGTCGCTGTTCCTGCTTGTTTCGTTTTGTTGTTGCTCTTATTGCTCTGCCATTTCGCTCTATTCCATGTGGTTGCGATTGCTGCTTGGATTCTTCAATTTGCCACTGTGTTGCTCTTTAGTACGTTATTATAATTTGCTTGGTTGCTGCAGATGTTCTTGCTCTTGTATAACTTTGGTTATACAGGAGCAACAACATGACTATATTGGTCATGTATTGCTCATGCTCATGACGATATTGCTCATGTATTGCTGTACTTTAATCCCATGCTCCAAGTATTGCTGCTGTGACGTTTCTGTGACATTTCCCACATACTTGATTGCTCTTGGTATACCCGGTTGCTGCTCGTATAACTACTGAATTTGGCAATGTTGCTGTCAATATAACTGCCACATAGTCTTGCTTGGGCGTTTCTATTATTGCTGTCACGTTGCAGTTATTTGCGGGAGATTGCTACCAGTATTGCGCATCTCGTTGCTTGAAGCAGATTCCTTCCCACTTAATCATCTCTCTTGCTGTATGAATTACTATCACCGACTTGTTGCTGTCGTTGTTTCCGTTGCTGCAGATATGGTTGCTCATATATTCGTTGACGTTGCTCTGGCATATTTTGTTGATAACCCATTGCTATTAGTGATGTCCTTTTTAAGTTTGAATTCCATTTTGGCATTCTTTCTTTTGATGTTACAAAGTGTTTTATTTAATATATTTGCTGAATTTTCTTTCATGCGCTTTGTTTAATGTTTTAAAACAAAGCGTGGGTTTCACCCCGTCAAGTTTTGACTTTATGTAATGATTTAAAATAAAGCGTGGGTTTTGACCTTTCCATATTGTAACAAAGACATCTTTGTTTTGTTTGAAAGAACTTTCGTTTTTTTTTTTTTTTTTTTTTAGTCCTTCAGCTAAACAGGAATATCACTGCAGATTAGTGCTTATACCATCAATTACGAATTATTGTATACCATCGTCTTTAAGTAGACAATGAACAACTATTCATTAGAATTTCCTTTTTTTATTATACTGTAAATATTATATATTTATACATGTATATGCATATATATATTTATATATAAATTATATAATATACCTATATATATGTGTATGTATGTATGTGTATATATACTCATACATACTTACATATATACATACATACCCACACACAAATATATATATATATATGTATGTATGTATATATATGTATGTATATATGTATGCACCACATGCAGTGGTACGCAAAGCTACACATATACACATGCAAAACAGGTGAAATTTGAAGTGAAAGTGGCGAATTAACCATAACACCACTTCGCGTTCTCATGATATCCAAGCGATCCTCTGAGGCGTTCCCAGGGGTGGTGAAGTGCAAGGAAATTCCCTCTTCTCTCGTTTGTTTGTTTGTTTGTTTGTGTGTTGGCTTTTTTGTTTGTTATCGTTCTCTCCTGACGCTCTTCCATATTCGTTGTCTAATATCGGTATTTGTTGTTTATGCGAAAGGAAAGGTAAGATAATGAGGTGGCTAAGAATGTTTATTGAGTGGATCTAGTGAAAGTTGACGTGATGTTCCACTAACTCTCTCTCTCTCTCTCTCTCTCTCTCTCTCTCTCTCTCTCTCTCTCTCTCTCACCTCTCTCTCACACACACACACACACACACACACACCTACGTACATGTTGTGTATGTATGGTATATAATGTTCATATAAACTGTTACTATATATCTGATCACTTTAATTATATTATATGTGTATATATATATGTATATATATATATATATATATATATATATATATATATATATATATATATATATATATATATATTTATATATATACTGTATATATATACAGTATATATATATGTGTGTGTGTGTGTTTGCGTGTGTGCGTGCGCGCTAGTAAGTATACAGGTAAACAACCGGTGTAGATATGCTAATGTGTAATCGAGAAGCTCACGGCATCTTAACTCCTGGAAGGAACTCCCCCACTGAAACTCTCTAACTAAATATTCACTCAGCCCCTTCAGTAAGGACTTGGCGATGATAATTTACCCGTCTAGAACTCTCTCTCTCTCTCTCTCTCTCTCTCTCTCTCTCTGACGATAATTACGTGCGGTTTGGGTTGTCATGGGAATTCCAGCAGTCTGTCAGGAGGCTGACGTGTTTATATATATCTATCTGTCTATCTGTCTATGGACACGCGTTCTCCTCATTAAGTGAAAGACTCCTTAGGCAGTTAACATTCCTATTTTCTGCAAGTTTTTTTTGGGGTGAGGTTGCTAGCCCCGTGCTCTTCTGCGTTTGGGTGGGACACACGTCAGTTTACTCAGTACTAAATGCTAAGTCATTAAGTTGGTTAACTGCGGTACAGTGGACTTTTCTGGCAGCAGTTCTAGGTCGTTTGCCCCATCCGGTGTTTGTGGTTTATATATATATATATATATATATATATATATATATATATATATATATATATATATATATATATATATATATATATATATATATATATATATATATATATATATATATCAATTAGTCACTCGTTATCAAAAACAAACACACAAATAATCACGTGTTCTCAGGTTTTCGGCAAATTACATTCAAATTGTTTGACCATGTGGAGAGTTGCAAGGGTAACATAATAAGTGGCTGGTTATATTAAGCTTTTTTTTCGTCACTTTGAGGATTGCTGCTTATCATTATCCGTGTTTATTACTAGTGCATGCAAACTTGAATTTATTACTAATGTATGCAAACTTGAATTTATTACTAATGCATGTAAACTTGAATTTATTACAAATATGTGCAAACTTGAATTTATTACTAATGCATGCAAACTTGAATTTATTACTAATGCATGCAAACTTTAATTTATTACTAATGCATGCAGACTTGAATTTATTACTAATGTATGCAAACTTGAATTTATTACTAATGTATGCAAACTTGAATTTATTACTAATGCATGCAAACTTGAATTTATTACTAATGCATGCAAACTTGAATTTATTACTAATGTATGCAAACTTGAATTTGTTACTGATGCTTGGAAACTTGAATTTATTACTAATGTATGCAAACTTAATTTATTACTAATGCTACTAATGCATGCAAACTTGAATTTATTACCAATGTATGCAAACTTTAGCTAATACTAATGCATGCAGACTTGAGTTTATTACTAATGCATGCAAACATAAGTTTATTTCTAAAGGATGCAAACTTGAGTTTATTACCAATGCATGCAAACTTAAGTTTATTACTAATGCATGCAAACTTGAGTTTATTACTAATGCATGCAAACTCGAGTTTATTACCAATGCATGCAAACTTGAATTTGTTACTAATGCAAGCTAACTTGAGTTTATTACTAGTGCATGCAAACTTGAGTTTATTACTAATGCAAGCTAACTTGAGTTTATTACTAATGCATGCAAACTTGAGTTTATAACTAATGCATGGAAACTTGAGTTTATTACTAATGCATGCAAACTTGAGTTTATTACTAATACATGGTAACTTGAGTTTATTACTAATGTATGCAAACGTGAGTTTATTACTAATGCATGCAAACGAGTTTATTACTAATGCATGCAAACTTGAGTTTATTACTTATGCATGCAAACTTGAGTTTATTACTAATGCATGCAAACTTGAGTTTATTACTAATACATGTTAACTTGAGGTTTATTACTATGTATGCAAACGTGAGTTTATTACTAATGCATGCAAACGAGTTTAATTATTAATGCTAATGCAAACATGAGTTTATTACTAATGCATGCAAACTTGAGTTTATTACTAATGCATGCAAACTTGAGTTTATTACTAATGCATGCAAACTTGAGTTTATTAATAATGCGTGCAAAACTTGAGTTTATAACTAATGCATGCAAATTTTAGTTTACTTCTAATGCATGCAAACTTTAGTTTACTACTAATGCATGCAAAACTTGAGTTTATTACTAATGCATGTAAACTTGAAAAATGACATTGTGGCCATAATCAGACGAGGGAATTCTACACCGTATACACTGGAATGCATAAAATGAATAAAATTACTACCGAAACGTACAACTAATCAGGTGTATAGAAGTAGGTTAATCTTAACCAAATTTTGTTTATAACTGATATTGGTGTGTGTGTGTGTGTGAGAGAGAGAGAGAGAGAGAGAGAGAGAGAGAGAGAGAGAGAGTGTGTGTTCGCCGCAGGATGTGAGTGAGAAATCAATTCTGTACAGGTGTAGCTGTATTACAAGGCAATCATTGTAGATCGAACTTCAGTTTTCAGCATTTATACGTGTAATCTCTCTCTCTCTCTCTCTCTCTCTCTCTCTCTCTCTCTCTCTCTCTCTCTCTCTCTCTCTCTCTCCTATTTTGTGGTGTTATCAGACAGTTACTGTTCCCACTTTCAATCCTCTCATAAAGTAGTTCATGACAAGACATTAAGTCTCTCTCTCTCTCTCTCTCTCTCTCTCTCTCTCTCTCTCTCTCTCTCTCTCTCTCTCTCTCTCTCTCTCTCTCTCGTCCCAGCTGTTACTCGGCACATGTTCCAAAGTGTCATTGACATATGTCATGCCTTTATTGTACACGTTTTCATCTTGTACATTGTTATTCGCTTTGTACAAAAGCGTAAAATATATGCTGCGTACGGAACATCAGTCTCCTTACGCGTATAGAAATTGATGTATATAGTCTTGAGTAGCTGTGGGATGTTTAATGTATGAAGTGCAATTCAAAAAGCTAATTATATTTTATTGTGAGGCAAAAAAAAAACTTATACATCAGTTAAACAGCAACATATTTTTTCAGGCATTATAACTCAAATCTTTAGTATTGCACGTATATTTACAGACAGCTACACACAGACACTATATATATATATATATATATATATATATATATATATATATATATATATATATATATATATATATATATATATATATATAATATATATATATATATATATATATATATATATATAATATATATATATATATATATATATATATATATATATGTATATGTATAGGGTATATATGTATATATATTTGTATATACATATGTTTATATGTATATGCAAATATATATATAATGGTGTCTGTGTGTAAACGTGTGTTCGTACATGTGCAATATTGTCAAAGATTTGTTATAATACCTGAAATATGTGTTTGTTTAACTGATGTATAAAGTTTGTATATATATATAGTATATGTATATATATATATATATATATATATATATATACATATATATATATATATATATATATATATATATATATATACTATATATAGATATATATATACGGTGTATATCGTTGTATGGTATGTTATGCTATATAGATGGAACGTAGTATTTGCCACAAAATAATGGGATGGTTTACGCTGAGCAGGCTCGGTAGTTAATGGAAAGACTTTATCGTATTTACGATTATACATTAATTATTACATTTTGTACGATTATTAATGAACGATTCTCTCCGAATAATGCGGTTTATCAGGAAAATAACAATAAACATTATTATTATTATTATTTCCTCCGTTCCCTTAGAGTATTTTTATGTCTTCCCCTAAACATTATTTTACGTTTTCCATGACGTTATTTGTTTGAACCTAATTGTCTGTCGGCTCCAGAATAATCTAATTTTCTAATTGTCATTTTTTTTCTTGGAAAATTAGCTGGATCCACAATTCCAGGGGATCAGGAATATTCCTGGAATGGTTTTGAGCTTTTGGAATAGACATAACCCTTCTTCCTCTTTCCGTCTCTGTTTTTGGAATTTACACACGCTGTCATATATATATATATATATATATATATATATATATATATATATATATATATATATATATATATATATATATATATATATATATATATATCAGCTTTCCATAAACAAACACTGAGCCACTCACCCGTATTACATTTTATTTTTATTGTAACTGATATTTAGGCGCCTAAGCTCCAGCATCCCTTCAGGAAAACTGGCCAAAACACTCTTGGTTTCCCTAGACTCCAGTGTTCTAAAGTTCTGAATTTGACACAGTTATCACCAGTCTGTTTCCCACTCTTTCCACATGACCAAACCACCTGAACACTGACCTAGACTTTCAGCTAAGTAACCTTTAGATCACATATTTGTATGATTACATTTCTCGCCATTCTGTCCACTCCAGCTCAGCATATAACACGCAGAATGTTCCTCTCAGTGCCTTCTACTTGTTCTCTTACGTGCATTTGACTTGCAAACTGCAATCCCGTAAAGAATTGGCTTAACACTCCTTCCTTGTGGCACAACTTTGCTTCAGTAAAGTTCGAATACTTGTATTATTCATAAATCATTCAAATGCATCATTTGACTATATATGACACAAAGGAAAGATTTTTATTATCCAACAACCGAAAGTGAGTGGAAAATGCAAAAGTGCAAAAGTAAGATTGAAACTAAGAAATGTAAAGAACTGAGGAAACGGCAAAATTACAGAAAATACAAAAGACTACCCTTTTACATTGCCCTATAAATTTTATGTTCTCTTTCATTATAAAAAAAAAATCCCATCATACAATTCAGCTCCCTCACCCTGTTAGCAAGGTGTAGTTAAATGTCTTAATCTTTGTTTGTCTCTCCGACCGGTTTATGTTGCAAATCCCTACCCAAGGTAAACCACCCTAGGTTGGTAAGGAGCTGTTTAATTCATAGATTGATTAGTCTTTGGTTTAATAATAATAATAATAATAATAATAATAATAATAGTTTATTTACCTATTTATTAATAGTGTCTGCAGAGTGTAATAGATGCTCTCAACGTCCTTATTTTTTTTACTTGAATAATAATAATAATAATAATAATAATAATAATAATAATAATAATAATAATAATAGTTGTGATAATGTAATAAGGTAGCTTAAGTAGTGTATGGTACCCAATTTAGTATTGGTTGTAGTACAGGAATAAATTCACACTGCAGTTATTGTAGTAGTAACGCCATACTATTATAAGGTAATGTTAGTGGTCTGTGGTACCGAATGACTGGTAGCAGGGAAATAACACTGCTGTAGTAGTAGTAGTAGTAGTAGTAGTAGTAGTAGTAGTAGTAGTAGTAGTAGTAGTTTCTGCTCACGTAGGAATAACAATAACGTAGACATTGACGAAACTGTCCTTGCAAAGAACACCTCGGATTCATATGGGGTGGGCGTGATTTCTCTCTCTCTCTCTCTCTCTCTCTCTCTCTCTCTCTCTCTCTCTCTCTCAGAGAGAGAGAGCTGGGAACTGAGAGCTCAGAGCTAGACCTTCTGCTGTTCAGTGGCCATTGGCTCTATAGTCACCTTCGTCCAACCTCCCTCCCTCCACCTCTCTCTCTCTCTCTCTCTCTCTCTCTCTCTCTCTCTCTCTCTCTCTCTCTCTCTGTCAGGCCTTTACCCGGAAGTTGAGATGCGATGAGGAGGCTGTGTTAATCTCTCTCTCTTCTCTCTCTCTCTCTCTCTCTCTCTCTCTCTCTCTCTCTCTCTCTCTCTCTAAAACTATCTCACATACACGTACGTTACGCAGGAAGTGTTTTAGAAATATATATTTATGTATGTATATATATATATATATATATATATATATATATATATATATATATATATATATATATATATATATATATATATATATACATATATACTCAGTTTATATATGTATTGTTTATATATAATTTGTGTATATTTCCATGCAATTTTAAACACAATTGTATGGTCATTAGCTGAGACTCTCTCTGACTCTCTCTCTCTCTCTCTCTCTCTCTCTCTCTCTCTCTCCCCCAAATTACACATGCTGGGGCGTTGCTTCAGTATTTTTCCATTTGTCCGTATGTCTGACTATACATTGAAAGAGCATCATTTTCGTGTGTCCCTGATCCTTCCCTCACTGGCACCCCTCCTCCTCAGCTTTCACCACCCCCTCACCCAAACCCCCTCCTCCCTCCTCCTGGCAAACTCTCTCTCACTCTCACTCTTTCTCTCCCTCTCTGTCTCACTCACTCTCTCTCTCCCCCTCTCATATCGCCATCAGCCAGAAATGACCTCTACGTCGCCTCCGCATTGAGGCCGTAACCGTACCGCTTCCTTCCTATTTATTGATCCTGGAAATTTCCTTTAAGTAAAGATGGTGTGGAGAGAGAGAGAGAGAGAGAGAAGAGAGAGAGAGAGAGAGAGAGAGAGAGAGAGAGAGAGAATAAAGGATTGTAGGAAGAGAAGGAATCATTAATTGAAACCTGTATAAGAAGGGAATAGTAATGGTTTGGTAGATAGGAAGGCACAAGAAATATTTTACCAGGAAGGAAGAGAGATGGAGGAGGATGGTGGTTGGGGAAGATGGAGGAAGAAGGGCGTGAGGTAGTGAGGTGGGGATTGTGTGGGGAAGAAGGAGATTGACAACAAAGACTGAGAAAGGAAGGGTGGGGAATATGGAAGTGGTTCAGGAAGAAAGGAGAGATTAAATGAATATATATATATATATATATATATATATATATATATATATATATATATATATATATATATATATATGAGAGAGAGAGAGAGAAGGTATATTTTGAGGAAGAGTAGGAAGAGAAAAATGTACAGGTTTCGAAAAACTGAGCAGGAAAGTGAGCAGGAAGAGTAGGAGAGCTGAATAGCTGAAACGGTGAGGCAAGTGGAACTCTCAGACTGAGGAGTATTTAACAGTGACTGATGCTTCTTATATTTTTCTCCCTCCTTTTCCTATCCCCTTCTCTCTTCCCTGTTTCTCTTGCGTGTTTCTTAGGTGAGGAACTTCTTTTAGAAACTTCCACTAATCAAAGTTAATGGGAACTCATAGACATCAGTTGTGGAGGCTTCATGGAAAGTGATTGCATTCGAGAGGAAATTGAAATCAAATCGTTCGTTGTAGCAAGATTCCTCTAATTGGTAATCAGGCGCCGTAGTTCATTTCAACCCGGAAATCGAATCCTTTCTTGCCGTCGGCGAGATGGATTTTCTCAACGACTGCTCTTCCATCAATATCGCGATCTATTTTAACAATTTGCGCCCAAAAACGAGTCACTTTCAGGATGCGAACTCTTCACCGAGATAGCAAGTCGTTCGGAGAATTCTTCCGCTCGTGTTAGAAATTCAATGAAATATGTGTGTATGAGTCTAGCTTCGAAGTGATGTAGAAATTTGAGAGGGTTCCCGTTGAGAGCGAGTTTAAAGAAAACGTGAAGTCGTGGATGAAGGAAGATTCACTCCCTTCCTAACCCCACCCCCTTCCCCCCTCAAAAGTCTGCCTTCTTTATCTATCGTGAACTCTGTCGTTCGAGAACACTGTGTACTTTTATTCGATTTCTGGCCGGCATGGGAAATGTTATGTCAGTGAATCACAACTCATGACTCTCTCTCTCTCTCTCTCTCTCTCTCTCTCTCTCTCAATAAAGCACTGTAATTGTACCTTCAGCTGCAAGTTTGCTTGATGCTGTTAATTGTTAGCCTGATACGAGAGAGAGAGAGAGAAGGAAATTTACCGGGCGGTGATGTTCAGTCTAGCCGTGTGAGCAGAAGATATCTTGTCGAGGTCAGGGAGGTTTGGGGGAACAAGAGAAAAACGATGCGAAGAAAATATAGAGGAAAATGGGAAGATTGCAAACGACGGCAAGGAAAGTAAGATGAGGTAAACGTGTAATTATAAGTGCACGATTACGAGAAACGAAGGGAGGAAAAAGATAAAGGGAAATTTACCAGCGACCCCGAATCACACAGAGAGGAAAATATGGCGACCCACTCGGGAGGATTTGTGTGTGTGTTTGTGTATCATCGCTGTAGAATGAAGGTGATTGGTCGTAAAATTGTGACGTCATGCTCAGGTGACGTTGCGATTGGCTGCTCTACTGATGTATTTTTTAAGAGATTTCTCGATGCAGTGGGCTGTCGTTTTGCAGTGCTGAACGTAACCTTCGCACGAAGGCTGTCAGAGTAATGCACTTCTTTTTTCTTTATTTTCTCGGTTTGACGGCGGTTGAAATGCAGCACTGGGATTGGTTGACTGCTTGAAACAACGAAGTTGTTTGTTTAGTTCAATGGATGTTCATTAATACCTCTTAAAAACAGAAGGCACTCGAAGCGTTGATCGTCGGCCTAGAGTAGCAAGTTGGGTTTCCTTCAGGAAGTTGTGACGGCCATTAGACCTATCCAGTATTTTCTTTTTATTTTATTTTATTTTTTTTTTATACTCTACTTGCTTGCCAAACAGAGAAGCTGGATTCGGAAGACTGAAGGTTGTCGAGTTAGCAGGCTAAAGTGACTCACTCTCAATTTCACCATGTTTCAAGTAAAATAGAGGAAAATTTCTTTGTCCCAGAATTTATTGCGTACTTAGTCGACACAGTTTCCTATTTATTATTAATATATATTATGATTTCGACGAATTTTACAAGTTTAAATTCACTCTGTTCATGCGTTAATTATCACGCAAACCTTTTAAATATGATTCCATCATTTACTACTTGCAAAGGGATGTTTGACGTCAGAATGGTAAAGAATGTTTACTAGTTTTAGGTTATTGAAAGCGGTCATTGATGTTCAAGGAACTGGAGTCATTGTTTGATGATTTGTTGCTGACGTCTTAACTGTCAGATTGCGATTGAGCGCCGGCGATTAGATATAATAAATTGCTTATTTCTTTCATCATTTATTTTATTTATTGCCCACAAATATATGTGTATATATAATAAATATAAATATATATAAATGTATATATATAAATATATATAAATCATCGCCACAGGTTTTCAAATAAGAGACAGGATGTAGGCCCAGTTTCGACATAATTTCCAAGCAATTAACGTTATCAACTTGGAAATTCAGTCGAAACCAGTCAGGACCTACACCCTGTCTCTTATTTGACCACCCTTGGTGATGTGTGATAAACGAACCAAGTGTTATGTGATTATAATTATATATATATATATATATATATATGTATATATATATATATATATATATATATATATATATATATATATATATATATATATATATATATATATATATCGAGACTTGCGAAAACAACTCTGGTCTGATTGGTGGTGGATTTTTACCAATCCAGTTACCTGTTCATCCACAGCACCCAACCAAGGACTTGACGAGTAATTATTGATCGGAGAATGCCAATGACGTCAAACAGGTGTCTTTGGTTGGTCCAAGGATAGCTTGTTAAGTGTTATAACACTTGCATTTCGTGATGCAATAACACTTATGTATACAGGTGCCTACACACACGGAAATGTATGTTATATTAATGATGATAGACATTATTATATCCACCATTTTAACGAACGAGGTGGGTGATCGGCTAAGGAAAAAATGAGTTTTTGTAATATTATTGATAAGATGGAGGTATGTTAAAAATTTAGCACGCAAAATTTGTATGTAACAATAGATACACACAAACACGCATACACACATATACATATTCATATATATATATATATATATATATATATATATATATATATATATATATATATATATATATATTTATATATATCTATATATATATGTGTGTATATATATATCTATACATATATATAT
>NC_089761.1:19553143-19558143 GCF_040412425.1 Macrobrachium rosenbergii
TTCATCGGCTCAGTCATTCACCTTTTTCATGTATCTTTGATTATTAATTTTTTGGTCATCTTTAGCCTGTCAGTTATTTTTGGTGAGTTATTTGTAATGTTACCTAGAACCTTCCTCATGAACTACTTTATTCATTCGTTCTTCCATATATGGGCAATCTGTGCCTTGCTAATAATAATAATAATAATAATAATAATAATAACAATAATAATGATGATGGTGATGATTTTTTTTCGTTGAAACACCTGATTCAAACTGCCTTGAATACCTTGGAGACTGACAGTATTTTTGTCATAATTCCCAAATTATTAATATCATCAAGGGTATAAATTTAAAAATGCCCAAATTATTAATATATATAATAATTTTATGTTCTTTTTTAACGTGTTGCATCACCACATTCAAACGCATGTTGTCTAACAAGTAATAATGATGACTTTGGAAAAGAAAAAATGTTTTATTTACGTCTTCTGTCATCGTAAACAAACAGTGAAGGGTAACGCGGCCTTCCGTCATTCACCAGCCACGTAGGATTTGACCACGTTGCGTGTTTGAGACGTGCGGACGTGCGCATTCGTTCCAACACGTGCATGGCTCTTCTGGGAGGTCACGTAACCTTTGGCTGGAATTTTTGCACGATAAATGTATGTCTGCTTACCGTTTGAAGAGAATATATATATATATATATATATATATATATATATATATATATATATATATATATATATGTATGTATATATATATATATTTATATATCATATATATGTGTATATATATACACATATATGTATGTATGTTATTTATTTATATATATATATATATATATATATATATATATATATATATATATATATATACACACACACATCAATAAGGAATATGATCCTGATTGTTAATGCTTTTACACAAAAATAAAAGTTATTGTCATTACTGTTATTATAGTTGTTATTATTTAGTCTCCATTCTGGCACACATTTGTAATAATAATACTAATAACAACATATAGCAGCGGCTAAAACTAAAAGTAATTTTATATGACTGCAAAGAAAGACAGACTCTCTTTCTCTCTCTCTCTCTCTCTCTCTCTCTCTCTCTCTCTCTCTCTCTGGGGAAATTCCCCCAATGGCTGTTTATGCAGGAAAAAGAGCTGCGCATTTTTAAAATGATACCTCACTTTTTTTTTTCCATCTGTCTTAATTAGTCGGAAACGTTACTTTATCTCTGGTGGAAAAACAAAATTTCCACTGTTGGCTTGTGAAAAGGGAGGATTGTTTAGGCAAATGGAAATGTCTCTCTGTCTGTCTGCCTGTCTGTAAGTCTAAGTTTTAGTAAGTGTGTCACACTTTTTAATCGTTTGTTCTTTTTGTGATACATATATATATATATATATATATATATATATATATATATATATATATATATATATATATATTATATTATTTTATTTATTATATTATATTAAATAAACTTGATCACTTGCACAATTATTCTGCATCCATACAACTAATAACAGGACCTCATTTAAACAGGATGGTATCTCACTGAGATTTTATTCAAGAAAGTTACAAGCTTTCAAGGACTATCTGTCCTCATCGTCCGGGTACTTCTTCGTTTTTTAACGTGCTTTTTCCCTTTTTTTATATGGGGTAAGCACAATGCCTTCTTTTTGAAGGACTTTTGATTTGGCCTTGGGGTAGGCCGTAAGCCTCGATCGGCTGCCTTCCGAATAAAATCTCTTTTGAATAAGGTCCTGTTTATATATATATATATATATATATATATATATATATATATATATATATATATATATATATATATATATATATATATATATGATATATATATATATATATATATATATATATATATATATATATATATATAAAATTGTGTATGTGTGTTTCAGATCGTAGGAGCACGATGCATATATGCAGTTGAATAGAAGCCAAAAAAAAAAAAAATGCAGCATATGAATCCCAACCCGTTCCATCTTTAGATATTCTCAAAACATTTCAAGAAGACTTGTTCGTATTGATAAAACTGGAGAATCGTTTGAAAAGAGAATACAGCTACATAAAAAAAGCATAAGATACGCACAGGGCAATTGTGAAACGTTCATGGTTGTAAAAACAGTCTTGTTATCAATTGCTAAAAAGGCTGATTTGCTCTAATAATATTTTGGAAATAAATATAACTAAATAAACTTTTATGAAAGAAAGCTTTGGCAGAAATGTGAATATCAGTCAAGGAATATGTAAATGGGATCGATTTACAGAGAGGAAATATATAGAATTTATAGATATTTAATGAAGGGAGTTACCTGTGGCTCTAAAGCAAGTGTGTGAGGCTACCTGCGTGAAAATACGTAATTTATTTATGAGGCACTGACCTAGGTCAGTGGATTTTATTGCTCCTTATCGTTTCTGTCAGGTGCAATCTTTTTTTTTTTCAGCCGTTCGTACTTTTGTTTGTATCCACCACTCTTACATATACATGATGTAAAGTTCTACCACTACGTGTCAGTCCTATTTAAGATTTGTTATATAAACCAAGGATAAAGCTGGTCAGGTTCTGTTCCATGTATGTTATTTTTCCCTGTGGTGTGCATGCATCGTGTGTGGCACATATGTTTTGGTATTTGTGGCTTTTTGTTCCTACTAGTGATTTTATAATTGTTGTATTGTTTTCAGTTTACCGCAGTAATATTATTTATTATTTATCGTACTCTCTTAATTTTTAATATAACTTTCCTTTTACTACATAATATGAACTTACATTGGCTTAGCTTGTAATTTTCACTGATCTATTTCTTCTGTCATATATATGTATATATATATATATATATATATATATATATATATATATATATATATATATATATATATATATATATATATATATATATATAGATATAGATATATACATACAGTATATATAAAATATATATTCTCTCTCTCTTTCTCTCTCTCTCTCTCTCTGTGTGTGTGTGTGTGACTGATAATGTTATGACACCCAAGGTCTCTGTCTCTTCCAAAACTCTCTTTTTAGATGATATGCTGTCATTATGGATAGGCAAAGACTACGCAAACTAGAACAAAGAGATTGCCACTGAGCTCCAGAGCTACGAAATTGGGAGACGTCAAAGTCATCGTTATTTATAAAAGTTGTAATTCACTGTTAAGACTGAACTGCCTACGCTGAGAAATATTCTCGCACGGATGTTTATCAATAACTTTAATTAATGAAAATTCCATTGCCATTATCTCGATATAAGCCACAAATATTTCATATGGTAATGTTTTAGATCTATTTTTATATAGCCTTTTAAACTCCATACTTCCGTGAATACGATGTCGTCAAAAAGAGGGAAATAATCGACTTCCGCTCCCCAGAAGATGTTACTGATCAAGGCTCCCTTATCGTGACGTCATAAGCTCCGATGACGTCATGATACGTCAGCACCTGTGGAGGTGGCGAGTCACTTCACCGACGTGATCCATGATTTGGCATTTTTTTCTATTTTACAGCGGCGCTGTTCGGCATTTATATAAAAACTTAAGAAAGGATAGGTCAAAGGTTAATGGAGGTCAAGGGAATTCCGTCTCTATGAAGTGGATGTCTGGCCACTCATCCCCCCCCCTCCCCAAATACTAACCAAGGTCTCGGTTCGTCGAACGGGCCAGAAAAAAGTTTGTGTGCATTCAGGGGAGTGTGACAAAGGGGAGTTAAAATTAGCCCTTCTCGTCAGGGCTACAGCTTAATGAGGTGTTGCGTCAAAGAGAAATACATATTTTGATGTTTACAGTCTTACCTTTTTTTTTTTTTGTATACTTTTTCTCCATGTATTCGTATGCATAGATAAGAACGTTTTTCGATAGGACAAGTTCGTTATATATATATATATATATATATATATATATATATATATATATATATATATATATATGTATATATATATATATATATATATATATATATATATATATATATATATATATATATATATATATATATATATATATTAATACCTCTATGTACAGTATATGTGTGTGTCTGTGTCTAGATCTATCTACGTATGTGTGTATATTTATAAATAATCTTGTCCAAAACTATAAAGGAAGGTACAGTGATGACCAGATAAATAAACAAGTAAATAAATAAAACAAAGGCTCAGAGGAGCATTATATTTCGGGGAGCATTTCAGTCCCTTCTCCAACAATAATGAGTCGGGTAATGCGCAAGAGCTTATTGTATACAAAGAGAAATGTCTGAATTGCCGGCTGTTTGTGGATACGGAGCAGAAGCAAGTTCCGGCTATAAGCCCCCAGGACGTGTCCATCATGTGTTAAGTCAAATGCAAAAAGAAATGGCCAATCTTATTCTATTTTCATGACCGTTCTGATGATTTATTTTGTCTTATAAGTTACAAAGCACTGGAAGTGTCTGACCTTTGAAACGACGCATACTTTCCTGTTATCAATTCTTGATGATTAAAAATGGCTGGATTTTGATAAGCAATTCTTGCCATTCGTTGGTTTTCATATTCCTGTTTACTCTACGGTCTATGGTGTTTCCACAACACAAGTTACCGCGGACACAGTTGTAGTTAGGGTAACTAAAAGCAAAAAGCTTCATGATTTTTAAAAGTTTATAAAGCGACTCATCCTTTCTTTCCTACACCTAATATGTGGCTAAAAGAAACTTACTGGAATTGAAATCACAACTCAAGGTTATTGAGGTTCTAGAGAATGACATTCCTTTTGATTTTAGTAAAATATACTTCTATAATTTTGAGTTACTTTAGAAATAATGCCTGTAAGATAAATGCATTACAACGTATGTTTTACAGCTTGTACGACCAAAGCACAAAGGGCAGTAAAGTTATAATTGCTTATCTTAATAACTCACCTGAACACCAAGGAAGTCCATTAACGCGTGTACATAACTTATCATAAAAAGAATGCGCTTCATTAAAATCATAACCCGTTAAAGTGGCGAGT
>NC_089761.1:19560643-19585643 GCF_040412425.1 Macrobrachium rosenbergii
TCTCTCTCACACACACACTTCATTATTTATGAGTGCAAAAGGAGTTCATGTCTCTTCACAAAAATCGCAACACCATTTTTATAGTCTTTTGTTTTATTTATTCACTCTTGTACCGTTGACTTATGATGGTTTAACCCCCGTTCAAAAAACCAATACCCAATGCAAAAATAAATAATGATTTTTTTATGATTAGATAAGTGGATATTTTTTATAATTTTTTCTTATTTTTCATTTCCAGGTACGTTGGTAATCATGGTGAAAAATCCCTTGGCCGTCAGGGTTGGTGAGTACACCCGATCTCGAATTTTTTGGTTAGGGCATTTGATCCGGAATAGTAAATAGCTGAATTACTTTGCCCGACAGCAAATAGCTGTGATTCAGTAACGAGAAGTATTATAGAACGTTAAGCGGTGCAGTTTGGTACAGTGATGAGAGATATGATGTGTTACAGTTACAGAACGCTAAGCTGTACAGTCAGTTTGATACAGCAATGAGAGCTATGTTCTAGTGTAACAGAATGTTAAATGGTACAGTTTGATACAGTAATAAGAGATATGTGTTACAGTTTCAGAGCGTTAAACGGTACAGTTTATTACAGTAATGAGAGACATGTGTTACAGTCACAGAACGTTAAGCGGTACAGTTTGATACAGTAATGAGAGATATGTTTTACAGTCACAGAACGTTAAGTGGTAACAGTAATGAGAGACGTGTTACAGTCACAGAACGTTAAGCGATACAGTTTGATACAGTAACGAGAGCTATGCGTTACAGTCACAGAACGTTAAGCGATACAGTTTGATGCAGTAATGAGAGACATGCGTTACAGTCAGAGAACGTGAAGTGGTACAGTTTGATACAGTAGTGAGAGACGTGTTACAGTCACAGAACGTTAAGCGATACAGTTTGATGCAGTAATGAGAGACATGCGTTACAGTCACAGAACGTTAAGCGGTACAGTTTGACACGGTAATGAGAGTTATGTGCAACTGTAACGGAACATTAATCGGTACAGTTTGATACAGTAATGAGAGCTATGTCTTACACCGACAGAACGTTGAGCGATACAGTAACTGACAGATTTTACTGTAATTATTAAGCAGCATGAGACAGCCGCTGATAAGTTCGTGATACAGTTCCATAGGACTAAATAATACAGTAGCTGTATGATGTAGTAATTGATAGGCAAGAGTGACTGAGCTTCCTGTTGACTTTCAGTTACGTTCCAGGTTAATTATAAGGCTTCGCTTACCTTTAGGGTTAATCAATAGGGAAGTAGGGAAGGCTAGGTTACACTAGGGTTAAGAAGTAGGGAAGGTTATTTTTAATCCTTCCTCTGTTGCGTCCTCTCGTTCGCGATGTTTTTCTTGAGCAGCTGTGGAAGACAGCTGTTTCAGGTGCCACGTTCGGCATCTGTAGGCGGGTCGTGACCTTATGCCCTGTGTTCTAAGATCCTGGGTCCTCTTAGTAGTCTCGTCACTAATGTAATTTGTCTTCTTATCTGTTCTTATTTTCTTTTAATGTTTCATTTTGTGTATGTTCTGTGTTGTTTATCGAAATAAAATGAAAATTTGTTGTTACTCTTCTACTATTAATATTAGCAGTTACAATTAATATTAGTAGTTACTAGCAGTATTAATAATAGTTAGTAGCAAGTTGCTGTGAAAAACTTTAAAATGAGTTTTGTTAAAATAAAATTTTCTTAAAAATTAGAACATTATTTGAAAAAATGCACGCACGCGCGTGTGTGAGAGAGAGAGAGAGAGAGAGAGAGAGAGAGAGAGAGAGAGAGAGCTCATTACCGTAAAAATTGCCCTTCCTTGTCCACCACCTTCCCCCCACCTCCCCCCTCCATTAACTCCAACCATATTGGCGTCACAAGACACGTGACGGTAATTAGGTCAAAGTAAAAATGAAAGGACAAGCTAAATAATTCAGGCGGTATCCGGGAATCCAGCTGTGAGCTGCCATGCAGTGGCCATGTCATGCAATTGGGAGAGACCCGGCTTCAGAATAAACGTCTTTCGATTTTCATGAAGTGACCTTGAATTATCGAATTGTCGCTGTTGAGGTTGTTTGTTTGTATATTTATTGTATATATATATATATATATATATAATATATATATATATATATATATATATATATATATATATATATATATATATATATATATATATACATATATATATATATATATATATATATATATATATATATGTGTGTGTGTGTGTGTGTGTGTGTGTGTGTGTGTGTACGGAGGAATGTTTATCGCAGGGACATTGTTGTTTGCTCTTTTTGATTTTATGATACAGTTTTCATTCTTATTTTTGTGTTAAATTACTTAATTTTGACTGGGATTGAGCACAAGCTTACCGATTAGCTATACTCAACCTTCAGGTTTTTCTGTGAATATTTTCTGAATTTGCTCTTTAACAGAAAGGAAAAATACAAAGTTCATGTTTTTTTCTATTTTTCTTTTTATTTTCCTTTTTTAAGCAGTGGTGATTCATGCGAAATATGTTTTACTGGTACATAAGATGATTAAGGAAATTATATCACAATATGTTTCTTACGTCGCTACAGCGGTAAACAACAGAAATATATATGCAATAATTACGTATAAATACAACAGAAATATTCAGTATGTAATAAGTACATACAAATATACAACCAAGAACTGTCACGCATGAAAGGATGCAAGCTAACGACAATCAGAGACCCGTACAATAAATAATGAAGTCACGCATTTTGAATAAGAATTCCCGGACGATGGTTCGGCCAGACGAGTGAGAACGGGCGCGCGCTCAGTCTTTTGATTATGTTTTTACGGTAATCCCCAACGGGCTTTTACTAAACACGCCTCTAACGTTAGTTATTCTCGACTTTTGGGCGTGGTAAACTTATTGAGATTATTTTCAAAAAGATTCTATGGTTAGTTTTTAAGATATGGCGTCCCGCTTTTTTCAGAGAAGGTCCCGAACCGTAATACATTAGGCGAATGTGCTTCCCGGACACACTATCTGAGAACTCAGCCATGACAGCTACAATTGGTACACGCGGTTGGTACCCCTGCGGGTCATCTGTTAAGCACATGGTGGAATTAGGAGGTCACCCGTCTGTCTGTAGGTATGTTTGTCTTATTCAGGTGTTTTACCTTGATAATGCGACCTCCGACAAGGTTTGCAGCTTTGGGCATGTGGCATGTTTAAGAAAACGCGCTGTGCAAACATGACTTGAACTGCAAATTGTTTATCTCCTGTCTGGCGACTGTTTGCAGTCATCGTTAGTGGTGTCAGTGACTTCACTATCATGCAAGGCTTACGGTAAACTTGTCTGCTGTTTCGACTATTACTGCGGGAGTATTGGTAGTAACAGTCGTTATATTACATTACTACTACTATTGTTGGAATTGGAATTGGAATATAGAATTTAGGCCCAAGGCCAAGCACTGGGATTTATGAGGTCATTCAGCGTTGAAAGGGAAATTGCCAGTAAGAGTGTTCTAAAGGTGTAACAGGAGGAAAACCTCGCAGTTGCACTATGAAACAATTGTTAGAGAGGTGGAAAGTAAGATGGAAGAAAGAGAATATGAACGGAGGTACAGTAAAAGGAATGAAAGGGGTTGCAGCTAGGGGGCAAAGGACGCTGCAAAGAAACCCAAGCAATGCCTACAGTGCACCGCATGAGGTTGCACTAACGGCACTACCCTTTTTCGGGGTATTACTGTTGTTGCTGCTATTGTTGATATTGTTTTTGCTCTGGGTTAATTGTAACTTTGCCAGTGTTTTCATTAAACTCAAGAGATATCACTCTTTCACCTGTCAAGATTCTATTTTGACATTTTTTCCTCCGTAGAAACCAGTTTCTCTCCCTCTACTACCACAACCAAACCTTGGAAATCTGTCATTGCTTCCATTTTCCTAGTTCTTATAATCTGCCGTCCTTCAAAAGGCGGGTTTATCATTTTATTTGGTACCGACGTCAGCATGTTCTTTTCCATTCTTGCCACGTCTCCCTTGGGCCTGGACTAGTTAAATGCACGAGGTTGAGTAAACTGTCGGTTGGCTTATGTTGAAATAAATCCTTATTTTAATATTTTTATTGGTGATCTTACATAAAATGCAATTTAATTTGCCTTGTAAACTCTATAGAAGTATTTGCAAAAGTCTTGACCAGGTCTGAACAAGCATCCAACGAGAATTGTTTCCCAAGGTCCTATGCAGTGGGTGGGGGGCGCTGTCGAGGACCTTTGAAGATATGACGCCAGTTAGATAAACTAATTAATCATGAACGATACAACGATCTTGCAGTGAAGCTTTCCAAAACTCAGGTATTTGGGCATACCATCCAGTGTAAATTAGGCCTACGACTATTAAAATCTAGACCTATGGGCATTTGTTGGCATGGGTACTGGTGCTTCGCACCTGCAGGATCGCAAATATAATCGTCCGGTTGTTCATCGAGAGGACGTAAGTGTTCTCTCCCTTCAGGAGGTAAATTTGTCATGTTGTTCTTCTGAGACTTTTTTTCTTCATATTGTTCTCCCTGAAGAATTAATTGTGTCACGTTCTCGAAAAATTGCTGGCCTTGTCTTGATCTTGTACTGTAGCTGATGGCTTTGTCATATTGTTGTTCAAGAAGAGTAGTTGTTTTACGTTGTTCCTCCTGTGGATTTGGCTGTGACTTGATGTACCTCATGAGAAATTAGCTGTTGTATGTTGTCCTCATGTGGAGTTGGCTGTCATGCTCCCTTGGAGACGATGACTGTAATTTGCTGTTCTTCCGGGAACTGACTATTAAGGTGCTTTGCATTTGGAATTGTATAACTTCCTCCGTCTGCAGTATTATCCCATTCTTTACCAAGGGGAATCCGTTTAATATATTAAATTACTTTCAGTGGAATTATGTTGTCGCTGAGGAAGTTGCCACAAAAAAGAATGCCACATATTAAAGAAAAACAGAGAAAGAAGAGAATCGTAGTAGAATTCACATGAAATAACAAACAAATAAGTAGAATAAACAGTTAGAGAAACATACTATGAACATATGTTGTTGAATAAAGAAAATGAAGGCAAAGAGAATGAGTCTCATAGGTCTAGAAATATTTTAGGAAAGTAATTAATCCCTGTAAAACTAAATATACCCGTTTGTACATACGCACATGCGCATAGCTCGGTAACTTTATATGTTATTCATAACGCGGGATGTGGAATTAATTATTACTCGTTTAAGCGAGTATGTTTGTATGTTGTCGCTTGGTCTTTTCCCAGGCGATACGTACGAGTCTAGTGCCTGTCCTACATGACGTTATTTAAATTATTTTCAAGTCTTGACTTGATTCTACAGCTTGCGACTTGCGGTAGTCGTCTTCAAGTGATAGAGCGACTTGTGGCAGTTTTACTGAAGATGGAGTGTGAGTTGTATTAGTTGTATCCAAGTGATAGTGTGACTTTTGGTGTGTGTGCATCCGTGTGGTGGTGTGACTCGTAGCAATCATGTTCTTTACTGGTGTGTGTGGTAGCCCATAACGTTATGGATTATGAATTACGTCGAATTACACTTGTTCATAACCCTCAAATGATATGGGGCACGTCGGAAATCTTTCTTCTTTGCCGGCTCTTTCGGAATATCGTTCAAAGCGAAAACAAGCTGTGCTTATTGTGGTGTTGTCACGTCATCATATAGTAGCATTAGCCACTGACTGCCTGACATGTCGACTCTTTTTGTCTTTCTCTGTGTATGAGAGTTATTTGAGAAGCATTCGCTCATACTCCGCAATGTCGATGAAAGTCTTGGATTTTAGTAGTCGAAGAGCATAATTGCACTTTATGAGAATGTAACACATGCACACATGTGGAATGTGGGTGGGTCTGCTGAAAAACCGATAATGAATCACTAAGTGGCTATCAGTGATCCCACCTAACGGAGCAGCCTACCTTGTCAACAAGTGTACAGAAGTCTCCTCAAGTCCAGACGCCTTGTACACCAGTACACGTTGGTGGCCTCAGGATTTTCGATCAAAATGCTTTCCTCAGGAAAGGTGCAGCAGTGGGTCTCGGGTCGTACACCTCCATGACGTAGGCAAGGCCACCAAATCACCACTCCATAGGGTATTGGAAGGGAATCAGACCTTATAATGGATATTTATAGATCAGCAAAAATTCCTTTGACGCGTACGGTAATCGGCTAGGTGGCAACTGATTTTCGTTCTGCCATCACCTACGATATGGGTCTCTCTCTCTCTCTCTCACGTTTGTTGGATTGCGGTTGAATCTAGGGTTTGTAATATATATTAAGGGATCTATAAACCACCTTGCTACTGCTTCTCCTTCTGTTACTATTAATATAATTATTAGAGTATATAGGAGTAGATTTTACAGAACTGAATGAAAACTAAGAAATGTGTTATCAATAGAAGGTTGTTACTTCGATTTTTGATGAAAATAATTAATTCAAGTAGGTGTGGAGAGAAGTATTGCGTTTTTGTATCGTTTGTTTTTCATTTATATGCACAAAACGCGGAAGTCATTACGAATATATGTAAAGTTTATATAAGCGCCTGTACGTTTTTTAAGAAATTATCGGCCTTTTATTTAAATGGGGAAAGTTATGAACGGAATCTTGCCGTACACCTATTTATTTGTTGAAATATAGACTTGAATTTGCTTCTTTCCTTGTAATCTGTTTTGTGCCATACATCGCACATATCTTTGGGTATTTGTTGAAGTATCGCAGTCTAATGCCCATTTACTTCAGTAGGCCTAGTTTGTTGTGTCTTCCTGCTCACCAGATCTTTCTCTCTGCCGTGTCCCAGGAAGTTATAAATAGAGCGTAATACCTGTGTGACTGCATGACAGAAACCCATTAATGCAAGCAAGCAGCCTGTGACCTTATAGTTTGGTGCCCGTGCAAGAATTCGTGCGTACTTCAAGCTACCATTTATACTGGACGAAATTTGGTTTTAGGGTTCGACGGTTTGTGTATTGATTTGGTTTATGTCGTCTCATTAACCGTATCAGTATGACGGTTGAAGAAGTAGTGTTTAGGATTTCAGTATGGGAGTTTGTTATTAAGAGTACCTTAGTACTACGGTAGTGGTAACCCTACTCCAGTGGTTTTGTTTAAAACGCGCTCTCTCTCTTTCTCTCACTCTCTCTGTCCCGTACAGTACCGCAAGAGCAGGAAAGACATGGCTGTCTCCGGTGGCCATCTGATCTGGCCACGTCCTCTTTGACCTCCCCAAAAATACCTCCTTCAAAAGAGCACACGTGACTGATGAACGCCGGGAATGGCGGAACGGTACCGAAACTGTATACGGATGATTGAAATGAGCTTAGAGAACAGAACTGCTGAAACGCTTTGGGAACAGAACTGCTGAAAAGCTTTAGGAACTGAATTGCCGAGAGAGGCGAGGGAGCGGGAGAGCCGTATTGTAAAGGCGGAATGAGGCAATACGGACGATAGAACAAGAAACTTGTTGGTGGGTCGGCCATATTGGAATTTAGGAAAGGGAACGGGAACTGGGAAAGGAAAGAGGGAGGGAAAAGCTGGAATACAAGGTGGCGGCTCCTAATGGAAACAGGGAAATTCAACTTTGGTTGACAGGGAATATAGGAACGGGTGATCCGCAATATAAGGAAGAGGACTGAAGGGATGGCGAAGAGCCACCAGGGCAGGACGACATTTTACATGGACATTGGGAACAGCGGAACGGAACTGTAGGAGAAGACGTTAATATTTTCCTCTGTAACAAAGCCCGGAAGAGGTGAAAGGGAGAAGTAAAATTAGGCAAATTTTGCTTCAAAGCGAAAATAAGATTGCGATAACGGAAGAAACTGTACACACACTGGAAGGAGAATGAATTATCCTTTTAAAAAATTTAATACGTACAGAAGTTTTACTCAGCCCTGACCTTTTTAAAGCTGCCAAAACTTTGTTTATATTACCGACTTATTGCCAGCGTTGGTCTCGTGGGCGCCTTTCTTTTGGCTGGTTTTTCGCCATTTTCTTGAGTCTTGATACTTTACATCTTGATTGATTGCGCGTTTTGTTATTATTATTATTATTATTATTATTGTTATATTACCCAGTATGAGTGTACGTATACTGTGCTTGCAGATGTTTTCTCTGTTAATCCATACAGTTCTACAGGTGTTCGCCAGTAGTTATAAACCTATCATTGCCTTAAATGGACATAGCATAGGTTGACCACGCTATCTGTTCACATGAGTTGTCTAGTATGGTACTTTCTTTAACTAATAGAAGTGTTCATGTTGTTATCGTTCCTTTCTCTTTTTGTATCTCATTTCCTGTAAGATAATGTATAGAGTTCTCTCTCTCTCTCTCTCTCTCTCTCTCTCACACACACACACACACACACACATTTTGCGTGGGATAAATTCTCGAATGCGATACTCCACTCTTTTTCGTGTATTGCTCGTTTTCTATAGTTAGCCCTGGCTGTCACCTTCTCTCAATCTCTCTTATTATTCCGTTTTCTGTTTCTATTTCATCCCTGTATATTTTAACTTTTTCCTTTTCTCTTTACATTTTTGAAGCTCACAATATCCACCTGTATTTCGTAGTAGTTTACTCGAATTTATTTATTGCTGTAAGCATTGAGCTGGTTTCCTTTCCAGCTCTTTTATCTTGGGATTTCTTTTCGTTTTCTATACATGAGTTCAAGACAGATTTCCTGTTTCCCTTCTGCTTCTATTTTGTTTTTCATAGAGTTGTCTTACATTGTGTAGAGTTTTGACATTTCTGAGATGCCATTCTTTGAATATTTCTACGTGTTTTCTCTCTCTCTCTCTCTCTCTCTCTCTCTCTCTCTCTCTCTCACACACACACACACACACACACACACACACACACAGGAATTGCTTGGGTTGTAGTAGACAGAACAGAAAGGAGAATGTTATCATTATTGATTTTTCTGTTTGATAACTGGATAACCTGTTATCACTTTAACCAAAATAAGTCATTGGATTTATTCTCTGAGATGGGAACTGATGATTGTATTTTCTAATTATTTTAGATATAACTTGTGTTTTCTTTTTAGATTAGAGTTTTGTGGGTGTCCACCGTAAACAAATTTAGGGTATTTCTGAGGATGTCTCATTTCGCCCTCTATTTTTTTTTTTTTTTATCGTTTCTATTCTGATAGTCTCTAGAACTCACTCGATGTCTATAATTTCTCCTCAGCTTTGTAGCTCATTGGTTTGTCTCACTGTCTCTCGCTCGTGTAGATTATGTCATCTCAATTCTCAATGCACAATTTTTGTGTATTTTACACAAAAACTGTACTATAAACTCAACACAACGAGTGACTCGGTCTAGGACATGTTTTGGGAAATGTACCAATTGAAAGGTATTGCTCACTGGATGATGTCATTTCCTTCACTCTCTTTCCCTCAGTTTTAAGCATAGACAGCAAGGCCAAGCCTCCCTTACACAAACTCCCCTCCCCCCTTTCACTGTTACCATTCCCTATCCTCTCCGCCTACTCTATCACGCGCAGATGCGTGCGTGGCGTGTGCTCGCCTGGCACGCATATTAAGGCATTGTGCATGTGTATGTTTGTGTGTGTGTGTGTGTGTGTGCTTGCAATTACAAGCTTTAGCCGCCTCCCGCATTCATCTTCGCCCGACTCATTCTATCGATGAACCTCCAAAGGATGCATGCAATGACCGTAGAGTTTTTCCTTATACTCGAAACTTTCTTCCCGTAAATCTACCACATTTGTTTTGGTCACATTGATGGTGACGTGCAGGGCCCCAGTAACACGAGTACGTGTAGGCTATTTGCACGTGGAGATTTCCTAAGGCTTAACACGTCGCACACACACGCGCACACATTCGGAGGGAATAGGTTGTCACAACCTCTCTCTCTCTCTCTCTCTCTCTCTCTCTCTCTCTCTCTCTCGATGAACGTCAGTGTCGGTAGGCAGGCCATTTTGTCCTTAAAACAGGGACAAAGGGATTTTTTTCCTCTTCTCTACGTCGTCCCTCCCTTTTCGGTTGCGCTGAGGGAAGGAAGGTCACATGTATTAGCCTTTTCGGAGAAGGACTCATAAGGACATGTAATGTAGTGCGTTATATTGGGGAAAATCGTCAATCGTTGAGAGAGAGAGAGAGAGAGAGAGAGAGAGAGAGAGAGAGAGAGAGAGAGAGAGAGAGAGAGACGAAAGGAAATGTGGGGATACCTCGGAGGGGGTGGTGGTAAATTTTAAGGTGGGGTGTTGGGGATACATAGGGGGAAGAGGACTTGGTAGTTTGGAGGGATGTTGGTGTGGTCTTGGGAATGAAAGAGGGTGGGGTCGGTCTTAGTATATGAGTCGGGGGAGGGGACGGGCGGGGATAGGTGCTTGGGGTAGTGTGATTCTCTAGCGGCCAACTAGACTGAGCGGCCACCCTGCTCCCAGCGGCCTTTGCAGAGGTGCTTGACTGGCGATGGTGGTGATGGGGGAAGAGCAGAGCAGCTACTTTGCCCTCTCTCTCTCTCTCTCTCCTCTCTCTCTCTCTCTCTCTCTCTCTCTCTCTCTCTCTCCTGAATATGTATGATATCCATTATTTTTATTGCCCTCCTTTTTTTTCCCCTGATGGAATCGGCAGATTCTCCTTTATTTTTCCCAAACGCTCGAAAGAAGAGGAAACAAAACCTCTCTCCGCACACTCCCGTGTGTTCAATGTTTTAGGGCAAGTCAAATTAGGGGGAAAATATTGTTTCTTCCATTCCTCCTCCCCCTCTTGAACATCTCTCCCTCTCTCTCTCATCCTCCTCCACCAGCAACACCGCCACCGCTGTGGCCGTCATCACCATCATCACTATCACCACACCGCCACCACTGCCCCATGGCGAAAGCGGAGGTGCTGCTGGCGGATTTGCATCCAACCAACTTCGGTGTTAGCCGTCGGCTTCAGGTCGACCGCCGCCATATTGGTTGGGTTTGGTAAGAGAAGAAGAGGTAATGGTTTGTGTTTTCAAGTGTATGGTGGAAGTCTCTCCCTCTCCCTCTCTCTGTCTCTCTCTCGGTGGACGAGGATGATATCTTGAAAATGTAGATTGTTCAGACGTGCCAGGTGACTTGGGTTATTCAAACAATAAAAATGATGTACAATTCACTCATTTGTGAGGTTATTTATTTTTTTTTTTTTAGCTAAAATGAGGCTAATATAGTATCTAAAATTAAGAAGTATAGTTGTTATTTTCATGTTTTTAGTTTGAAGAACCTTAATTATTTGTTATGGGGTAATTTCAAACGGTCGAAAATATAATATTTTCTGCAGTCATAGTGCAGAGCCGTGAATAAGGCCGAAGAAACGTTGACAATAACCTTTAAATTCATCCTCAGGACGCAATCGCCAATAAATACGCTGGGATACATGGGCTGCAATGATAATGCATAAGAGCTCGTGGCGCATTGCTTGCATGTTCACACGATCAAAAGAATTTCATGCATTGAAGCATAAATTCCTGAAATGAACGCACAGACATCCCCCTTGTGCGTTAGGAGGACCGCCTATCGCCATGTATTGGCGATATCTTCTAAGCTGCGGGATATAGAATGGTATTACTGGTGGAATAGCGGGTACTGTATTGCAGTCTTAGAGTAGGACGGTTTTATGGTGCTCCTCCAGCTGTACGTGGGGATGTAATTGCTGTCCTGGTTTCTCTTGTTAAACGAATCGGGAGGGAATTTGTTTGATCATGAAAGAGAGGTAAATTCTCTACAGGTGTTGTAGAAAACCTCCCGTAGGTGTTAACATCCCCGTTTTCTGTTGTCCCCGTTTTCTACAGCAGAACGGTAACTAATTGAGAACTCTCTCTCTCTCTCTCTCTCTCTCTCTCTCTCTCTCTCTCTCTCTCTCTCTCTCTCTGGTCCCGGTGTAATCACCTCTGTGACGCAAGCCTCGATCGTATGGTTGCAAACCTAACCCCCTTTCCCCTTATATTAATGGCACGATTAGGTCGTAGTTAATGATCTAATGAGTTTCTCCTTAATCCATTTGCAATTAATCAAGTAGTTAACCCACCCACTTCGCAAATCTCTTGATCAGTCGATAGAGGAAGAGACGGGATGAATATTATCAGTCGGTCAGTCACCCAGGGAAGAGAGGCAGATGAAAAAAGAAAAGGAGGTTCATTTAACAATATTAGAAAAATTAGTTGTTTTTATGATGAACATCATTATTATTTCGTATTGCTCACTGCTTCTTACACTATATGTTATTTCTGCTGTTTCTACTAATTATTGTTTATTAAGTTGCTAAATTATTAAAATACACAATATATCTATGATACAAACTTGGTGGTAATACCAATACTATCTGTCAGGTATGACGTTATTTTTATTATTATTATTGGCACACTTTTGCCGTTTTAACGTAGCGTTCACCTTAGTATGACATCAGTGATTGACGTGGTTGTAGTTGTTAACAATCACCCCCCCCCCTCATCCAACATGGCCGTGACATCATCCGTATATTTACCGAGGCTGGTGTGGCCGAGTGTCGGCAGCCATGAGTGACGCTCTCCAACCCTGCTGACATCAACGCGAGTGTGTCTATTCCGGACGTCACTTTCACTGGTTAGCGGAATTTTGATAGACGAGGAAGCCTTCCGTCCTCTCTCTTTCTCTCTCTTTCTCCCTTTTCTACATTGTTTCTTGTAGTGTAATTACTTTCTTTTTAATTTCTCTCGTAATGTCACGTACTTTGATGATCTTTTCTGCTTTCTACGTTTATTGTTTTTCACGTTGTACACTTAATTCAGAGGTTTTCAAAATGTAAGGATCGTTTATAAATGCCTTTATTTAAACCGTTAAATTGTTCTTCGAGAGGCTCTTATTTCTACTTCAAATTATTATATATTTGAAAACGTTCATTTCCGGCCTCGGCGTCCGTTGTTGGTTAATACCAGTCTACAGAAACCAGTCAGTCGCCAGTCGGTCGGTCGTTCCCTCTTCTTCTTCTTCTTCTACTTCTTCTTCTTCTTCTTCTTCTTTTTCAGATTAGGCTTGTTTGCGGAGATGTGGGTTAACTTATGACTTAACGAAGGAAATGTATTGATTTGTGTCTGGCGTCTGTGTGTGTTCTTTAAAACGACCCTTCGTGGAACCGAGCCAGAATTAACCGGTCTTAATACGACAATTCCACCTGTGTTACAAAAGTAACGAAAAGAGAATTCAAAGTGAAATCTGTATTTACTTACATCAAAAATGACGGTAATACTCAAGTAATTTCACAAATGCCTAGTACTTCTGTCAAGAACATTATATTGCTCTGGATTGTCATGTTTTAAGTTTTTTCATTGTTAAACGTGAATTTCATTAAATACAAAATGCATGCGTACATACGTATGGCTATGGCTTTTTAGGTTTCTGTAAAAGAAAACTATTGTGCCGGCTTTGTCTGTCCGTCCGCACTTTATGCTATCCGCCCTCAGATCTAAACAACTGCTGAGGCTAAAGGGTCAATGAATTGTTATGTTGGATCATCCAACCTCCAATCATCAAACATACCAAATTGCAGCCCTCAGCCTCAGTAGTTTTTATTTGATTTAAGGTTGTTGTTAGCCATAATCGCCCTGGCAACGATAGGGATATGCCACCACCGGGCCGTGGTTGTTTCATACGCGGCTCATACAGTTATTACACCGAGACCAACAAGATAGATCTGTTTTTCGGTGATTATACGCTGTAGCAGTTGCACAAACTGATTGCGCCGAAGAAACGAAAGTGCATTTTTTCCTTGTTATTTATATATTTAGTGGATATCCAATGATGACATTTCCCGTTATAAATGGATTAAGTACGAACAAAGTGAAGTTCATAGTAGTTGTGAAGGTAATGAGAAGCATTGCATGCTTATTGTAACAAATAAATACATAAATAAATAAATTAATTAATTAATAATTTAATAAACAGATAAGTCTTAGATATATTAGATATATTTACTAATTACCGAGCATAAGCAATAACAAAATATTTGCAGTGACAAGATTATTGTTGAATACATACGTGGATATACCTTCTATTTATGATAATGTTTTCTTTGAGGCATTATCTGGATTAACCCACAGAGCTTAGTGGGTATTTTATAACTGTGTCTCGAAAAGTGAGCTGTTAAGTTTGGTTTAATGACTATTTCTCAATTTCCTAATTTTCTTTAGTACATTTTTTAAACAACAAAATGGAAGTTCTAAAAATCGGGAAGAAATGGGAAGATATGACATTATATTTTGATATGCTTTTTTTTCAATATCATGTACAGTAAAAGGTCGAAAGTTCCGGAAATATGTAAAATATACCTGTTTAATGTACTGATAAAGTTACGTATTTTTTTAAACATTCAAAACATATCGAATTCTATCATTGACAAAATCACATGGATTCAGTATATAGTAATTCATGTGTTATTCTGATGTAAAGGAATACAGGAGCGAATTTATAAATATTCAAACAAGCCTAGAAATCTTGAAATTAATTTTTTTTTTTTTTTGAGAGAGAGAGAGAGACTCAAACTCCGAAAACTTAATGCAAAAGATACATCTACTGTTCCCGAACTGATTATCCTTCTGCTGAAAAGAAAATATTTCTTAGTATATAAACTGTTTTGGAAAAAGTGCAGTTATTCCTTTAACTTTGGATAATATTTAAAACATAAATTATTCTGGGGAAACTAATACAACTCTTCCTTTTATTTCAAATAACATACAAAGGTATTTTGTGAGACTAAAAAAAAAAACCTTTCCAGAATTATTTAACCCTCCTTTTTTGAAAGCGTAATGTTTCTCTTAAAGTAGGGAAGTCATTAAAACAGAATCTAGTCCAGATTATTTATAAAAAAAGAGAAAAAAAAATTTCCACCGTCTGTCTGTGGAAGTCAAATAGCCAATTAGGATTCAGATATATTTGATAACACAATATATTCATATTTATTCATTCACGTATGTAATCTAATTGTCTGATTAACAAGGAATTATTGGGGTAACTTCAATTTCATTTCTTGCTTTATGCTAACGTCTCCCGAATTCCAGGCGTATCGGTTTCATTTTCTGATGCCTCTTATTTATTTATTTATTTATCACCTTTTCCCATAACTTGACTCCCTCTGCAGACTGATTTCCCTTTGGAACCCTCCTGGGTTTTTATAGTCTGTTGACTTTGTCTGGAAAGGTTTACAGCTGCAGATTTGGAGAGAGAGAAAAGAAAGAAAGAGGAAAAGTAGAACATGGACGTGTTCTCACTGTTCAGAATAGTGTGTTGTAAACTCGGCATCGTTAAAAATAGTGCTCATAGTAACATGCGTCTAAAAATGGAGAAACAAATCCAGTTACGTAACTGTATACAATTGTATTTGTAGAAATGTAAAAAGTTTTATATTTAAAATATTTTTGTACAGTTACGTAATCGTGGATTTGCTCCTCCACTCGCATCATCGCTATGAAGAAAATCGGCCATAATTAATGTAAATGTGAAGAGAAGGCTTTCGTGTTGTTTTGGTTTTTATCACTTGTTTTTAAATAGTTGAACGGTTTTGCATGCTTAAAAAACTAATTATTATTAATATTATTATTATTATTATTATTATTATTATTATTATTATTATTATTATATCTGTCAAGGCTTCGTCCAGTATGTTTCAGATTGTCCTTCATATCCTGCGTTCGAGTCCTTACCTTTTCGTCACGGGAAATCCCTCCTACGCTTATCCCATCGGCCTTTGCGTATCCCTTAAAGGTTGTAACTTTAAAGGTTGTAACTTTAAGTATTATCCTTGTTAGTTGCGTATACTTAAGGGTTATATCTCAAGGTGTATATTATTTCCACGGAATGTACAGACAATCGTTACATCTCACGTTAGAATTTGCCTAAAAATAAATATATATATATATATATATATATATATATATATATATATATATATATATATATATATATATATTTATTTATTTATTTATTTATTTAGCATATCCTCTTATAAGAATATATATAGCTGTTATTTCTCCTGATAATCATATCCATTCGAAAATATATCCCCTGTTAGGAGTAAACGAACTTGAGTCATGCGTTCTTACAATAATTATAACCTCGGTCTGGTTTTCTGTTTGTTTATAGCTTCTTATAATGGTGTACACATTTAATCGATGAATGACTTAAGATCTGCCTTAGACTGGACGAAGCTCAACATGATTTCTCCCGTGCTCGCCCTGAACATTTGTCATCATTTTAAGGTTAAATACAGTTTGTGTCAATATGCGGAAATGTCTTGTGTTGATATTTGTGTGTATTTATTTATTTTTTTATAGACTTTTCTTCCTGTAGTTCCGTAGTGAATTTTTTTTGTGTGTCGTCCTTAAAGTTCTTCGAAGGTTTTTGAAACAAGGTTCAGGCTATGTTACTCATATTTTAGAGTATTATTATTATTATTATTATTATTATTATTATTATTATTATTATTATTATTATTATTTGACCTGAGCGACTTCTACGTGTGATTTTCTACACAGACCATAATTTTTTTTCAGTGCACTTACCCTTGGAGATTGTCACGCGTTTCGGGTTCCACGTTAATGAGTAGGACTCACAGCTTTCGTATTCTGCCTTGAAGAATAGCCCACTTAGCGTTAGGACTCATCATCCTATAATAAGCAAGTTATAAGGAAAGTGAAGCGTTGGTTCAGCTGGCGGCGTCTTCTTCGAGTTCCTTAGAGGAAGGCGATCGTGTCCAGGGCATCGTGGGAGTGGACTGGGCGTAGGCTCAGATTGGAGAGAGAAATAAGGAACATTAGACTGGGAGAGATATAGTAGAGAAGGTTCTTCTGTAGGTCGGCGTTTAGGAGGGGCCAGTCTGTAATTAGCAGGGAGAAGGCAGGGGTGGTTTGACTTACACCCAGGCAGGTGTTAAATTCTTTGCCTCTGGAGAAGTTATTCGCTATGTTAATTTATGCTTATAGGTATTTTTGGTGGTGGTTATAGTTTTATTCTTTTTCACATACGGTCAGTCATTTCAGCGGAAGGCTTTAGACGAAATTGCTGTGGTACTGTTTTTGTTTTGACTTAATAATAATAATAATAATAATAATAATAATAATAATAATTGTAAAATTAATGATAATATAATAATATAATAATAATTGTAAAACAACAACAACAATAAAATAACAATAATAATAATAATAATAATAATAATAATAATAATAATAATCATTCTAATTCTGTTTTTCTGTGTAAGGCGCAGTTTGATACAACACATTTTTTCCTTGCGTAATAATAGTCTGGTGGCAATAAATTCGAACGTTTACTCTTGCCGTCGTGTAGCCCAAAACCAGTCTTTCTCATCCCAGGCCCTTAGATAAGCATGGGGGATGGAAGTACCTTGGTCCTAGCTTCTTAACGCTACGTAACATCCCTGGGCCTTCGACCCTCTTACACACACACACACATAATAATAATAATAATAATAATAATAATAATAATAATAATAATAATAATAATAATAATTGTAAAACAATAATAATAATTTTAATAATAATTGATAAACTAATAATAATAATTGTAAAACAATAATAATAATAATTGTGACACTAATAATAATAATAATAATAATAATAATAATAATAATAATAATAATAATAATAAACAAATTGTGAAACTTATTGTGTCTTTGTTGCCCTTAGTGATGAATTAAGTTTATCGTACTTTGTCAACTACAGTGGGTCAGCTGTGGCATTTAGCACTACCCTTAGTTTAAAATGATTATTTATTTTTTTTTATTTACTTTTTTTTAAATGCCCCTATATTAAAATGACACTTTTTGGCCAACTGGAAGTCGTTGCTGTTATGAAATGCTGTTGATCACACAGTATTGAATTTATGTCTTCGAAATTTATTATACTTCGATAGAAACATCACGAAATCTTAAACTAGAAAATTCAGAATATCATAGCATGATTGAGATAGTTTAGGTAAAATGCCACTGAAAAATTAAATAAGATATCTCTCCTTCAAATTTAACTAATTGTATAGAAGAAGTCATTTCTGCTGTCAGAATGTACGATTTTACAATAATGTTTGTGAGATTATTATTATTATTATTATTATTATTATTATTATTATTATTATTATTATTATTATTATTATTAATATCATCATCATCATCTAACAAACTCTCCATGGAGTGTACATTACTCTTTCAGTACCTTCAGGTAAAGTTCGGGAATACAATTATCACGTTTCTCATATAATGTGGACTTAAGATTTGTTTTATTATTATTATTATTATTATTATTATTATTATTATTATTATTTTGTTCTTGTTATTGTTTTTGCAGTGCAATACATTACTACCCAAATAAAAATCTCCTTGCATTTTAATAGTTTGTGTACATTTTTATCTATTTATTTATTAATTTGTTAATTTACTTTTTATTTTTAGATAAGTGATCTCTTCTTCCTGTATTTCCCATTACCTTCTGTTACTCCTTTCTAATGTAGGCCATGTTGTGTGGAAACTTGAATTTCATGCCAATGGCCCCTGTGGGCTTGTTCCATATGAATAGGGTTCATCTCCTGATAATATAATAATAATAATAATAATAATAATAATAATAATAATAATAATAATTATTATTATTATTATTATTATTATTATTATTATTATTATTATTATTATTATTACTCTGTCTCTGGTTTTGCCATTGTCCCCAGAAGAAAATACTGCAACAGCCTGATATGGAATGAAATACCACACTGCCCAAAATACCCGGAGATGACGCGGCTCGTGGCTTCTCGATCAAATCAGGTTTAACTATCAATAGTTTATTGCACAATGGCCAAATAGGCAAAAGGTTTTAACTGTCAAATTGACTTAGTCTAATAGTTATTGCGTTGGGATCAACATTTACTGCGCCTGGTTGGGCAAGATATGCTGTTTCGCTGCCGCATTTAAATCATCCCTGTGTATTAATTGACCTTTTATGGCGTGATTGGATTGATATCGTGAGATTCTCAATAGCCGTTGATTTCGTGCTTTAGGCCCTAAAATGGTATTTCGTTTTTTCTTCGATCTTCGTAGGTAAAACTTCAGTTATTCTTGTTAAATATTGCGCTGTATTACGATGTTCCCGAATGAGCATACGTATGTAGTAACAGCTGTGTCATAACTGTGTATTAATAGTTATTTATACATACATATATTTTATAATATATAAAATACAACTATATATTGTTTATATATATAAAGTATATATATAACAGGGCCTCATTAAACAGGACGGTACAAACTTCCAAGGACTAACTGTCCTCATCGTCCGGTAGCGTGTATCTTTTGTGAATAAAATATCCGTTAGATACAGTCCTGTTTAAATGTGGTCCTGTTATTCGTTGTATGAATGCACAGACAATTGTGCAAGTGGTCATGTCTAATATATATATATATATATATATATATATATATATATATATATATATATATATATATATATATATATATATATATATATAATGAAAAGAGCCTGTCTATGCCAATTACAACTCACAAGTAGTTGTTAAATTATAATTAAATATATTAAATATATATATATATATATATATATATATATATATATATATATATATATATATATATATAATATAGATTATGAACGGGCTCTTTTCTTTTAAATAAATCAGTGCCACAAAGGTTAATTTTAGGCCAAAGGACAAGAACACCGACAGAGGGAAAACATAAAGAATAACACTCTAAGAGGATAACGAAAAATACTAATCAAATTTCAGCATACATTACAAATATAAATCTTGATCTAACAATAATAATATATATATATATATATATATATATATATATATATAAATGTGTATATATATATATATATATATATATATATATATATATATATATATATATGTATGTATGCACACACACATGTACATAGGTACAGTGCATAGCCTTTTAAACGAAGTTACGCAAGAGGTGAGGAACTTGATACATGTTGCAGAGACAGGACAGGTTCGTTGTGTAATTCTCATGGACGAAAGCCATAAGAAGACTTGGCGCCATATTATGCTTACATAGTTTATGGAGCTGCAAAAATTTCGGCTAAAAACTTGTAATAAACGTGTAATCGTTTCCAGGAAAGGAAGGGATCGTGATTGATGAAGCAGGCTTATTAGACTGAGTCAGGTTTTTTTATATATATATACTCAGTGCTTCTGATAAGTAAGCTTGATAAGTCAGAGGGCGTCGTGCAGTTGGAACTTCGGAAGTTCAGGCTAAGATGCAATGCATTACTACCCTAATACTATTCTTCTTGCATTGTAATATTTTTTTTTTTTAAATCTATGTATCTAATTATTTTTTTTTCTTTTTTGATAAGCGGCATATCTTCTTTCTGTATTTCACTTTACTTCCTCTTAATTCCTCCTAATGAACACCAAATTCTTCGGAGGCTTGAATTTCAAGTCACGCAATGGCCCTGGGTTTGTTCCATGAATAGGTTTCATCACTGAATGATAATAACATAATAATAATATACAATAATAATAATAATAATACACACAATAATAACAACATAATAGTAATAATAATAATAATAGTTCAAGAGTTCGTAATTTGTAGAGATAGTATGGTAACGTAATTAATTTTAGTGATAACACTGATAGGCCTAATAGTGAGCATAGCCAGGATTGTTGATGCGCCTGTTTGAAATATGTAGGTTTATAGGCCTGTTATTTTCATTGCGAAATCTGCTGCTCTCAATAAGTAAAACCAGAGATTTTTAATAACTATGATGATGATACTGATGATAATAAGTGGGAGTTATAGGCCGAGGATTTGTAATGTGATGCTTGAAACATGTAGGCTTGTAGGCCTACTGTGCTTCACTGCAAACACCTACTACTCTCAGTAAATAGTATTAGTGAACTAGAGTCTTTTTGAATAACTATGACTATTTTCCAATTAAGTAGGGGTTTTAAGACTAGTAGTCATTGTTCTATACAAATGATACCCCTGTCAAACAGGCATAGTATATAATCCTTTTAAGTCGACATTCATTGCACGCTGCATAGGCCTATTGCCCCTGTTGACGTTGGCGATTCAGGCCGCAGTCGAAAGCTAAAAGGTTATTTATTATTTTCGAACTTGAAAAGCAATGAAATATTTATTATTTGTCCAACATGGAGTATCCAACATATGTTTTCAAAAGACAGCCCTCTGCGTATGTAAATAAACTCGTTCAACGAGTCGAACAAACAATAGCAACAACAAACAATGCAGCAGCAACAACAACAGCAACCAAAAAAAAAAAAGCTTCATGATTACATCCGTCTGCATTATTGCGCCCGAGAGAGATCCTAGGCCGAACTTCTGCTTCAATGAGTAGGTGCAGTGATTACCGAGCGTGTCAAGACTGAGGTGGCCCTATGCCAGCGCGGGCTCTTGCTCCTGGAGCAGCCAGTGACGAGCATGTCATTGAGTGAGATCTTTCTTCTTCGTGGCGTTGCATGAGGCGATTGTAGATATGAGGGTCATGGGAACCCGCCAATCCCTTCTCGAGCAGATGCCCTTGTATGTGAATTTGGGTAATCGAAAAGAGAGAAATTAACCCTTTACAAATAAGGTGACCGACCCGCACAGAGAGAGAGAGAGAGAGAGAGAGAGAGAGAGAGAGAGAGAGAGAGAGAGAGACTAATTGACTGATTGATTTGTGGCTATTAAAACTGGCGTGACAACGAGAGAGAGAGAGAGAGAGAGACTGATTGACTGATTGATTTGTGGCTATTAAAACTGGCGTGACAACGAGAGAGAGAGAGAGATTGATTGATTGATTGATTGATTTGTGGCTATTAAAATTGGCGTCACAACAAGAGAGAGAGAGAGAGAGAGAGATTGACTGACTGATTTGTGGCTATTAAAACTGGCGTGACACCGAGAGAAAGAGAGAGAGAGAGAGAGAGAGAGAGAGAGAGAGAGAGAGAGAGAGAGAGAGAGAGAGAATTCATTAAAAAAATTATACATTCATCACAAATGAAGTATATAGTGAATGACAGTGAAAAGGTGTAATTTAAATAATTTATTCCCTGGTGAAATTGAAGTTGGTCGCACGCGAAACAAACCTTGAATCTGCCTCAACCTTTTTTTCCTACCTTCGTCAGCCTCCCCACCCCCCCCTCAAAGAAAATTTCTTTTCATTTCTTCCGTGTTATCCGTTCATTGGCCTGTAATTTAAAAATATTGGAATTTTGGTAGCTGTGGATTTCCTGAGTTTTATTCGGATTTGTCGCTGTTAAGATTTTGCTTGAATTTATCGCTGTTGAAATTTTATTTGAATTTGTCACTGTTAAGGAAAATACCTGAGTATTCTTACATAAGTTGTTAATTTCCATCATTTCGTGTTTTTCTATTACGTCGGCATAATTACTGCTTTCCAGTTAGTTAAGTTTTAGTGCCCAATTGTGCTAATTTTACTATTTATTATTTTAACCTTCCCCAAAAGAGAGAGAGAGAGAGAGAGAGAGAGAGAGAGAGAGAGAGAGAGAGAATTATATTTAAATCATACATTCATTTTCCCTTTTCATTTGAAGATTTTTATTGTGATTTTCGAAGGCATTTCTACCCTTACTTGGACAGATTGATTGATTAATCGATTTGTGGCTATTAAAACTGACGTCAAGCAAGAGAGAGAGAGAGAGAGAGAGAGTTCTGTTCCAAAATCATATATTCATTACAAATGAAAAAAGAGTCTGCTAAGTAAAGGGCGAAAGAGTCGAAAGGCCTCGCAGCACTCCAGTGTTTCCCTTTCCTTCGTGGATTTTATCTTTATTTATATATTCATCGCGTTGCATATTTTCGTGATTCAGTTATACATTACAAATGAAGTATATAGTGAGTCATAGTGAAAAGAGGTGCGTTTGACGTAATCGATTTTGAATCCTTTTCCCAACTTCTCTCTGTCTTTTTCAGACATTTTTCTTGCAGGCGACTTTCTGATCCTTCCTCTCTCTCTCTCTCTCTCTCTCTCTCTCTCTCTTCGGAGAGATAGGGAGACGAAGAATGAAAACTAGACAAGTGAGTGTTCACTGCTCCATCAAATTGTATACCATCAAAACGGGAGGCCTCGACTAAGTAATCTCACCCTACGGGTGTGAAACCATTCATAAGATGTCCTCTCTCTCTCTTGTTTTTTAGCATAAGTGACTGGTTATACGTCTCTTTTCTTGTACACACACACACACACACACACACTCGTGATTATTTCCTTTTGAGGACATGATCCTCTCTCTCTCTCTCTCTCTCTCTCTCTCTCTCTCTCTCTCATTTATTTTATTTTTCGTTATCTATCTTTTACTTGTACATACCTGTGTTTTTTCCTAGAGGACATTATCTCTCTCTCTCTCTCTCTCTCTCTCTCTCTCTCTCTCTCTTTCTTTCATTTTATCTTCCGATATCTGTCTCTTTTACTCACACACTGTGCTTATTCCTTTCAAAGACATGATCCCTCTGCCCTCTCTCCTCTTCTCTCTCTCTCTCTCTCTCTCTCTCTCTTATTTTATCTTCCGTTATCTGTCTCTTACTTGCACACACTTGTGTTTATTGCCTTCAAAGACATGATTACCCCTACCCCTGCCCTCTCTCTCTCCTCTCTCTCTCTTATTTTACCCTTCCGTTATCTGTCTCTTACTTGCACACAGTCATGTTTATTCACTTTCAAAGACATGATTTCTCTCTCTCTCTCTCTCTCTCTCTCTTCTTGCATGGCAGTCGGAAAGCCAGCGTGTCAATGGGAAGTACTCACCTCTTCTTCCCTACATCATGGCCTCCTTCCTCTCTCCTCCCACGCCCCACTTTCCCCACCCACCGAACCCCTTCCCCTGGAAGCCTCTCCCTTCTCTTCCGCCCCCTCTTCTTCGTCTTCTTCTTCTTCTTCTTCTTCTTCCTCCTCCTCCTCTCTACCTCCTTTCACCTCCTCTTCCTCCTCCTCCCCCCTCAGAGCACCGATTCCACGTCTCCGGATGCAACACCGTTTGACGCAGTATGGCTTGTTAGTATACCCTTTGAAGCCTATTTCTCGTCTGATTCTTATTCTTCTTCTTCTTCTTTTATCTATTTTTGGGAGATTTTTTTTTCTTTTTTCTATTTTGGGAGAATTTTAGACAGCCGATCTTTTCCTTTCTTTCCAGATGATAAAATTGTCTCAGTTCTGCTTCTTTCCACCGGGTGGAATTTTAACAGATGAATATCGGTTTCATCTCTTCTGTGGGTAGAATTTTTGGCAAATTATTTCTTTTATTTTGTTTATTTATTATTTGATTGCTTTTATGATGTATTAACCTTTTTACTCATTTGTCTTTTTAGTGCATGATACTTTGAAAATGGGTAAATTTTGATAAATTCCTTCTAAAGGAAACATTGAGTCCCGTTACTTTCCTTGTGGTGATAAAATAAATTCCGATAAATCTGTATAAATTTCATACCTTGGTTACAGAAATGAAAGAAGTATCGGCTTTTCATATTCTTGCCATCTCTTATCTACATTCTTAACTCTTGAGACTATCATGATTTCATGAAAACCTCCAGCTTCCGCCTTTAATAACCTGCCAATCAACTTTTTAATGATAACCATTAAGAAACATTGTGGAGAATCACTGATTAGAAGTCTTGTTGTTATGTCATTTGTGGAAGGTTGTTTAATGAGTTATCTCGTTAGGTAATACGTAGTTTATATTCTAAGCATTAACTTTATGAAGTGACATCCTTAATAATGAAATCATATAAATAATATATGTCTATTTATATATACTCTATAAATATATATATATATATATATAGTATATATATATATATATATATATATATATATATATATATATATATATATATATGAATAAATATTATATATATATATATATATATACATATGATTTATAATATATGTATATATATATATATTATATATATATTATATAAAATGAATATTAATGTAATATATATAT
>NC_089761.1:19590643-19595643 GCF_040412425.1 Macrobrachium rosenbergii
GTGAGCTTGCACGCAACTCTTCCATAAAGGCATGAATGGTTGATTGATTTTTTTTTTACATTTACCTGGCGTCACGACATCAAATGTCACATGCTCAAAAACCTAATAAACGTACTTACAATTGTGTTGCATATCGTTCCTGTTTTGATGAACTGGCGTAACCCAGTTTTTTTTAAGTTTTTTAAATATTCGAGCCAAAGTGACTCAGTCTTTGCCACTCTGTAATATAACAAAACTTCAGCTGTCTGTGTTGTCACATAACATATCAACACTTCAGCCATCTGTGTTGTCACATTGACAACCCAAATGTTCTCAAAAGATGAGGTTTAGAAGCTCTTAATAATATCAGAATTTCTGAAGCCCATTTTCTCAGAATGGGGAAAAAATGGCTCATGCCAGTTCATCAACTACTCATTATATGCATATATATATAGATAGATATATAGATAGATAGATAGATAGATAGATAGATAGATAGATAGATAGATAGATAGATATGTACTGTATGTATGTACGTACCACAGGGATAAACAACTGCGCACAGAAACTAATAGATGTTACACTCAGCTAATAGCGAGTGAGGCACAGTTTATACTAAGCTTTTAAAAACAAAAATGTCGGAAATACGGTATTTCCTTTTTAGGTATTTTATCCGATCTGTAGCTACTGTTTATTGGGAGCAATTTTTTTATTTTTTGAAGTTTATCTAATGATTCTGCAGGTTTATTTACTAGATTATATATATATATATATATATATATATATATATTATATATATATATATATATATGTGTGTGTGTGTGTGTGTGTGTACATATATATACACACACACACACTTACACATATACCCATAACCGTAATAATACCATGTATAGGTGAAGCAGGTTCCCACGTGCTTGTAAACTAGTGAGAGTATTGAAGTTTTATTATGCCATTTCAATTATAATGGAGTCAATAAACCAAGTATGTTAGTATACAACCCCAGGCTTATGTGTTCATAGATTGCTTCATTAACTAGAAATACCTTTGACCTTAAGTTCAATTATTGTAGGTCTGAGAAAACTTCTTGAAGAAAGTTGATATTCAACGTGAAGAATGTTGATATTCTTCTTAAACTGCATCGATATTCACCATGATGAAGGGTGATATTCATCTTGAGGAAGGGCGGTAATCATTTTGAAGATTGATAGTCATCTTGAAACAAACTGACATTAATCTTGAATAATGCTAATATTCATCTTGAAGAAGGCTGTGATTCGTTTTAGAAAATTTTAATATTCATCTAGAAGAAGGCTGTGATTCGTCGTAGAAAGTGTTAATATTCATCTTGAAGAAGGCTGTGATTCGTCTTAGAAAAGGTTAATATTCATCGAGAAGGCGGCTATGATTCGTCTTAGGAAAGGTTAATATTCATCTTGAAGTAGGTTATGATTCGTCATAGGAAAGGCTAATATTCATCTTGATGAAGGCTGTGATTCGTTTTGGAAAAGGTTAATATTCATCTAGAAGAACGCTGTGATTCGTCTTAGAAAAGGGAACGCAAACCGATCAATTTGGTAACTGCTGAACCCATCACTCGCAATAAATGCGTGAAGAAATAGCCTAACGGGTGATGCAAGACTTCGTATAACAGGGAAGGGATCCACGAGAAAGCTGCAGTTGGTAATATCATCAATTAATATATTTCGTTAATGCTGACGTCCGGCAATTTTTACAAAACGAATTGTTGTCGTCGAATTAACGACCACGTCGAAAATGATGCAGATATTTGCGGCGTGTCAGAGGAAATGGGAATTTTGAGGTTATCCTCGCCATGAAGCCGGATTAGAGGACTTTTCTAAATCCGCTTCGATATATTATTTTTTCTCTCTTAGAGCGAAGTTAGAACGTTTATGGCGCTGGAATTGTGCGCTTCTTTCATTCGAGTTTCATTTGTCAGAGGCCCCGGAGGGGGGTAGTGCCGTCAGTGCAGCTCATATGGTGCACTGTAGGCATTACTTAATGGCCTTTGCAGCGTTCCTCGGCCCCTATAGCTGCAACCTCTTATTCACTGTACCTCCATTCGTATTCTCTTTCTTCCATCTGACTTTCCATCCTCTTCAAATAATTTTATCGTAGTGCATCTGCGAGGTTTACCTCCTGTTACACCTTTCAAACCTTCTTACTGTAAATTTCCCTTTCAGCGCTGAATGACTCCATAGGTCCAAGCGATTGGCCTAATTTGGCCTAAATTCTATTCTGTCTATATGTCAGAGGTGCATTTTATGATGAAAGCCAACACTGTTACCGCTTATCCCATCCCACAGTATTATGTGGTTCAGTCCCCCCTCCCCCTTATCCCCCCATCCCCCTTCCTCCTAGCAGTTGGTGAATATCAACTGTAACATAATTGAGCCCGTGCTCATCAGCCAACCGCACAGTTAAGAGTCAACACAGTAAAACTCGGTTATTAATTTATGTGTGTTATTATTACTATTACAATAATTACACTTGCCGTAAAAAATGATAGTATTACAAAAGACAGTCGAGACGGCAAATTCAACCCTGTGGACGTTATGTACCATCCCAAATCTCGAACACAATTACCCTCAGTTTTGTTAACTTGGGGCAAGTGGAAAAATACGTTTGCCCTGGGCTGGACCAACTTATTTCTGCCCAGGGCTGGACGACGGGAAGTGTGAACATGGCGTTTATTACCGGCAGAAAAAATTTTATTGCATTTTATTATTATTATTATTATTATTATATATTATTATTATTATTATTGAGAATTAAGAGCCACAGTAGCGTTAAAAATATTCTGTACAAAGTGGCTCCTAATTCTCGATATTATAGATTCGTTACCAGGTCGTCCTGTTTCACTATTATTATTATTATTATTATTATTATTATTATTATTATTATTATTATTATTATTATTATTATTATTATTATATAGCCTTCCCCTCCCGCGGTTATGTGTCATTGTGTCTATTTCTACAACTCATGGTCAACATCATCTTTCTTTTCCATAACGTTCCTTAACTTCCTTAACTTTTATTTGTTTATAGAGTCCAGAGGTCCACACCAGACCTCTCATACCCTCCGACGCTGTACCAAACTTATGTGCTGGTTTAAGCCAACCCACCTGTAATCCCCAAAAATTTTTTTCAAGTTTTTATTTTTTTATTTTTGTGATATCTTGCAGTTAAGAATTCGAAAAAAGTTTTTGTGAATGCGTAAGTTGCGTAATCTTGCATTTATGTTGATAGATTTCCTAATACATATGTTTGTGTAATTTTGTTCATATATGTCCAATTGCAGTAGTTGCATTGAAATCATGCATACTTTTAATAGTGCTATCTATGTGAGAGAGAGAGAGAGAGAGAGAGAGAGAGAGAGAGAGAGAGAGAGAGAGAGAGAGACCTAAATTTTCTTGATACATGTTTGTGTAATTTATATATATATATATATATATATATATATATATATATATATATATATATATATATATATATATATATATATATGATATATATATATATATATATATATATATATATATATATATTATATTTAGTTGTATTAGTTGTCCATTTAATAGTTGCATTGAAATCAAGAGACTTTTAAGAGACTAGAGAGAGAGAGAGAGAGAGAGAGAGAGAGAGAGAGAGAGAGACCTAAATTTCCTGATACATATGTTTGTGTAGTTTTGTTTACATATGCCCAGTTGCATTAGTTGCATTGAAATCATGCATACTTTTAATAGTGATGAGAGAGAGAGAGAGGGAGAGTAAAATTCGTAATTCCTCTGCACTAGGAAGTTGGAGGAGTGTTATATTCTCTTGCGCTGTAAGGCTTCTCTGCTTTCACAACGGAATAATTATTAAAGAAACCATGAGAGAGAGAGAGAGAGAGAGTGAGGGGAAATTTAAAATGAGATGACCAGTCTGTTAACAAGACTAGGGAAAAGATATTTAAAGAGAAATAATAAGGAAGGAGAATACTAAGGAAAATTAAGACTGAAAAAATTTTTAAAAAATCATCAATGGGAAAACAGAAAAATGGACGAAAAGTGAAAGAGAAAATTCAGGAATAATACAAATCAAGAAAGATGTTAAAAGAGAACAAAAGACGGAGGAAAGGTGGAATAGGAAAGGTGGAATAAAATGAGGGGAAAGAGTGATTAAAGACGTGTGATGGAGTACAAAGGAAGATCAGGAAGTTGATCTGAAGATTTAGGGTTTGGGAGTTGCAGAGGAAGAACATTGTATATATATATATATATATATATATATATATATATATATATATATATATATATATATATATATATATATATATACTGTATATGTATATTTTATATATATATATATATTTACTCATAAATACATATTACTTTTTATTTATTTGTTCATTTATTTTTAAATATTTTAATAAATTAACTCTTTTTTTCGTATTTCCCATACCCTTCTTTCTAATGAACACCAAATTTTATGGAAACTTGAATTTCAAGTGAATGGCCTTTGTGGGCTTGTTTCATGAGAATAGGGTTCATCTTCTGAATAATAATAATAATAATAATAATAATAATAATAATAATAATAATAATAATGTATTTGCTTATTTATTTTAATAAAGGTGTTGATATATTTCTTAAAATAAAGTGTTCAGTTCTCTGAAGATGTCAATTGTTGAAGATGGGTGAAACGCGGACGCTTTCCTCCGCGGCTGACATACTGATAAGGCTTTAAACCATCTTGATCTTGTTAGACAGTTTTCAGAGAGAGAATATATATATATATATATATATATACAATATATATATATATATATATATATATATATATATATATATATATATATATATATAATGTATATCAACGTTTCATCAAAAGTACAAGAACTTGGTAAGTGATTGCTCGTTTTCATCTAGAACAACCAATAATTAGAGTAAAGTGTTTATCTTAAAAAAAAAAGAATTCAGACCAAAATTATGAATCAAAGAAAGCCACTTCATC